>NC_134816.1:6875026-6897526 GCF_046742065.1 Oratosquilla oratoria
CACACACACACACACAACATACACACACACACTACAGACATACATACACACACACAGCACATACATCATACGCACACACATACATACATACTAACCACATCATCACACATACACATTACACACACATACAGTTACCATTACATACACACACACTACTACATACATACACACACACATACACATACACACAACACACACACATACATACAGCACACACACACACTATACATACACACACACACCCATACATACATACACACACACACCATACACACATTCACACACACACGACATACACACCACACTCGTTCATACATACACACACACCTCTGACACACTAGACAACACACCATACATACACAACACCTACACAAATAGTACACACACATACCACACAACCATACACTTACAGACACAATACACACACATACATACACAACACACATACACAGACATACAGACATGACACTCACATACATCACCATACACACACACCTACGACACATACACACACACATACATACAAACACACAACATACCTACACTTCATGACACACCCACATTACCATACACACACCTACACTACATACCAGACACCACCATACATACACACATATAACCTACACACATACACACACATACATACACACACACCTACACTACATACTACACACTACCAATATACACACAACCACCTACACCAGACACACACATACTAGTACATTACACATCACACCTACACATCATACACACACATACCATACACACACACAACCTACTCATACAAACACACACTACACACACACACACATACACACAACACACACATACCCACACATACAATAACACACACACCTACACACATTCCCACACAGATAGACACACACATACACACATACACACACGAGACAGACACACACCACACCTACACACATACACACACACACACATTCATACACATACACAAACACACACATATTAGACCTACATATATACATAACCACTGCACAACCATACACACCCACCATACCATATATACACACACACAGACACATATATATATACACATACACACACACATACACATAGATACAAACACACAGACACATATATACAAACACACATACATATATGACACACCACACACATAGATATAGATACACACAACACTTACATACCACCACACATACACACACACCAGATATACACACACACATATGCTATCACACACAGATACACATCCCACCCACACATAGACAGCACACACCACACACATACCACACACTATATATACCATACACACATTCATACACCACACCACACACATATATATTTACACATACATACACACTCACACACACCACACACACTATATATATACTACCACATACATCACACACACACACACACACGACATATATATATATACACATACATACACCACACGACACACACACACAAGCATATATACACACATACATACACACCACACACAGCACGACACACACACACCCCCCTATATATGAGTACCATACACCCGTCCAACACCACGAACACACCTACAGTATACATTTGACACATACACACGCACACTCACCACCCACACACACACATATATGAGATAGTATATACACATACACACACACACACATGACACACCCACACAGCACAAACCATAACAACCCACCAGACACACCACACCCAACACACACACCACACACACCCGAACACACACCACAACACACGACCACTCACACCCATACATTACCATACCACACACACACACAACACACCCCACAGACCCCACACTACACAACAACCACACCACACACACACACCACACACACCAAAACACCCGCCTGCACCCACTCACGCCACAACGTACCCCAAACGCCTAAAGATACCACACCGCAGTCATACGGCACCACGCCACAATCGGCCCACAAACTTACCCCCGACATCACGTCAACCCCAGACATCAATTCGGCCCAACCCGACCCATGCTCAGAAAGCACCCAACATATGATCCACAGACCTACTTTCCAGAAGATGGGTACACCCACTAATACCACCCGAAATAATCGCACGAACCCTACAACAACCGACGTAACCATAATCTAACCGACCAGTGGGTTACTTAATTCGTGTGATAATATTTCCACCATGTGCCAACAAACATTATGCCCCCGATTTTGGACATATGTCTAGAATGATAGTGGAGAGATATATCATCTCTATTACACCTAATAAAACAATATAAATGAATAATATATATAATAGAGTATGACACAAATGTAGTGAACACACAAAAAAGTATATATACAATGTATCACCTATAATGCACACACAAACACCCACTCACCAATATCACACACAGCACCATACACATCTAAATATACCTAAAGTACTACATATATGTAATGTATATCTATATACCACACTGTACACACAACCATAACACTATATATCACCATATGTATACCCCAACACACAATGTAACACACACACATATAAATATACACAGATATACACACACCATATAAATGTACAACAGTATCTATATATAAATACACACACATACCACATAAAAGTACAATATACCATACACACATAAAAATAATGTATATACACTCGATATAGATAATCACATACACACCCATATGAATACACATATACTCAACATATATACATCACACCATATATGAACACCTAAACACACCAGACAACACATACCACATACACACAATGTATATATACACCAAATCTACACGACACCAGTATAACTACACGCACACCCAAGAATACACACACACACCATTAGATACGACATCTAATGTACACTAACCATATACACTACACCACATAGAGACATCATACAGACACTAATGACTCACACAGTCAGACACACACATACCCACAAGAAACACACACTCATACACCATACCCAGAATACAGACACACACACTACACAGACACACACACACCACCCATAAAACACCCACACCCCCCCCAGATACCTATAAATACACACAACACACTATATATACATGACCTCACACACACTCATCACACACACACACACACCACACAACACACGTCACATCACACCACAACACACACCAAGCACACCACTACAGACATTCAGTAATCCTTATCCGACATATAACCATATATAATATACACCCAATATTGAAGGTAGTTCGCGGCTTGAAGTGCCAATTACCCAAAATATGCTAGTGACCCACCCGAAGTACCACCAAAAATTTTTGCGTGTATTGCCTTCCTTCCCGAGCAACACTCATATGTTCATAACTATAGAATTCACGAGCCAAGTGATCATTGTAGAACCCTGTTCGCTCTCTAGATCCCAATGAGCCCCCCTGATCGAGCACTACACTCAAAGAGAAACATCCTCATATATATATCTCATATCTACTATATAAATATAATAATACAATATATAGTGTGTGTGTGATGTGCGAGTGCTCTACCCACATATTTTAGATATGTTTGTGATACAAAATACACAGAGTAGAGTTCCCTGAATCCCCACACCAAAACCCTTAGTGCATAGCCCCACATTCCCGCCACAGAATAAGACACAGCACACAAAAAGATCAAGCAAGCATCGCCATGATACTATAAACTGTTAATCCGTTTAGGTGCTTCAAACGCATGGAGCGTGAGAATAGACGTGAAGTCGCAACCTACATACCAGAGACAAAATAGGATGCCAAAGTGCATAGTATTGGACAAGGAAGGTGCGTTCCTCCCTCACTAACGCGCACCCTAACTAAGAAAGCTCTCGCACGCTACTCTCGAACAGGAAACGAACGGCCAGACACACGACTCGGCTTATCAGCAAGGATATAGGGAGAGAGTTTATCCAAACCCACCCAGTTTGACAGAATGAATGATGGATCTGTGGTTGCGATGCTGGGTCGATAGAGAGGGGCGCGCTTTCGGGCGCGCGCGCGCACAATACGACCGACGTACGAAGTCAACGGTACCCGTTCCCCGAAAACCCAATTTCATCGGCTTGTTTAGAATGATGATGATTATAATGAATTAATTTTAAAAAGTAAACAATTTATTGACGAAAAGATGCTTTGACATTGCTGATGTAGTCCCAATAATTGTTTCACCCGAAGTCCTATACCACCTATTTTATTATTTCTTGACCAAACGTTTGTGTAGAATTGGACAATACAATATGTGTGTGTGTGTGTGTATGGTTACCACAAGGCAATAGTGCTACCGTTGTATTATGCTGGACGTTAAAGAAGTGATCTGGAACTTGTCCTGACCATTCTAAAACGTCAGCTCACTCGGTACAGTACATATTATTAATTTCATCGAGTCTTTTATTCAGGGGAGAGGTCAAGTCCTAAATGTACCGGGGGGGGGGCAGAGGGTGTGGTTGAACTGGCGAGGGGGGGGGGGGAGGGGGGGGGGGGGAAGGGGCCATGTGCTAAAATTCGTAACTCGCACGTTTATCGGATGGCTCTCCTGAATTAAATACTCGATGAATAAAATGAAGGGTACCGAGCGTATTAACGTTGGGGAATGGTCAGGGTAACTCTTTCGCACGTTTAAAGATCGGATTTTATCATATAGATGGGATCCTGAACATAATTACTTATAAGTCGGTATCGTTAGACATAGCATGGGGTAATTCCAGAACGTGTTAACGGTATCGTGATTGCATTGTGGTAACTAGTCGGACAACCAATGGTTCGAATACCAGTGGAAGAGCTAACTAATCCATATACATAAATGCATACAAGTCAAAGGCACATACCCCCACCCATTCCACTCCCCTCCACCACTCCATATATATATATATATATTTGTGTGTGTGTATGTATGCATGTATGTGTATCACAAAATTATCGAGCAAGGCTAGTGAAGAGGTTGAGAGGTTAATGGAATTGTGGATAAATGTCCTGTTAGTAAGTGTAAGGTCATGAAAACAGATACTAGAATGGGACTGCTCGTTAGTTTCGTTAATTTAATCGATAGATACGTGGTACAACCGCGCTGGCATTTTTTTGTTTCGGCCTCGCCTCGATATTGAACTATTATTCTGGTCTTTACAAACCTTCACATATCGCACGCCCTCTACGCAGTTCTTCGCTGCCTTTAGTAATTCATTTTAACACCCTACTTGTAAACACTCGATGAATTGTTTTATTTTCCAGATCCTATGAACATTGCCTCGTTATTCGGTCCAGGTTCATATCATTCTCTCCAGTTTTTCTCCCACGTCTTCCTTCCCCATCCCAGTATGTCGCTTATACATCTGTATCCACCTTCACAACAATTTTTGTACCCATGGTAGTTTTCATATCTGGTACCATCCCTTTTTCAGAATAGTTTTCCTCGTTAGGCGCGGTTCCTGATGTGCTTGCGTTGTTATCGAGTTTATCACTTGCTCCATTCATGTTACTTCTGCCACTATCTTGTTCTCGCATTCATGTCTCTGAGTACTACTACTTCGTTCCACTTCCACTCGGGTAGTGTATTCATCGCTCAGTCTCTGTGAACTTATATACCCATATCTCGCACGGGTCATAACTCCATACGGGTCATACTCCATTAACTTCTACAGTATCGACAGTAACTATCTCCTTCATTGGTCTTCATGGTATGTTTGTTGTGGCTGCCGCCAGATGATTTTATTTACCCTGGGAAACCTGCACAGTGAATGTTAATATATGTAATTGTGGGTGCATTTGTGTACACAACGGCTTTGGAGATGCATTTGCCAATGGTAGCAAGGTTTTACGTGGGTTTGCTGTTCATAGTCCCGTGTTTTTTGTTTTTTTTGTTTTTTCCAAATAGAAAAAAGTGAAACGTGCCATGCTTCGTGGTGGTTGGCCATAGTATTGCATTTAAACTAGTTATTCGTAGTGGTTAACCATGTTTGAGAACAGGCCTGGAAGTTACCAGGCGTGGGAGGTCCGTGTAAGAATGACGCTGGTGGGCGGATGTGGGGAAACTGCTATTGCATATATTGTACATTGTCGTGACGCAAGGTGGGAACTCACGTTATGTGGTTGTTGTATCAGGTGCCAGCCACTTTTGTGTGGTGTTTGGAAAATGGATGATTTGTCAAGTCAGTGAGCAACTTTTACGAACACATGAAATCTTTGGTTCATCTTTTGAGATAAAATGGGGGGGGTAAGTCATTTTTATATTGTAGCGTCAGGTGTTGGGCCACTTGAGACTATAAATGTATTTGTAATTAGGTGTTTGGTAACTTCGGGATGTAGCGTGAGGTAGTCGGTCGCTTATTGAGGGTTTAATGTTACAAGTTTAGCCACTGTCGTGGGCGCCGTCGAGTTTGGTTTTAATGCCATTCCTTTTATGTAGGTGAAGTGTCGCGTGGTTGCCACTTTCTAGATATGTCGTCGTAGTATGCCACTTTTTGTGTGTGTGCCAAATGGTGGTCCTCGTTCGTGGGGGGAAGGCCACGAACTGTCGCCACCTCTGGGAGCTTTCTTAATTCTGCATGTAATGATGGGACTAACATTTTATTTTAAGTTATTTTTAGCATAAATTCTTCCCTAGATTTGCCTAATTTTCGTAGGAAACTACGTTTCTCTCGTGTGAAAACGAGTGCAACTGTTTCTTGTTTATTTGTATTTACTTGTTTATTTGAATATTTTGTACATCAGAAATATCTGCATGGGTTATTTAAAAGTCACAACTCGTTCAGAGTATTTTGTATTTGCCACATCTGAAATGGTAACTTGAGATGTCTTGAAATTCCTAGTTATGTTAAGTTAATGCACTACTCGAGTTTTGAGCTGCCTAGTATTGGCCATTCAGTGCAATTAATTATTTATTTTGATATTAGTTATTTTCTATATAGCTTATTTTTGCTGCCTTGGTTTTTGGTACACAGTAAGCTTCATTTTATTTACGGTGTGGTATTTCTTTTATTTTGATTATAATTATTATTATTATTACTATTATTAATATTATTATTATTATTACTATTATTAATATTATTATTATTATTTAGGCAGTCCTTGAATCGTGCTCCCTCTCCTTCGAAGCTGCGTGAACACCTTCATTTTTACAACGTACTTCACACATTTTATTCTGGTGAACTCGAGGCGATTTTATATAGCTGGGAGGTTGAAGACTCCATCTTGGCCTGATTTATTAATAGAGAGGTCAGGAGGCTACGGAGCCGACCTTGGCCTTAACCCTCCGGTGCCCCACAGGAGAGGGAAAGAGGGAGGGAGGGAGGGGTGGCACCCGGGCTGAAGAATCAAATGTATTGTCTGGCATTAACCAGAACAAAATTTTCAAGTGCTACGTTAAGCCTTCATGAGATAGTCGAAGCATTTTAGCCCTAGGGCAAACTTCTGAGCTAGATGAAATCGTCTGGCTTGAGCCTGAAGAATAATTGAGGGGGCGGGCAAGCGGGCATTGGTGCTAGAAATGTGTGCCGCTTGCAGGAATAAGTTTGTCATGTCCATCGTCGTGCTGAAAGGGTGAGTTCAGGGGTTTTCTAGGGTTGCTTGCGACCTTATGTTCCTATTTAGTCGTTGCCGTGTGCCTCGCGGTCGCCCGGATTCAGAAAGATAAGAACGTTGTATGGCTTTCCGATGGCGTCATCGCATCCGTGGAAGGTCATGGCGGATTTGTTTCCAAGGAAACGGGGACGGCATGGTTATGACGTGATCATCTCCGTTGGAAGAAACGATGACGTCATTGTGGCAAGTTCAGCCGTATTTCTGACGCCACCATCACCATGGATACGTGTGACGTCATGTAGCGTTCTTGTCTTTGGTCAGCGAGGTGCCCAAGGCACGACCTCTGGGCGCTGAGGCAGGCAGTGACTGCGAATGGGAAATTTTGGCTTCAGATCTAAGGTATTGTTGTCATTTGTTAAGATCAGGTCTAAAGGTGGTATGTTGGTTTGCATCGGCACCGCGGCGTATTTCTGGATCAATTTTGGATTTGGCGTTGGAGCATTGTACTCGGCTGAGGAGCGGTGAGATTAGCCTTGCGAGGTCTGGATCCATTGAGGCACCGTTTAAGTGCCCCCCCCCCCCACACACACACATTTCCTCTCGGCGCGTATTACAGTGGTTTACTATTTATCATTGTCACATAGGAAGAATTTTGTCGATGGGTCAAAACCACATCGAAATTGCGAGACTTTCAGTTGCATAATAAAATCTGGCGGCAGTTGAATGTAATTGATAGTGTCCCACACAATTGACGGGGGATCGTGATTGAACTACAGAGGAACTCTTATCACCTCCAGTGATGGGAGGGAGAGGGGTGGCGGGATGAGCCTGGTCAACGGCGTCATTCTGGTTGTAGCCCCCGTACCGCCGCCGCCCAATACAGATCCGGGATTGTTTGTTTCCCCCTAAATTCGTGAGTGTGCCAGCCCCCCACCCCCTTTTCTTTTTCGATTAATTGACCCCGTGTGTGGTGCAGATCAACCACCGCCCACCACCCCAACTCGTCCCCACCCAGAAGATATAAGTTTTCATCAGTGTCGCATTTGGAGAATGATAGTCAATCGGCGGAAAATCGAATATTTAAAAATTTGCATGGCAGTGAGAACATTTGCAAATCTCGTGAGAAGGTAGGAATCACGACAAAGTGCTGCGCCGTGTCCATTCATAGCGTGCGCCTCTTCCCCCAATAGAAATTTCGAACGTCCCTTCTACACCCCTCCCCCCAAAAAATTTGGGAACCGCTAGACTAGATTCTTTCGTGGCAGAAGAGAAGCTGTTTTACTGAACCGAGAGGATTCCTTCCCCTACGGTTTCGAATAAGCAATGAAATTCTTGTCACCAGAGTGTTGTAAACGGTGTCACTGATTTTGGGTTTTCGTTCGGGGCGGGGCAGGTGGGCCGGCGTTGGTGGTTTGTCACAAATCTGAAGTGAGGAAAGAAAAAGGATAAGGAAAGAAGGAAAGGGAGGGGAGAAGGGAGGAAGGAAGAACAAGAGGAGAGAAAAAACGCGTGGGGAAGGGAGGAGGGTAGAAGGAAATACGGTAGCTGGGACGAGTATAGAAAGGCTGATTGGGTGGTTTGCCTCGAGTTGATGGACCGTAAAGATGGAGTCTTGAATGAATTGCTGACGTACACTATGAAGAACAGCCGAAAGCACGTTTCCAGCTCAGCGGCAGGGCTGTTGAGTATTTTTTTAGTTGCTGCCGCCAGGAAAATTTATTTGGTTAAGGGGTCCCCGGAGGAGTGGGGTGGGGGTATCGGGTACATATATTATGTAGTCACTATTTTGGGACATCAGATAAATCGAGGGGAGCACTGGCGGCAGCCAGAATGTATAGTATGCCTTCGGATGAGTTTGAAGGTATCTAGTACAGTTAACAGATTTTTGAGCTGGGATTCAGTCGATTTTATTGAACCAGGGGACGGACCTCTACTGAATGAAATTACCTGGGGTTGGCTTGGGCAAAACCTGTATTGCACACCGCTTTGAGACGAATTGACAGTGATTGATTGAAATTGGTGACCATGGAACTGACCCTTTACAGTAGTATGTCAATATTCTTCCCGGCTGAATGAAATGGTCTGCCGATAGATAGAATAGGATTAGATTCCACGAAGTGCATTAGGGAGTAATCGGGACAGTCCTGTCCCCTCAGTGACACGACCTTTTTTCCACTTGATGGATTGGAATCGTTTGACGATAATGAGGGAGAGATAACCCCCCCCCCCCTTGATGACGTCGCCCTAGAAAACGAGTCTCCCCTTTTGGGCCAAGAAGCTTCTGTGAAGCTGAATAGAATTGATCAGGGTAAGCGGAAAAAAAATTTGTTTCATTCACCACGTGATTGGAATAGGTAAGAGGAGGCGGAGAGTGGAGTGGAATTGGTGGATCATTGATTCCTAATGGAGCACTTACTGTATAGAGCGAGAAAGCGAGATCGTACTTCTGAACATACAGTGAGTATGGCAGATTTAGCCCTCCCCCCTTCGATCCTTCTCCGTTCCCCCTCCTCCATACCTCTCCCCACTCCATCCCCCCTCCCTCCATTCACACTCCCCTCCCTCCATTCACACTCCCCTCCCTCCATTCACACTCCCCTCCCTCCATTCACACTCCCCTCCCTCCATTCACACTCCCCTCCCTCCATTCACACTCTCCTCCCTCCATTCACACTCTCCTCCCTCCATTCACACTCTCCTCCCTCCATTCACACTCTCCTCCCTCCATTCACACTCTCCTCCCTCCATTCACATTCCCCTCCCTCCATTCACACTCCCCTCCCTCCATTCACACTCCCCTCCCTCCATTCACACTCCCCTCCCTCCATTCACACTCCCCTCCCTCCATTCACACTCCCCTCCCTCCATTCACACTCCCCTCCCTCCATTCACACTCCCCTCCCTCCATTCACATTCCCCTCCCTCCATTCACATTCCCCCTCCCTCCATTCACATTCCCCCTCCCTCCATTCACACTCCCCCTCTCTCCCCCTCTCTCCATTCACACTCCCCCTCCCTCCATTCGTATTCTCCCCTCCGTCCACTCACACTCGCTCTCCGTCCACTCACACTTCCCTCCCGTTTTCCATCCTCCACACCTCCCTTCTCCATCCCTCCTCCACTCTCCTCTTTCCCTCCCCTCCCATCCCTCCCCTCCCTCCTTCCTTCCTTCCCTCCCCATCCTTCCTTCCCTCCCCTCCCCATCCCTCCTTCCCTCCCCTCCCCATCCCTCCTTCCCTCCCCTCTCCATCCCTCCCCTCTCCATCCCTCCTTCCCTCCCCTCCCCATCCCTCCTTCCCTCCCCTCCCCATCCCTCCTTCCCTCCCCTCCCCATCCCTCCTTCCCTCCCCTCCCCATCCCTCCTTCCCTCCCCTCCCCATCCCTCCTTCCCTCCCCTCCCCATCCCTCCTTCCCTCCCCTCCCCATCCCTCCTTCCCTCCCCTCCCCATCCCTCCTTCCCTCCCCTCCCCATCCCTCCTTTCCTCCCCTCCCCATCCCTCCTTTCCTCCCCTCCCCATCCCTCCTTTCCTCCCCTCCCCATCCCTCCTTTCCTCCACTCCCCATCCCTCCTTTCCTCCACTCCCCATCCCTCCTTTCCTCCACTCCCCATCCCTCCTCCCTTATCCATCCCTTCTCCCTTCCTATCCCCTCCATCCCTTCTCCCTTCCTATCCCCTCCATCCCTTCTCCCTTCCTATCCCCTCCATTCCTTCTCCCTTCCTATCCCCTCCATTCCTTCTCCCCACCCCCTCCTCTACTCTCCTCTCCTCCCCACCCCATCCTCCACTCTCCTCCCCACCCCATCCTCCACTCTCCTCCCCACCCCATCCTCCACTCTCCTCCCCACCCCATCCTCCACTCTCCTCCCCACCCCATCCTCCACTCTCCTCCCCACCCCATCCTCCACTCTCCTCCCCACCCCATCCTCCACTCTCCTCCCCACCCCATCCTCCACTCTCCTCCCCACCCCATCCTCCACTCTCCTCCCCACCCCACCCTCCACTCTCCTCCCCACCCCACCCCATCCTCCACTCTCCTCCCCACCCCACCCCATCCTCCACTCTCCTCCCCACCCCATCCCTCCATCCCTCCCCTTCACTATCCCTCCATCGCTCCCCTTCACTATCCCTCCATCGCTCCCCTTCACTATCCCTCCCTTTCACTATCCCTCCCTTTCACTATCCCTCTCCTTCACTATCCCTCTCCTTCACTATCCCTCTCCTTCACTATCCCTCTCTTTCACTATCCCTCTCCTTCACTATCCCGCCCCTCCATCCCCCTGCCCGCCCCTCCGTCCCCCATCCCCGCCCCTCCGTCTCCCTCCCCGCCCCTCCGTCTCCCTCCCCGCCCCTCCGTCTCCCTCCCCGCCCCTCCGTCTCCCTCCCCGCCCCTCCGTCTCCCTCCCCGCCCCTCCGTCCCCCTCCCCGCCCCTCCGTCCCCCTCCCCGCCCCTCCGTCTCCCTCCCCGCCCCTCCGTCCCATCTCCCCGCCCCTCCGTCCCATCTCCCCGCCCCTCCGTCCCATCTCCCCGCCCCTCCGTCCCATCTCCCCGCCCCTCCGTCCCATCTCCCCGCCCCTCCGTCCCATCTCCCCGCCCCTCCGTCCCATCTCCCCGCCCCTCCGTCCCATCTCCCCGCCCCTCCGTCCCATCTCCCCGCCCCTCCGTCCCATCTCCCCGCCCCTCCGTCCCATCTCCCCGCCCCTCCATCCCATCTCCCCGCCCCTCCATCCCATCTCCCCGCCCCTCCATCCCATCTCCCCGCCCCTCCATCCCATCTCCCCGCCCCTCCATCCCATCTCCCCGCCCCTCCATCCCATCTCCCCGCCCCTCCATCCCATCTCCCCGCCCCTCCATCCCATCTCCCCGCCCCTCCATCCATCCTCCTCGCATCTTCTTCCCCCCTCTCCCCACCCCTCTTCCATCTCCCCGCCCCTCCATCCATCCTCCTCGCATCTTCTTCCCCCCTCTCCCCACCCCTCTTCCATCTCCCCTCTCCACCCCTCCACCCCTCCACCTTTCACATCCTCCTCCCACATCCTCCATCCCCCTCCTCCTCCTTTCACCTCCCCCTCCTCCTCCTTTCACCTCCCCCTCCTCCTCCTTTCACCTCCCCCTCCTCCTCCTTTCACCTCCCCCTCCCCCTTTCATCTCCCCCTCCCCCTTTCATCTCCTCCATCCCCCTCCCCAATGCTCTGTATGGATTTTCTTGATATATAACCAGAATGTTCGAATGGGGGACAGCTAAGGTTTTTAATCGAAACTCCATATTGTCCCCTGCCCCCCCTCCCCCACGCCCAAAACCCCCTCGACTAGGTGAATAACAGCGCGAGGTCTTTCGCTCGGGAGCTCAGGTACCTTACGGTACCTTACGTACCGGATGGCATTTAATTCCGACTAACGTCATGCTCTTTTTATTTGGCTTTGCGTGAGGAACCTTTAGGCAGCGAAGTGATTGAACCTTTGTAGATTATCCCTTCCGTACCAGTAGTAATTACCCTCTTCTTCTGTCTACCGCCAGGCTATTTTATCAAGGTGTGCGGGACCCTTTGATTGTGAAATTTACTCCTTGGAGATCATCCCTCGAGAGAGAGAAATATAGAATGTAAGCTGGGTGATATACAGTTTTATGTGGCGGGGGGGGTCGGTTACCGGAGTCGGGGTGAGAGGAGGTTTTTACAGAGCAATGTACATTTCGCAGGAAATCTCACCCGGCAAAATCGTTTTTTTTTTTTCCGTTTTTTTTTTTTACACATTAACAGTGTATTGGAAGAGGGGGGGACACGTCTTGTTTGGGGGTTGGGGATAGGAGTCAACTCGAAGCACGGATCTGCTTGTCAAGAGCTGGGTGCCGGTGGTGATGATGATGGTGAGGAGGAGGAGGAGGTTGAGGTAATTGAGAACCAGAGTTGGAGGATAGGAGGAGGAGGTTGTGAGGTAATTGAGGACCAGAGTTGGAGGATGGTTTTGTGGAGAGAGGGAGGGCGGGCGGGCTTGATTAAAGCTGCAAAGACTTCGTTCGTGGGACCCTGACAACACGGAAGAGGGCCATTGAGGAGCGTCGATCAGGAACGATGACCCAAGAACGTTCTTTACTTTGTTCTACCGTTTTTTCATGGAGAGGAGAGCTGAGGACTTTGGTAGAGGGAAGGGGAGAAAGGGATAGTAGGATAGGAGGCTTCATTAATACGGCAAGCTAAAAGCAGCGTCGTTATTTCCACCAGGACCACCACTTCCCCACGACACGATCAGGATACCCCTCCAGCAGGACATAACCTTCACCAGGACAGCTTCAGGGTATGATGTCACCATGAACATCACATGTCAAGAGCTGCCGAACCCTCTCCGTCGTGTAGGAAACGTCCAAAGGCCTGGAGAGGATGATGGGAGCTCTGTAATAACGTTTCAGAGCCAATCCATCGAACATCAATGATTCGTACATCAAACGCGTTCGTCTAGGACTGCTGCGTTCACGCATCCCTCAAGTTCGCTCGCGTCCGAGCCGGTATCCGCTCGTCCCCTTGGGACTGCGTGGTGGTAGGTCAGGCCTGTACCGATCCATTCCCTCCCACTTTGCTTCTACCCCTTCTCCCACCCCTCTCCCTTCTCCCATCCCTCTCCCTTCTCCCATCCCTCTCCCTTCTCCCATCCCTCTCCCTTCTCCCATCCCTTTGGAAACGCTTGACTTCTGTTGTGGACACAAGAACTTTTTTTTCTCCCGAGCTGGCGCGCGATCGTCATTAGTACTCCCGCAAAGACGTCTACTCCTGTAACACATACTCGGCTTTAGTGAGCCGGCTCAGCCCCTCCCACCCCTTCGCCATTCGAGTGTCGTCTCCCCGACGGAAATAATGCTACGGTTTGTGACCTGTTGTGTTCGCAGGCTGGGTCTTCCCTTCCGCGCCGGCTGTTGGGTAGACCATGAGTTCACCGGCGTGTTACAACCACGTACAATTGGAAAACTAAGGTTGTCCTCCAGTGCGACAACAAGAGGCGGCGTACCGGAAAACAAGAAGTCCGGGAAGACGAGGAGAATCTTCTCCGGTATCCAACCGACGGGCGTCCTGCACCTCGGTAACTATTTCGGCGCCATCAGGAAGTGGGTCGAGCTGCAGGAGCTGGGCGAGAACGTGGTCTACTGCGTGGTGGACCTGCATTCTATCACACTGCCCCAGGATCCCCAGACTTTGTACCGGCAGACGCTGTCCATGGCGGCTAGTCTGCTGGCGTGTGGCATCGACCCGGCCAAGGCCGTCGTGTTTCAACAGTCCAGGGTTCCAGAACATTCTCAGCTTAGTTGGGTGCTCGGCTGCAATACCACGCTGGCGCGGCTTGCCCACCTGCCACAGTTCAAGGAGAAGTCTGTCACGCTGAAGGAGGTGCCCCTAGGGCTCTACGTGTACCCCGTGCTCCAAGCGGCAGATATCCTCTTGTACAAGGCCACCCATGTCCCTGTCGGCAAAGACCAGTTGCAACATATCCAGCTCGCCGCCGACATTGCTAAGACGTTCAACCACCGGTTCGGTCACACGTTCGAACCGCCGAAGTCGCTCATCCTCGACGACCCGACCTCTCGGCTCAAAAGCCTCCGTCAGCCCTCCAAAAAGATGTCCAAATCCGAGAAGGACCCGCGAAGTCGCATCGAGTTGACGGACCCTCCCGACATAGTCCGCGAGAAGCTCAAGAAGGCAGTGACCGACATGACTTCGGAGGTGTACTTCGACCCGGAGGCTCGACCGGGCGTGTCCAACCTGATGAGCATCCAGAGGGCCATCACGGGCCAGAGTTTCGAGGAAATCCAGCAGGAGTGTGTAGGACTGGACACGGGGCAGTACAAGCTCCACCTGGCCGATATTGTCATAGATCACCTCGAGCCACGGCGTCGTCTTCTTCAGGAACTACTTGCGGATAGGACCCACCTCGAAAAGCTCCTGGACAAGGGCGCCGAACGCGCACGGCAAATGGCCGCCGCCACGTGGGCAGAAGTGGCGGTGAAAATGGGGCTTTCTGGGTTGTAATGGGTTCCGTCGATCTAACGACCCTGGTAGGACGGGAGAGGTCCAACCCCTTCCCCCTTCTCCCTCTCTCCTTCCCCTCCTCCTTCGGTCAGTTAGTAGAGGTTGTGAGTGATGGAGAGGGAGGGTGGGAATCCAGGAGCCGTCTGTGATATCGTAATGAATGTGTGGGGTGGGGCTTGCAAAGAAGGATAAGGAAAAGGGAGGGAGAACAGTAGTATGTGGCTAAAGGAGTAAACAGATTAAGATTACTTGGACCCCGTCAGGGTCAATGAGGCAGATCGCTCTTAAGAATTGCAACAAGTTAATGAGGTGTACGTGCGTGTAAGGTGTGGAATCAGGGATGGAGGGTAGTAAGGGAACATGTCGTCCCTGAGCAAGGTACTTGATTTGGCTAAAATAGAAACGACTGGCGAGGGTTAATTGATGTGAGTAACCAGCAATATGCTCGAGTGACTTTAAACGAGTTGAATACAGTCATCTGGCAAGATCCAAAATGGGTACGTTAATTTTCTATCCTCTCCACACCCCTTCGTCTAGCTCTACCACGATACTGTCCATGATGGAAACGTCTCTGTTCTCAGGTCGCAAGTGTTTTCCCCCTTAGACTTGCAGGCTATTCCTGTTGCAACGTCACGGGTTGAAAAACTTAAACTGTCCTATAATAACGGAGGCCAGGGGGACGGGCCATATTGACCATGTATAGGTTTCTTCAGGTTAAGAACAGGTGATTTCATGCAGGGGGCCGAGTCCCATGTCCAGAGTTGTGTGAAATATTCTGTCCTTAGCTGGAACAGTATCCTTTGAATGTGTCTCCGAAAGTGAAAAGAAGAGGAAGAGGACGCCAGCAGATCAGTCGTAGATTCACTTCAAGAAAAAATAAAACGACTGCATGCTAAGTTTTGTTTATATAGTGAAGAAGCTGACCGCGGTGCTGATGCATGTACAAAGGTTTAGCTATGAGGGTCTACTGTAGGACCACCGGCCTATGCCCTAGGAGACAGTGCAGCCTCTGACGCTTGACAGAAAATCCAGGGCATTTGACGGAGCCCTCTGTCTGGAAGGGGGATTCGTTCTCCGACCTAAGTGATAAAGGGCCCCCGCCGCCGCTTTCCCGTAGCTCATAGACCGGTTAGGGAGTATGGCAATCTGTGTATATATGTACATTTGTTAAATACAAATTTTGTTGAACTATTAAGTTTATTTTTCTTTTACTTCATACCTTCATTAATACCTCAGGTCAATCGGTGATGGAGGTTGGATAGTTACAACCCCAGGGACTGTATCCAAGAAGTGTGTTGCAACATACAATTGTATGATTACAGGATCGATTAGATTTGCATCCACCAAAGTGACGGTTGATGAATCAGAGAGTAAGTCAATTGTAAAATATATCTGTATACTAAAGGTCCCTCTTCTAAGGTAGGCACTCATCCCCCACCCATTTGTAATGATATAAGATAGGTTGTAAGTCTTCCCTGTATCCAGCTGTGGGATGTGCAGTCACAAGGTCAGGTCTTTGGCAGCTGTAGGTTAGAGTTCGGTTTGGGGAGGGTTCTGCCGAGAAAGAATAGCCGGGTGTGAGCCGAAATATTATCTAGAACAGCTATAAGAACTTCACTGCTGAGTGGGTGCCATAGAGAAAAATAGAATAGTCTGGCCGCAGCTAGAAGGTGGAGGTATTTGGGACGCTTGATCGTAACTTCCTCTACCGATAAGGTACCACAGCTGACTATAATACAATTTGGAGTTGACCACAACAGTATTCATGTATGTGTCGAATTCCTTCATGTGAACAATAGTCGAGGTGTTGCCGCGACGTGCCTGCAAGAAGCAGCATCACTGGCTGGGAAAGAACTGAGAGAGAACCGATGGAGAAGGCCCCTGTCCCCACATTCGTAAGGAGGTGCAGCCCAAAGGAACCGGCACCTGGTCTCCTGTTCGGACCCAGAACTTTGCTGTATTCTCTCTCATTTTCTACCAAACTATCTACTTTGTTCATATGAGGAGTTCAGTATTCCGGCGCCTGTCGTCCCACACTTCCTTGTAGCCGGAAAGGTATAAAAAACCCAGGCCGTAAACAATTTATTTCATACACAAAATCACAGACTGTAGACAATTTCAGGCACATATGTCAGTTGCAACAATTCTTACACGTGAAACCACCTCGCACCACGCTTATCGCAAACCAATATACCGAGCTAGAGCTGCAGCCATTATACAAGATAAACGTAAAATCTATGCTCAGGAAATACAACCTACATACTATACACAATAAAACATTTAGTTCAAATCCTACATAAACACAACATAACACATGCAGTAAAATAATGCCACAATCTACACTATCCAAATTCACTAAAATACACAAATGGGTGAAGACATCACAACATAAAGGTGGATTCCAACAAAATAAATAGACAAATGAATAAGAATAAACAAAGAAACGCTGACAGGCAACTCGACTGAAATAATTACGATCCAAAATAATACAGATAAAGGGCTACATCCATCAACTCCCTCTCAACTGACTAACAAGCCACATATTAGCAGGTAACATGAATGCACACCATTCAGTTTAGCTAAATTCACAAATGGTAGACAAGAGTTAACAATATATTAACAATATATTATAGCTCCCCAGCTTAAACTTGTTAAATTTTAGCTCCCCACTAGACAGCCCATATTATAAAAAAGAAGAAAAAAAAATTACCCTACAGAACAATCTCATTGCTATCCAAATATCACAGAAAGAAACTTAACTTGCCTGCCTTCTCTAATCAACATGTATTCGATAAGGTCCATTTTACCAACACTTCCTACAAACGTCACCCAGGTGTTGAAGGACGAGAAAGCACCCCCCACACAGAAAAATAGTGGTGGCAGTAGACAAGGCATTTGATGATTTCCAGACATTATAAGGATGATCAGAGACATGTATCCACAACAACGACAAAATAGATAAATCAATGAAAAATAAACTTCGTAGTGACAGGCAGTGAAGAGTAACCCAAAACAAGTTTGTGAATAAAAGACAACAGTGGAGTTTCCGAAGGAGCAATACGTGTTATTCAACCTACAAGTGGTCTCCCAACATCAGATTCAGAACATCATCCCAAGTCGCAAGCATGGGCTATTGTGAGTTGAAGGAAATTGGTCAGTCTACAAAGATCTCGAGAACCATACTTGATTGAAGGTTCTGCTATGTTGAATGTTTGAAAGTCATGTATGTTGAATCGCTTGGGTACAATTATAAGGATATCGTCTACATCGCACCCAAGCGATTTAACATCCAAAAATTTCAGACAGTACTCAACACTAGAACCTTCGGTCCAAATCACATTGGAAGAAATTGACGACTCCCTTCCATTCCTAGATATCCGTATCTTCATGCAGGTAACCAGCTGGGATTCAGAGTTTACAGATAACCCACAAATGATGCTTGTCAGATTCCTACTCCCACCATGACTCGAGAATTAAAAGAGGTATAGTAATAGGATTCTTTCTTGGAGCATTCAGAATCTGGAGTAATAAAAACCTTGACAAAGAGTTCCTGTACATCCAGGAAACATTCACGTATTAAGATTCCCCGAGATCATTATCAGTGCAAAAATAAATTGGCAAATACCCAGCAACAAGTAGTACGCCAGACCAGTAAGACAATCGAAGAATTCACGAAAGCGAAATAGAACAAGGAAGAAAACGACAAACCCGGTATATACAAAATTCCATGCAAAGGATGTAGCAAGTCTTGCATCGGCGAAACATCTCGTGATATAAAAGCACGCATACGTGAACATTGCAATGATGTGCGAAACACAAAGACTAACTGGCCTGTGTCACGGATCGAGACAGCACCGACCGCCTAACGAACTGGGACCATGCTGAATTGATATCATGTGAAACTGACAAGATAAGGAGAAAACGTCTAGAAACAGCATTTATTTAAGAGTTCAAACACTAGAACAAAATTGAAACATGTTCAATATTGCATCCCCTTTAATCCACTTAATTCCTGTAGTTAGAAAGTGGCGTCCCGTGGAATACCCTGTTCTAGTGTCCCTTCTTCGTCCATTCTGGGATGTGTAAACAGCTTAGAGGTCGTATACGTCCATGTACTTTAAAAATATTAGATATGTGAAGCGTTGTACTTTTAATAAAACTCGTCCTCATATAGTGTCTACTCTGACCCTTTGTTCGGCAATTGCCATTTTAAATCAACCTACCACTTTCACCACGCAACATGCGTACAACAACAAATTCGCGTTCGGATCACAAAACATGCTCTTCAAACTCCACCAAAAACTTGCTACTCCATCAAACCCCTCCAGGTATTAGCCCTACAGAAAACTCCAATCCAAGAGAGGCAAGGACCATACCAGCACTACTACATTCAGGTTACCATCGAGGACTATACCGACAAAGACTAGGGCTGACTGCAGTAACATACTGACATAGTTCAGCTATCACACAAAAGACCTCGAACGCGTCTAACTTTGACCCACCCTAGCTATACCCAAACAACACGCTTATTTCTTGGTTATTACCACTTACATAGGAGCCGTGGGTCTATTGCATGAGATATCTGGGTTTAACTTCTGTCATGGAGCAATAAAAAAAATTCTCACACTGCAGATGTATTGTTTTCTGAAGCGTATGACGAACGAGTGTGTGATTCACATCTGCCTTGGATCACGTGTTGGACTTGTGATCGACAACTATTACCGGACGAGAGCTCATATATGACCCGATCTATGGGTAATGCTGTGACCGTCCCTCTAAAGAAGGAAGTATCACTGGAATGGTTTACTCGAAAACGAGATGCCGCCAACAACGATGGCTGTGAGGATACATACAGAGGTAGAGGTCCTGGAAATAAGATAAGAAAGACAGCGTATCTAAAGGATTTGAAGAAATAGTTTTCCATATAGATACATAAATACTTGGGATAGCTTAGGTCTTATAGCCCAAGCTCGAACAATGCATATCAAATCTAAATGATAATTGGAAGTCCGGGATATAGATTAAGTTGGAAATGTACATGAATTTAAAGCTAGGTATGAGAGAGTAGGAGACTGGACCCAATGAACGTTGCTTTTTGTATACTGCAATTGGGTAAATGCACACAAATGAACTTGCTCACCACCGTTGGAATGCCGGCTCGCAGTGCAGCGAGGTTGAAATTTTCAACCCTGGGCGAGACTCTACCTCTGATCGCTGGATTAGCGATCGACTGGAGTGACACCACACACCATGGAGTTGTGTGTATGTGTGTGTGCGCACACACGCATGCACACCTAAACAAATTTTGCTAGATTGACTAGCACCGTATTTTTTCCAAGTTCACTTCGAACAGTGAATACATACTGCATCTGTGTGTGGGAAGAAGGTGCATTCGTGCGTGATATAGCTAATTATGACGACATGGGCGCGAGTGTAGTCCATACACGACGCGTATACATAATTTTCGCCTCCACTTTGCTGGTAAGTCACAAGAGTGAATGATGGTGCAAACTGCATCGGGACATGTCTGTGGCCCATGGACGTGCCAAGAGGCCATCTCTTTGCTTCACGGAGAGGATGAATACCTGAAGTAGTTGGCAGGTGACATACGAGTGCACGTATGAGTATGCTTCTATATATGCATGTCTGTGTATGTACATGTGAAGTATTTTGTATTTAAACTGACACGAATCTTTCAATGATTACTCCAGTTTCTCGTGAACGGAAATGGTTATTAGGTTAGCTAAATTAGCCAAACTTGACTAACCTTCCTACTTCCCAAGACTTCCATGAAATCTGTGTTAACGAGCAGGCAGGTGGGCGGGCCCGGCACGGGCGTGGGCGCTCCCGGCACGGGCGTGGGCGCTCCCTCCTGACCCCACCCTGATAGCCAGAGCTGAAATTTAAGTACAGAGTGTGGCTCGCATAGGAAGGGCGGTGGGTGGGTCGAGAAGGTTATTTAGATGTGTGTGCGTGAACGTGCTCGTGTGGTGACGATATTGATTATTGTGGTAAGGGTGGGGGAAGCGGTGGTTTAGTAGAAAGGTGCAAGAGTTTGTCATTGTCGTGTGTCCCGTCGACAAATAGGGATAAAAACGTTACAAGGTAAAAGGGAGCTTAGGGAGTGTGCATGAATGGATGATAAGGTCGACAAGTTGTCAGGGGTGGTGGGAAGAGGGAAAGATTGTCCGGGAATGGGGAGCTCACGGTCCGGGGCTCGTATTGATTCACCATTAGACACAAAACACGTTTATGACGAAATGACAGGTTCCTGCTTCAGGTTCTTCCCGCCGCAGCCGCAACGACGCCGCAACTATGCAATGCGTGTGCCCCAGTCGCCTATTGCACTTTCTTGGCACGCAATAATTCGTCCTCTTCCTCTCTCTCCTCATGGAACATAAGAGAAGAAGAGTTCAAATGTGTTTGAGATAAAATGCCCAAGGAGTATGGTAGGGGTTAAGGCTGGATAGAGTGAGAAACGAGGAGAGCGAGGGTGGAAAAGGAGTTGGGAGATAGGGTAGATGAAAGAGTATTGAGATGGTTTGGAGGCATGGAAAGAATGAGTGAAGAAAGATTAGTAAAGGATGTATGGAGGGCACAGGTGGAAGTAGTGAACATGAGTGGGCGACCAAGGATGAGATGGATGGGGTAAAAGGGGCATTGGGAAACGGGAAAGTCTGTTGAGTAAGGAACGGAGAAGACAGAAGATAGGTATGAGTAGAGAATAGTTGTTTATGGATGATGCTGTGATGCATGAGGGGGAGTGGGTAGGGATGGGAGGTGAAGGAGTATGAGAAATAAGTTGACGCAGCCCGAAGGGATTTCTCTCCGTCTTCTCTTTTTCTTCATGAGGGAACGGAGATGGGGGTCGCCGATTTAATGAAGCGGCCTTGCGGTAGATGTCCTGTGTCTTGCAACACTGCTTCTGACCCAGGGCAGTGGACAAGATGCAGGAATGACCCGTCATCCAGGAGGTGCCAAGATAAGAGGGTAAAG
>NC_134816.1:6902526-6915026 GCF_046742065.1 Oratosquilla oratoria
ACACTATCCGTATCTTCTCTCTCGTTACAAAGATTCAGTTTCAAAAAGGACGGATCGAGGTAGATGACGGAGCCATCGAAACGTGTCTATAAATGTTACGCAAGGTACGCACACTCACGTATACACATGCATACACACACGTATGCAGTGGTAGCGTTCGGAACTGCTGCTACAGGGGTCCGAGTTCGAATCCCGTCTTGGGCTGAAATAATTTCAGTTTCGCTTCGCTGTGAGTCGTCACTCCATCTCTAATGGGCGGGGAGTTGGGGGTGTGTGTGCTTGTACTCAGCAGTACCCATAGATCAGTTATATATGAGCTCTCTTCCGGGAGGGTAATAGCTGTCGTTCACGAGTTTAACACGTGATCCAAGACCATGGTGAAGCAAAGAAACATACAACTGCCATCGTACGTAGAAATGCTAGCGCATACTATTGCGTCTACCGACTTGCGTTTCTGTGCACCCACCGCTGTACACCTCGCAAGTGCACACCACCGCTCTACACCATTCCATACTACTGATGTGCATCATGTAACATCATTCTGCTTCGCAACACGCCACTTTTTCATTCCATGCATTTCACTGAACACGCGCACACTTGTGCGCATACCGCGCTCAGACAACCACAGATATACAGATGAAGAGACCAAAGAAAGTGAAAGGAAAAATAATCCAGAGAATGAATAGATGAAATGTCACGAGTAGAGTTTTTGAGTAGATAAACACAGGTAGTCCGTCCGTAGAATTATTCACGCACATATATAATGCGTGTATGCGTACGTGGGCACGCCTGTCGCTGTGACCTGCTTGGTGACCTCGGACGAGACTGAGCAGGATTTGACGACACCTGGCGAAACCCGTGTGTCTTGTCTTTGTTCTTGTTATTGTTCTTGTTGCTTGTTTTTTTTTTTTTTTTTTTTCAGGAAACGTTCCGACTCCAGCGAACACTCGTTAATTTCTTTCAGGATATAATATGCATTTACCTTGAATAACATAACGTGTTAATAATGTGTGTGTGTGTGATTCACCATGGTCTTGGATCACGTGTTGGACTCGTGATCGACAGTTATTTCCCTCCCGAAAGAGAGCTCAGAGCTCATATATCACTGATCTATGGGTAATACCTTACACGCATCCAAACTCCCCGCCCACGAAAGCTGGAGTAACGACGCGCAGCGCAGCGATAGTAAAATTATTTCAGCCCTGGGCGGAATTCGAACCCGGACCGCTGTAGTGGCAGCCAGGAACTACCATTGCGCCACAAGTCGTGTATGTGCGTGCGCGCGAGCGCTGCATATTTTACCATATCCTAGTACACAGCGTTTGCGTTATCATTCTATTCGGTTGTCCTGGATTTTTGTTTTTCCTTCTATAGATTTCGTTCCTGCTGAGAACAGAATGAATTCGGCTGGGGGTGAAGGACATAGTAGGTCTTTTTACGATCGAGAACTTTGTCAGAAGGCCACTCTTCTACGGCTGTCTAGGTCACGCGACCCGAGCCGGAAAAGTGTCTGCCTGCCTCGAAAGGGTTAAAATCAGTGCAGATGCTCTTTCATTCTTTTGTCCAAATACGGTCCCTTTCATAGCCACCCCTCCTGAGGTAGGCTTCCTCGGGGTTACGCAAAATCCGGAATGGCTTTCAGACGGTGTGCTGCTGCGGATTGATATTACTAGACAGTTTCTGGTTTCTGATCAAATGTGTACACAAAACAGTGAGAGCCATTGATTCACTGTATACCTATATAAATGTATGTTCGTGTATGCACACATAAAACTTATTCCGAATCCTCAAAAAATTACAAAGAGGACGAAAATGCCCCCCAAAGGCGATCTTAAGAGAACAGAACTGAGCGCAAGCACATCTGTTCGAAGCCAGTTTGCCAATGTCGGGAAGAGGTCTTGAAATTTCCATTTTCCAAGAGTAGAGAAGTATCAGGTCGAGCCTACTTGAAAGGTAAAGGAAGAACGTGCTAGTTGATTTTTACAATAGTTATGTACCGAGGCAATGTGCAAGGAAATTCAATAACTAGTGTTGCGTGCTCAAGCCAAAGGTGCGTGTTGCTCGGTGCGATTATTAGCTTACCGCAGCCAATGTTGGGTAACGTGCATCCTATCTGGCTAAACGCGTTGGTAGATTCGGTTTAAATGATCAGCCTCGTACTTTGCATCTCTAAATAAAACAGCCTTATTGAAATACAAAGAATTAGTGCTCCAGACAAATTTTGACGATCATCATTGAGCCATGAACGATCATCGTGGAGCGATAATCGCTCCGAGTGAAACGTACCTTAACCTGAGCGCAGACTGAGGCAGGCGACACAGGTGACGCAGCACAGGACAAAGGCAGACTTCCTGTTGCTGAATTGAAGTACAGTTTGAAATTTTCTATCTTGAAATGCTTCTAGATGTATGCACTGCCACCTCAGCATTTCAAGTGAGAGGGAGAAGTTCAAACTGTATTTCAATTCAGCAACAGGAAGTCTGCTGACTTTGCTTTACGCTGCATTGCGTGTGCTGCCTTCGTCTTAATTTGCGTTTAGGCTGAGTGAGGAACGCAGTTTCCAAGTTCAGAATAACAATGACCGTAAAATAGCAACAGAGAAGAGGTAGCGATGCCATACTGTGGTGGGCTGGTAGAGATTAAGAATTATTATGCATGTTAATTCATGGTGCGTTTTTGGCGGTGGGATGAACCGACAAAGAAAACATTGTGGAAAGAGTTTGAAATGGGATTCCCCAGCAGTTAGGAAGTGGTCTCATTGCGATAAGGGCCTACCACCCGTGATACGGTGCAATTCCTTAACCTGGATGAAATCGCCTGGCGTTAGCTAGAACTAATTCTATAAAGAGAACTCTGACTTTTGATGGGTTATTCGACACTATTTCCATCCCTCCACCTCCTGGAGGGCAGGGGTGAAACCTTTCAACAAAGTCATCTAACCTTGATAGGTTAAAGCTGTGACCTAATTGTCTAGCCCCATAAAGTACAAAGCTGCAGGAGCAGACACAGAAAACGGTTGTGGGAAAGTTCGAGGTCGCGCCGGTAATCCATCTGATGTTACGGAACAGATCCATCGAGCGAGCGAGCGAGTGGGTGGGTGGCGTGGGCCTGTTGACACCAATAGGGCGATGTCATTTCCCCAGAACAAAGATGGGTTGTATGTGTGTGTGTGTGTGTGTACGCGTGCGTGTCATTGTATCTTTGTATCTTAGCATCAAACCTGCCCTGGCAACTACGCGAGGCGCCTCCTCATGTGGCTTGTCTGTCTCTGGTTGAAGTATGCTCATTTTTTTCCTTCCGTGTGCGCGTACAAGGATGCACACTCGCAGTCTACCTGCCAGAGCAATATTTTGATTTGTATACATTGTGATTGTTTAAGATGTATTTTTTCTCATGTTGTGGTCCACATATTTAACTCGTTTTTCTTTTATGGTAATATTGGTTTTCCACCCTCATTTTGGGTGGGGGGGGGCTAGAGAAAATTGAAAGGTCTTGGGAAAGTTCAAACGAACAAACTAGTGTCGTTCGGTTCCGAACCTGTCGATTAGACGACATTCAATAACAGAGGACTGCTTATGTAAGTTTTTCACTGATTGAATTAAATAGCCTGAGGGCAGGCATTGATGGCAAAGCAGAGAAAGGTATGAAAACCTAGTCGAGGGCAAATTCGAAGGCAATTAGTACTGGAAATTGCCCTGCATTAAAGCCGGGTTTGATATTCGAACGGTTAAATAAATGTTGGTTTGGCAATTGGAGCCCTCCGTTTAACTTCTTCGCCGACGACTGGTTGACATTGAATATATTACATACTTTAGCGGCACACAGTTCATCGGTTGTAAAATATTGGCTACTGATACGGTGGCACAGAGATGACTCGAATAGCCAGGTATTATTACACATTCTTTATGCTCAAACTCAAAACCGTAAAAAGGTGATGGATTGTGGCGGTTACAAGATATATTTTGCGCCAATAACGAAGGAGTCTAAGAATAGGTTCGGTGTCGCAGCAGCAGCAGCAGTCGTTGTGACGTCGTCGTTGGTGTTACGTCATCATGTCGCTTTTGAATGTCGAGGACGGTTAGTGACCGTTGACCGATTGTCTCTGTGGGATGCCAGTCTCCATCAGAAGGAGTAGGAGGAACAGGAGAAAGTTTGAGGGAGATCGCGTGCTAGTGTGTGGGTTTGTTGGTGGTCAGGTAAGGCCCCTACGGATGGCGCAGGACTGACATGGAGAGAGTCTGATGGAGGAGGGATGGAAGCGGTGGTTTGTGAGACTGAGCAGCAGCAGGAAGAGGAGGCTGGATATGATCGATGCGGTCTTTAGTGACAGCCGTGTTGGTGTTGGTGTAAGGACACCAGTGTCTGTTCATTTCATTCGTCTAGATCCCCCACACCCTATCTCGTCTCTCTCTTTGTCTCCCTCTACCCCGTTTTCCCTCTACACCCCTTCTCCTCTATCGCACTTTCGCTCTATCGCCCTTTCCCTGTCTCCCTCTCCCTCTGCCTCTGCCCCACTGTGCGTCTCTCCCCCTTTTCCTGTGTACCTTTTTCCCTCTTCCCCCCTCCCTCTCTATCCCTCCCTATCCCCCTCTGTCTCTCTCTCCCTTCCTTTCCTTCCCTCTCCTTCCCTCTCCTTCCCTCTCCTTCCCTCCTTCCCTCCCCCTCCTTACCTCCCTTCCTTTCCTTCCCTTCCTTCCTTTCCTTCCCTTCCTCTCCTTACCTCCCTTCCTTTCCTTCCCTTCCTCTCCTTACCTCCCTTCCTTTCCTTCCCTTCCTCTCCCTCCCTCCCTCCCTCCCTTTCCTTCCCTTCCTCTCCCTCCCTCCCTCCCTCTCCTTACCTCCCTTCCTTTCCTTACCTCCCTTCCTTTCCTTACCTCCCTCCCTCCCCTTCCCTCCCCTTCCCTCCCTCCCCTTCCCTCCCTCCCCCTCCCTCCCTTTTACCCTTCTTTCTTCCCTCCCTTCCCCTCCTTCCCCTTCCCCCTTCTCCCCCCGTCTCCCCCCGTCTCTCTCTCCCTCCTTCCCTCCCTCCCCTCGTTCACTAAATTCTCTCCCCTCTGTCCTTCGTCTGTTTGTTTTTTTCATCCACTTCTCTCTCCCTCTTCCTCCTCCTCCTCCTCCCTTCTCTTGGCATCCAGTGCAGGGCCCAGAGGTTTGATATATTTATTGCTATTAATTTCTTGTCATATTTTCTCATTGTTTTTTATTTTATACATTTTGGCTTCATGTATCAAGTATTGCTACCCTCATCATCATCCTCATCTGCTTGGTCTCCCTCCTCATCTACATCGTGCTCATCCTCATCTATTTCTTTATCTTCTTCGTCTTCATATTCATCGTCATCCCCATCGTCATCCTCATAATCTTCTTCCTTATATCATCTTCCTCGTCTTCACCCTCACATTTTTCCATATATTTGTCACACCTTAGTCTTCATATTCATCATCATTATCCTCATCATCTCATCTTCATCTACGTCTTCAATTTCTAGATCTTTCTCATCTTTCTCATTTTCATCCTCATTATCCATCGTCATCTTCATCCTCGTCTCTATCCTCACCTTTATCTCATTTTCAATCTCCTTAATTTTCGTCGTCCTTATTCTTATTTTCAAGCTCATCGTAATTTTCGTCATCTTCATTATTTTTTTCAATCTCATCGTAATTTTCATCATCCTCACCTCCTTTCTTATCTTCCTTATATTCTTTCTCATTTTTCTCATCTTAATTTTCGTCTTCATCCCCATTCTTATCCTAAACATCTTCATCATCCTCATCTTCATCCTTATCTTCATCCTCATCTTCAGTCATATTTTCATCTTCGTCTTCATTTTCATCCTCATCTTCTTTCTTTTCTTCCATCTTTCTCATATTCCTCATCTTCGTCATCTTCATTATTTTCTTCATCTTCATCATCATCCTTACCCTCAGCATCTTCGTTATCATCTTCATCTTCGTCATTGCAGTCATCCTCATCTTCTTCCTCGTCGTCATCCTCATCTTCTTCCTCGTCGTCATCCTCATCTTCTTCCTCGTCGTCATCCTCATCTTCTTCCTCATCGTCATCCTCGTTCTCATGCTCGTTCCATGTCAGCCCGTCCTCCTTTTCCTTGCTCATTTGCAGTGTCCTTCACACCAGCAGCCCCTCCTTAGTATTACTTCAGCTCTTCACTTCCTAGAGGTTGCCACGGGGAGGAATAGAGTTGGCAGGCCGTACCCGAAATAAAGAAAAGTGCCACCCGGCGGCACGGAAGGTGTTGCCAGTGATAGGCTGTAAACCTTTAGCTGCCAAGATGAATACAATAGGCAGCCGGCAGTCAGGTTAGAAGAAAAGGTGCCACCTAGTCCTTTCCTAGCACTGTACTTTATTGCTTGTATTACCACTTTCCATCCTCGTTATCTCTTTTGACTCCCCGACTCGCGTACCTCTTGCCTCCTTTTCAAACCTCGTCCTTCCCTCCTCATGGCTTCTTCTAATCCCCCCTTCTTTATTCTTATTATTTTATTCTTTGCTTCACTCATTCTTCTTGCTTATCTTTAGCTTTATTTTGTTCTCGTCTCGGCAGTAAGCCCTCGCACTGCTACTGTAATAGACACCCCTCCCCAACTCAACTTCCGTCGTTAGCCGTCATCACACGCCCACTGTCAGCACCACCCTGTCCACTCCGTTCCCTTCTGTTTCCTCATCTTTTTCATCCATGCATGCACTTCTCCCATGTTCGCGTTTCACTATCTCTATCCCCTTTAACACCATTCAAACCCCTGCCCCAACATGAGCACCGTCTATACCCCATTCTTCTTCCTTTGACCCCCGCCCCCCCCCTCCATCAACACAACTTCTGCCTAACATCATCACATCTTTGTATCGCTTAGCTCACAGTTCCTCTAGGCATAAGTTATGAGGATGTCTCCACCTCCGTCTCCGCCTGTGTCCCACCTCATCCACCTCATCCACCTCCGTCTCTCTCTTCATCTCTTTTCTCTAGCCCCCTACTTCCCAATCAAACCTCCGTTCCTCCATGTCCGTAGTGTCTAGCTTTCCACGATTAAGGTTCTTCATCTACATGACTTCGATCATTCCTCCACATCCCATCATGGCCTCCGCTTCTCCACCCATGTGGCCTCTGGCCTTCCACCTCCTCGCTCCATTTACTCCCGTCCATGGTCTCCACTCATTTACCTCGATGACCTTTCGGCCCTCCACGCCTCCTTTCACCTCCAGGTCTGATAACCTTTGACCTCCATTGTCTGTACCTGTGGTCGACCCAAGTGAGGGTGCAAGGGCGTTTCAGGTGGTGGTTATTGTTGTGGTGGTGGTTGTGGTTGTTGTGGTGGTGGTTGTTGTGGTGATGGTGGTTGTGGTGATGGTGGTTGTTATGGTGTTGGTGGTTCTTTTGGTGGTCGAGGGCTTCATTGTCAGTAGGCTTTGACATAGGAGTTACGGAGTGACACCGGTAGTACAGTGGTACTGTTTATCAGGCACACGAAACATTATTTGGGTCGGATTGTCGCATAGCATGGGACATGACTGTAGTTATTGTATTTGGGGTCGCGGCCATAAGAGTTTGGCCTGTACTGCCATGGTCCACAAACTTCTGACCCCCATCCCTTCTGTTTCCAGTGCCTGTACCTTTTCGATTCATATGGCTCTCACCCTTCCCATCTCAATGGCCTTCGTCCTGTCCATTTCCCTGCCCTTCGCTATTCAGTATTTTATGTTTATTTTACCTCCATAGGCTTCATATTTTGTATTTCATATTCAGCATTATTCCAGCAGAGGTCATCACAATAGTTTTTATAGCTCCCACATTTGCGCCTTCCTAGACTTTGTTGTTCTGCTTCATTGGCCTTCACATTTCGCCTTTTTTTTATCATCACCCTTTCTGTCCTTAACCCCTCTTCCTTTCTGGTCTTCACACTTCCACTTTTCTGGTCGTCACCCTTCCACCTCTCTGGCCTTCACATTTTCACCCCTCTAGTCTTCACCCTTTTACCTTTTTGAACTTGATCTTTGCCGTCTTTCTGGCCTCTACTCTTCCATCTATACGGCCTTTGCTCTTCCACCTTTTCGGCATCTCATCATTCAGGCCTTCACCCTTCCGCTTTTATGACCTTTGTTGCATCCGAACCTCCGTCATTCTGACTTTACCCTTCTCATTATTCCTGGCTTTCATTCACCCTTCCTCTTGGCCTTCAACTTTCCTCCTCCTTGGCCTGCAGGCTTCAGCTTTTCTTCATCTTGGTCTTCAGGCTTCACCCTATCTCTTTCGAGGCCTTTAGCCCTCCTTATACCTGACCTTCACTCGTCTACATTCCTGGCCTTCTTTCTTCCACTTTCTTGGCATTCGCCACTCCACCCTTCCATTTTCTTGGGCTTCTTAATTTCATCTTCTTAGACTTGAATTATCTTCCTTCATACTGTTCATCCATTCCCCTGCTCCTCAGGTCCTGCTGCTGCTAGTAGTGGTGGTGCTTCTCCTTTTTCTCCTTCCTCTCCCTCCCCTCCTCCTCCTCCTCCTCCTTCTCCTCCTCCTCTTCCTCTTCCGATTCCTTCTCCGCTTCTCTTCCTCTTCCTATTCCTCCTCCTCTTCCCATTCTTTCTCCTCCTATTCCTTCTTCTATTCCTTTCTCTCCTCTTCCTCCTCCACTTCCTCCTCTTCCTCCTCTTTCTCCTCCTTCTTCCTCTTTCTCCTCCTCCTTCCTCTTTCTCTTCCTCGTCCTTTTACTCTTCCTCCTTTGCAATACCTCCTCATCTCTGCAGCCTCCCTTCTCTACGGCCTCCGGTCTTCCACCTCTACGTCCTGTTCGTCCTCGAGAACGTATCCTGGATCAATAGCCTCGGTAATGTTGCTGGACCTCGCCCCGCTAGCCCTCGAGCTGAGCTCGCTTTCATCTTCCTCGACCTCGGCCTTATCCTTCATGGTCTCGTCCTGCACAAACTTGTGTGACTTGACCCCTCTCGACATGGTCCTCCTCGACCTCGTCGTAATGCTTGTCCTCGACCTATTTCCAGGCCTCCTCCTTGAACTACTTGGAGTCCTCCTCTACGACTTGAAATTAGTCCTTCTCGGTGACCTCTTCGTGCTGATACTTGTACTTCTCTGTGACCTCCTCCTCCTCCTCCTCCTCTTTCACCTCTTCTGCCTCCTATTCCTCCTTATATTTTGCCTACAATGCCGCTCCCTACCCCTACGACCTCCTCTACCTCTGCTTCCTCTACTCCCACATCTTCTACCTTCTGCTCCACCTCCACCTCCTTCATCTCCTCTTTCATCCAACTCGTCGCCGTCGTCGTCGTTGTCGTCGATTTCACTATAGTCAACTTCGACTCAGTCTTGTATCTTACCTTTCTGCAGCGTCTTCGACTTAATCCGGGTCGTCCTCAATGTTGGCTTTTCCCGCTCCCATCTTCCCTCTCTTCTCTTACTTCCTTCCCCTCTCATCTCACACTCACGGACTTACCCTTTCACATTGACTCACGTCCCGCATTTCCTCTGCCGCCGACGCCCCCCCCCCCCACACACATCCCGCACTTCCTGTCCCTTTCCCCATGCACTCGCTCCCCTTCCCCTACTTCCTCCCTCTCCCACTCCCTTTCAGCATGGCCCATCTCTTTCCTTCCCATCCCCACCCGTCCTTCTGTCTGCCTCTCGACCGCTTCTCCTCATCTCGCATTCCTTTCGACCTCTCATCACTCGACTCTTAGCCTCCACCCGGCTCCCCCCTTTACAAGCATGTCTTACCTACGTCTCCGGCCCTACATTCTCTACCTTCACTTTTTGTTTATACATGTCCTCCATTCTCCCCTACTGTCTGTCCGATAGTGCCTCCTGTACCTTCTCTACTTCCTCTCATGTACTGTATTTTCCTGTCTTTTCTAGAGTACACCTCTCTCTTTGGGGACTGCCCCTCTTTCACTGCTTCTCCCTCACTACCTCCTCTTTGTTACCACTCCACTGACCTTCCGGCACTACATCTCTCCTGCTCGTCTAGTTCTGTTCAGTCTTTTCCTCTTTTCCATTCTTTTCTCTTACTGTCCTCCTTCTCCACACGCCTGAGTCGTCGTCTCCCTGTTGATATCTTCGACCCACCTTGTCGGTTGTTCCCTCTCGTCTCCCCCTTCCTTTTCTCTTCCCCTCTCCTCCCTTCCACTCTCTGGCCCTCTCTCCTAATCCTTTTGTCCTCCTTCCCTTTTCCCTTTTTGTACCCTCTCCATACCCACAACTTTTCTTCCTGTTCCGCCCCGCTTCATCTCTTTCCATTTGAACCCTCTGTCCTTCCATCTTGATCCCCCTGTGCCCCTCTTTGGTTATTTCTGCCTTGCCTTCTCCTCGCCCCCTTTTCTCCTTTAACCTTCCACTGTGTCTCCCCATTCCTTATCACCACTCGTCTTTTCCCTTTCCTCTTCGCTTGCCTCCTCGATCCCTCTCCCCTTCCATTCTGTCTTTCATTTTCCCTTGGTTCCCTCTCCACTCCTACTGTTTTCTACTAAGGTACCTCTCTCCACCACTTCTTTCACTTCTCTACCTCTGCCACTCTCGTTTGCCTCCCACTTTCTTCTACCCTTCTTCCTTTCACTCTTACTTCTTCTCGCCTCTCCTTCCTCCATTTGCTGCCACTTCCTCTTTTCTCACCCTTTTCTTTTCTCACCCTCTTCTTTTCTCACCCTCTTCTTTTCTCACCCTCTTCTTTTCTCACCCTCTTCTTTTCTCACCCTCTTCTTTTCTCACCCACTTCTTTTCCCACCCTCCCCTTTTCCCCACCCTCACCATTTCCTTCCCATTCCAATCCCCTTCTCGCTCTTTCCCTTTGGCTATGTCTGGCTCTGGCTCTCTCTCTCTCTCTCTCTCTCTCTCTCTCTCTCTCTCTCTGTATGTGTGCGCGCGCGTGTGTGTGTGTGTGTGTTTGTGTGTTTGTTTTCCCATCTTCTGTTACGCCCTATCCCCTCTTCCATCTTTTCCTTACTGGCGAATCAAAGTAGCCATGACTTCTGCCTTCCGTTACCTGGCACAAGACGTTGGTGGTACCTTTCGTCGACACAGCACAACCTAGCACATCATGGGGTGACACGAAGATGTATCATACATTAGACTTGGGGACGGATCCGATAAGAAAACGAAAGGAAGTAGAGGTTGGGGGGTGCGGGGTGCGGTCAGCTGCGGGTGGTGAGTAGGTGAATATGAAGACCTCTCGAAAAACCTTTCAGAGGGAGTACCTCTTAGGAATACGTAACAGAGAGAATAAGTTCAACAGGACATTAATACCTTCACGTCGAAGATGTCCCTCCGCTAAATGAAATCGCCTGGCGTTAGTGAGAACCAGATAGATGAAGCTCGTATCCGTGTTGACGGAGTTGACGTACTTTTATTACCAGTCCACCCTGGTGAAAGAGAAGAAGGGTTTTGAAACGCATCAAGGAAAACGGAAGCCGGTCTGTCTCACCAGCCCCTTCTCTCCCGAGGGGGTGCCACGGAAATGAATTAAATCACGCGGCGACAGCCAGAGTAAGAATACCATCCATGCGATACAGAAAGGGCCAGGAAATGTATTTCTAAAAGGTTCCAACCAAGATTGCTGTGGTAAATGCTATGCTCTCCGGTACTGTAGTTCTTTCGCGTCAGTTTGGCGCCGAAGCCCTTTTAATTTCTTGCAAAATGTAAGGCATTCTATTTGTTGTCTTTATTTGGACACAAGTGAAATGGATTTTTTCTTTGTTTTCCTCTTTTTCTCTACCAATCAGGAAACTGATCAAAGAAACTGCTAAAAGGGGTGGATTTTCGTTGTCAAATTTCCGCTATCAGATTACAGTACTCGTATAGTTGCCAATAACTTAGTATGAATGTAGTAGATATGACATTTATTTTTTAACCGCGGGTATCCTTCACCAAGCCAAATTACGCGGTACAGCTTCCCATTCATCTGTCTCTCTGTCTGTCTCTGTCTCCAACCAGGAGATTGCAAGGACAGTTAATAGAGGTTTTCAAAATACTTCAAGGATTTGATAACATTGACTATCGACATCTCTTCAGCTTGAACGTGAATGCCACTCGTAATCATGGGTGAAATCTCAATACCCCTCGTTACTGTTATGTAAAGGTTGGTGACTTTTTTACCTATAAAATCTGCAACACTTGGAACAGACTGCCAAAGGACGTGGTAAACAGTTCCTCTATTGAGCTGTTAAAAAAAAAAAAAAAAAAAAAAAAATAGACAAGGTGCTACAAACATTAGTGCGAATCCCCGGTAACCTTTTAAGGGTACCTCCTCGGTTTGGGTTGTAAAACCTCTTGAGGTACTGAGATTCCTTGTAACTGGTTCTTGCATTAGAAGTCGATACATTTGTAATTTTTGTAGGAAGAAGACCTTCGAATAGTTATTATCTGGCAACATTCAAACATTGGAAATATTACCTCGCTTCGACATGCTAGTACTACTTGTAGATTTTGCCCCGGCAAACACCAGAAGACTTTGTTCAGCTGAGGAGGTGGACTCTGGCCAGAACGG
>NC_134816.1:6917526-6922526 GCF_046742065.1 Oratosquilla oratoria
GGGCCTCATCTCGTCTTGCCTACCCCTGCTCCTTCTTAACGTCTCCTTCTCCTCCTCCTCCTCCCCCCGTGCCGTCCGTCTCTCCTTTCCAGCCCATTTTATTGTCCTTTCAAATTATCCTATACCTCAAATCTGCCCCTCATCTTTGTCGTTGTACACCTCTTCCCCACCTTTTCCACTCCTATACTCCCTCCTCTTGCCGTCCTTCCCCTCTTTTTCCCCTCACCCTCCTTTTCCCTTCCTCATCTTCTTCCTATTCTCCTCTTCCCCTCTTCCTCCTCCTCCTTCCCCTCTTCCCCTCTTCCTCCTCCTCTTCCCCTCTTCCTCCTCCTCCTTCCCCTCTTCCCCTCTTCCTCCTCCTCTTCCCCTCTTCCCTTCATTCTCATCTCCTCTTCCTTCTTCTCATTCCCTCTTTCCCCTACTCTTCCCTTCTTCCTCCTCCTTTTCCCCTCTTCCTCCTTTTCCCCTCTTCCTCCTATTCCCCTCCTCATCCCCTTTTCCTCCCCCTCCTCCTCTCTTCCTCCTCCTCATCCTTTCTTTCTCCTCGTTCTCTCTTCCTACTCCTATTCCTCTCTCTCCTCATCCCCTCTTCCTCTTCCTTCTCATTCCCTCTCTCCCATATTCTTCCCCTCTTCCTCCTCTTCAGCTCTTCCTCCTCCTATTCCCCTCTTCCTTCTATTCCCCTCCTATTCACCTCTTCCCCCTCCTATTCACCTCTTCCTTCTATTCCCCTCCCCCTTTTCATCTCTTCCTCCTCCTCATCCCCCTCATCCTCCTCCTCCTTCCCCTTCCTCTCTTCCTCCTCATCTTCCCCACCTTTTCCTCTTCCCCTCTTCTTCCCCTCCCCTTCCCCTCCCCTCCCCATCCCTCCTCCTCCTCCTCTTCCTCCTCCTTCTGCCCTCCCCCTCTTCCTCTTACCCCTCTTCCTCCTCCTCTGTTCCTCCTCCCCTTCCCTCTTCCTCCCTCTCTTCTTCCCCCTCTTCCTCCACCTCCTCCTCCTCCGCCTCCGCCTCCGCCTCCTCCGCTTCTTATGTTTGTTTCTGCCTTGCCTCTTTGTTTTTCGTGTGAGCAGGCGTGCGTGCGGTCTCGCCAGCCTCCTGGGGCTTTGCTGAAGAGGACCTGGAATAAGAGGCAGACCCAGCTTCGTCAAGCCTCCGGTGGCCTTCTCTAGCCTCACGTAACTTCATCTTAACTCCCTTGGCTTAGTCTCGCTCTCCTGGCCACGAAAAGAAGACATCTATCATACTTCAATCCTTCAAATCTTCAATTGCTAACCTCTGCTTTTCAGTATATGTATGTATGTGTATGTATGTATGTATATATATATATATATATATATATATATATATATATATATATGCAGGAAAAACACTGGGAGCGTGTGTTCTTGGAAATGCAAGGTTGACCACGAAGAAAAACTATTAAAGCAGAGCGCTTTCGTGTATTCACATCTTCAGTGCAAATAATACATAATACTATGTATTATTTGCACTGAAGATGTGAATACACGAAAGCGCAGGTATGCTTTTTCAAAGCATACCTACGAAACTAGTCACGAATAAATTCAGACCAAGACTCCTGTGTTTCCTACTCCACTTACGTCAACCTGTCAGAATGTCTCAACATTTATTTATTTGTTAAAAAAAGACAGGGAATATAGAATGAATAGACAAAGGAATGCGACAGCAAGAGAAGAGACAGAGAATGAAAGAAAGGAAAGGAAAGGGTAAGGGAGAAAGAGAGGTGGAGAGAGAGAGAGGGAAGGAGGGAAGTATAGGAAGAGAGCGAATGAAGGTTGGTATGGGAATGAGGAGGAATGAGATAGACTGAAAGATGGTAGGCATGTCAAGGGAGAGAGAGAAGAAGGGTGTGGATATATGGAAATTGAAAGGTAAACGAAGCGGGATTTTAGGGAAGGAGAAGAGAAAGATACAGAGTGGACGAAGATGAGGGAGAGAATGTTGGAAGGAACATGAAGATCGAGAACGCCACTGAAGGAATGGAGGAAAAACTATTGTAGCGGAACTCTACAAGGAGCTGAAACGATTGTGTGTACATGTATACCCGTGTTGTATTTCCTTAACCACAGTATGTTTTTTCCACTGTATTTTTGTGATTGTATATATCTTCCATACAAGAACATATTCTACACTGTAAATAATGCTTGTCTAAACAGTATCTGAAGAAGCTAAGAGCGAAACCGGTCAGGAATAAACTCTGAACTAGTCCTGTGTCTTCTTCTTTTTCTACCTTCTTCAACAGTATCTTTGCATATTGAAACCAAGGAGGCTGGCGGCTAAAAGACTTTTGATGGCCATTGTTTGAGGCAGTGTGCCCGTGCCGGAGTGTTAGCTGAAAGCAAAAACGAGACGAAAAGAGAGCATATGAAAGTCTGCAAGCAGTTAGGTTGATCGAAAATAATGGTTAATTGTGCACCTGCTATTGTGCACGTACTGTTTGTTTGTTTGCCCGTTTTTCCGTGTCTTTGCCTATTGTCTATCCGCCTGTCTGTCCCTTAGTTATTTTGTGGCCCTAATTGTCTGTATCCTTGTGTGTGCACATGACTACGTGTTTTCTGTGTGCGTATGTAGACTGGTGTGTGTGTTTGCGTCTGTTACAAAGCATATGAATACCTGTATTAACGCATTTGTTCGTGCGCACTCGCCTAAGCATTTCGGTCTGGTGGAATTTACATCTGTAAATCACTCGCAGTAGCACCTCGCAAACCACCTTTGGGGTCGTCGCCACCAACACCAGTCCCAACAGTGCCGCTAATTCCGCCACCACTATCACCACTACTGTCACTACCACTACCACTACCACCCACTATCAATGCCACCCACTACCACCACCATCACTACTATCATCACCAATAACAACATCACCTTTATAATCTCCATCATCACCTCCACCATTAATATCACCACCACCGTCACTACCATCTATTCTTCTTCTCGTTTTTGTTTATCTTATAATTTTTTCCCTAATCTCCTCTTAATTCCTCTCTTCCTCCTCTTCCTTCATCCTTTTCATCAACTTCCTCCTCTTCCTGGTCTTCCTCCTCCTCCTCCTCTTCCTCCTCCTCTTCCTCCTCCTCCTCCTCCTCCTCCTCCTCCTCCTCCTCCTCCTCTTCCTCCTCCTCCTCCTCCTCCTCTTCCTCCTCCATCTCCATCTTTTTCATCATCTTCCTATTCCTCCTGTATCTTTTCTTCTTCTGCTACTGCTGCTGCACCTCCTCCTCGTCTCTTGTTCGTCAGTCACCCTTGTCCCCTCCTCCATCCCATCACCATTGCTACTTGGTGGCCCTTGCCTCTCCCTCTCGTTCGTTCCTCCCTGTGTGCTTCTCTCCCGAAGCTGCTTCTTAAACTTTCCACCAAAGTTCTCCACCAGTCACCGCCGCCGCTGTTTCTTCTTCCTCCGCTCCCTATTTTTCATCCTCCCTCTTCTTCCTCCTCTCCCTCCTCCCATTCCCCTTCTTCCTTCTCCTCCCTCCTCTTCTTCCCCCTCTCTTCTTTCCCCTTTCTCTTTTCTTCCTACGTTCTTTTTTCTTCTTCCCATCTCTTCTCTTGTCTTCCCTTTCATCCTCTTCCCTCCTCTCATCTTCCAATTTCCTCCTCCCTCCGCTTCTCATTTTCCTATTTCCTCCTCCCTCCTCTTCATTTTCCTATTCCCTCCTCCTTCCTCTCTTTTCTTCCTCCTCCTCGTGCTCCTCCGTCCACCTCTCTTCCTCCAGGGTGGCACACGCGCAATCAGTGGCTTCTCCGTGGTGCCGCTGCCTGTCCCGCTAGCTATCAGTTTTTTTTTTCTGCCAAATCGTCCCGACCGCTGCCCACGTTACAGCCATGCAACACCTCAGCTTCTATTCAGGACGACCTCACAACACTGTATCAAGGGGGTAACTTTATCATACTGCCTCAAGGATGCAACTTCGCGACAGCTAAGAACCTCGTCACATTGTTTCAAAAAGGGAACCCAATAACTCTGCCTTAAGAAGGTAACCTCGTTACACTACCATATAGTGGTGACCACGTTACAAAGGCTGAAGGTAGCCTTACCTTGCAGCACTGCCTCAAGGAGTCACCCTTGAAACACTGCCATGAGGAGGTAAGCTCTCAAAATTACCTCAAAGTGGTAACCTTCCTCATAACACTTTAGCACTGAAGGAGCCCGTTATTAGGCTCAATGCCTTCGAGGGTTGACCTGTGCAATTTGTCTTACCTAGCGCCATATCATTTTATTCTGCTGACAACAGGCCCTCGGGAAGGGGAATCGGGTAACGGGTGTTATCCCGGTTTTTTTTTCAGGAATATGTTTAGACTAATGCCAGGGGACAGGAAGTGCAGATTATTTTATTCAGCATATGGGGTAGGGGCTTCCAGGTAAACAGATTTGACACTTTTTTGCATAAGGAAGAATAATAGATTATATTTAAATTTCGGACAGTTTCCTTCAATTGAGGCGAGGCCTCCTGGAATGAGAACGTGTTCTCATAATCACATTTCTTTTTTTCCGAATTTCTTTGTCGCATTTCTCAAACTTTTAAGGAACTGATCTCATTTCGTAGTATTTTCCGCGGCCTCCTCCACGACCGTCGCGTCAGCTCGCCTCTTTCTCGTTTCCTGCCTCCTCTCTTCTTCCTCGTTTATCCTCTTATCACAACTCTCCTCTCCTCGTTTATCCTCTCGTCTCTTCCTCGTTTCTCTCCTCACCTCTTCCTCGTTTTTCCCCTCACTTCTCTCACGTTCTCTCGTCTATTCTCACATCTATTCCACATTTCTTCCCATATCTCTTTCACATTCCTACCATATTTCGTCCGTATTTCCATCCTCGTCTTTTCATTTGTCCAATCGTCTTTCTTGTTACTCTTCTCATCCCTGTACCATCGCAGCATGCCTGTGAATCGTAGAAGCAGGAACCGTATTCGTGGACATGATCCTAGTACTAGTGTGTGTGAGCGCGTGCTTGGCGTCACACGTGCGTTAACAAAGAAGTGGACAAAG
>NC_134816.1:6930680-6945680 GCF_046742065.1 Oratosquilla oratoria
TATATGTAAATGTAATATTTATATGTATTATATTTGTATTTTTATATGTATATATATATGTTTTTTTATTGTAATATGTATATGTATATAGTAATTCTTGATATGTATATATATATGTTTATATTTGTAGATATATATATATATATATATATGTGTATATATATATGTATATGTATTTATGTATAAGTATATATGTATATTGTTATATTTATGGGTGTATATTGTATATATATGTGTGTATATGTATGTATATATATAGGTATATATGTATATTTATATGTATATATGTATATTATATATGTATACATGTTTTTATATATGTATATATGTATTTATATGTATATTATATATGTATATTTGTATATTCTATATTTGTATATATGTATATTTATATAATTATGTATTATATGTATATATGTATATATAATGTATATATATATTATTTGTTAATAATGTTGATATATATATATATATATGTTTTTATTTATGTATATATATATATATATATGTATATATGTTTAATATTTAGAATATATATAGTATATATTTATGTATATATTTTTATGTATATATATGATATATATATATGTTATATATTATATATGTATAATATTTGTATATCATATATGTATCATATGTATATATATATATATGTATATATATATATGTATGTATATTTATGTATGTATATGTTTGTATATGTATGTATATAATGTATGTTTATATAAGTATATTTATGTATGTATATATATGTATATATATTTTGTATGTATATATATGTATCATAATATGTATATATATATATTATTTATATATATATATAGTATATATTTATGTATATATTATATGTATATATATTATTATATTTATATATGTATTTATATGTATATATATATGTATATATATATATGTTATATATCTGTATATATATATATGTATTTTATATATGTATATATTGATTTGTATTATATATGTATATTTATTTGTATATATATTATGTATATATATATATTTATGTATATATATATGTATATATATATATATGTATATATATATGTATATATGTATATATATGTATTATTATAATTTTGTATATATATATTTATATATATATGTATATATATATGTATATAATGTATATATATGTTATTATATATTATTGTATATATATATAATGTATATATATATATTATATGTATTTTTATAGTTATTAGATGTATTTATATATATATATGTATATATATATATTATATGTAGTTTATTATTATATATGTATATATATATATTTATGTTTATATTATATTATAGGTATATTATATTCTATATATGTATATATATATATATGTACTAATAATAGTATTTATATGTATATATATTATTTTATGTAGTATATATTTATATATGTATTTATTATAGTATATGTAGTATATATATATATATGTATATATATATATATGTATATATATATATATATGTATTTAGATATATATGTATCTATATATATATATGTATATGTTATATATATTGGATATATAGGTATATCTTTGTTTTATATGTATATATATCATATATTGTATATAGATCTATGTATATTTATTTATTGTATATATATATATGTATATATGTATTTATGTATATTTTTTGTATATTTTTTAGTGTATTTATATAATTTATATGTATATATCTATATAATGTATATATTTATTTTATGTTTATGTATTATATGTTATATATATGTATATATATGTTATATATATGTATATATATGTATATATATATTATATGTATATATTATATGTATATGTATAATATATGTTATATATTTATTTGTAGTATATGTTATTTATATTATATATATGTATATATATATATTTGGTATATGTATATATATGTATATATATGTATATATATGTATATAAATGTACTATTGTATATATATATATATATAGTATGTATTTATGTATATATGTATGCATATATATGTTTATGTATATGTATATAGGTATATAGTATTATGTATATGTATATAAGTATATGTGTATATGTTTATGCTATATTTGGGTATTATGTATTGTATATATATGTGTATATGTATATATATATGATAATATATGTATATGAATGTATATATACTATATGTATGTATATATGTTTATATATATGTATATATATATGTATATATATATGTATATATATATACACTATATTATACATATAATATATATATACATATATATATTTATACATATATACATTTATATTCATCTATACATATAACATATATAATAATACATATATATATTAAACATATATAAGTATACTTATACATATATTCATATACTTATATACAGTATAACATATATTACTATTATATACATATACATATATACTTATATTATATTACATATATATTTATATATATTACATACATATATACACATTATATTTAAATATATATTACACATATTTATTATATACATATTTATTACAGTATATATATATACTTATATATTTATATACATATATGTTATATATATACATATATATTATGTATATATGTATATTATATATATTTTTATGATATATATATCATTTATATATATACATAATATATTATATATATTTAGATATATATATAAATATTACATATATATATACAGGTATATATATAATTTATTGTATATTTAATATACATATATATATTTACATATGTATAATACCCATAATATATATATATATATTGTATACACATTTATACATAATCATATATATATACATATACATATATATATACATATACATATATATATATACTTATATATATATATACCTTATTACATATTATATATACCATATATATACATATTTATCAATATATTTATATATATATATAATTTACATATTATATATACATATACTTATATATATACTATATATATATAATATATACATAATTTATATATATATACATATATATATATAAATTGATATATATTACATATATATATCATACATGTACATATTGTATACATTACATGTATATACAAGTATACATATATATATACATAATATATACATATATATATATCATATACATTATATATTTACATATACTTATTATATATACTTATGTCCATATGTATATAACATATACATATAGTATAATATGTCATATATTAAATATATTTTATTACTATTTATACTTATATTATATATTTTTTATATACATATATACAAATATATATAACATAGTATACATACATATTGTACATATAGACTGTATATTGTATTTTATATAGTATATTATATATATGTATGTTATATATATGTATAATGTATATATATATATGTATATATATATGTACCCTATGTACTATATATATGTGTTTATATATGTATATATATATACGATATTATATATACAAATGATATAACTGTTTTATATTGTATATATAAATATATGTATATATATATATGTTATATAATATGTTTATATATTATATTATGTATTAGTATATATATATATGTATATATTTATATATGGATTTATATAATATATGTGATATATATATGTATATATATGTGTATAATATATTGTCTATATATATATGTGTGTGTATATGTATATATGTATATTGTATATATGTATATATGATATTATATATATGTATATTGTATATATGTATTGATAATATTTTGTATATATATATATGTATATGTATGTGTATATATATATACATATTTATATGTATATATATGTATATGTGTATATATGTATATATATATATGTACGTATTGATGTGTAATATATGTATATTATATATATGTGTGTACTATATATGTGGTAGAGATATGTATAATATATATTTATGTGTATTTATATATTGTGTGTTTACTTTTTATGTGTACTACTATATGTGTATTCTAGATGTATAGATTATGTGTATTTATATGTATATATTTATGTGGTATATAGATATGTGTTTGGTATTTATAGGTGTTTAATATAATATGTGTACATGTATATATGTGTATGTATATGTATATATGTGTGTTTATATATGTATATGTAATATATATATGATATATGTATATATATATGTATATAGATGTGTATATATATGTGTACATGTATTTATGTATATATATAATATGTGTATTTATACATGTATATTATATTGTATATATATATGTATATATATATGTATATATATATGTATATATATTTGTATATATATATGTTTTTAATATGTATATATATATGTATATTGTATTATGTAATATTATATGTGTATATATATATTGATGTAAGAGGAATAGGAAACACAGGGAGTCTTAGTCATGTAGTTTATTCCTGACTTGTTCGCAGGTATGCTTTTTTTCTATGCATACCTGCGAAACTATGTCAGGAATAAAACTCAAGGAATAAGACTCCTGTGTTTCATATTCCAGCTTACATCAACCTGTCAGAATGTTCTCATACGTTTTTTATTTATATATATGTTATTGTATATATGTACATAAGTTTTATATGTATATATAAGTATATATGTATATATAAGTATATATGTATATATATGCTATATATATTTATGTATATGTATATTTGTATATGTATATAATGTTATGTATTATTAATAGAATGTATATATATGTATATAATGTTATATATATTATGTATATATATATATATATTTATTAAAATATTATGTATTTAATATGTATATATATATAATGTTATTTATAAATTTATATATATGTATATAAATATATTATATGTATATAAATATATATATATGTATATAAAAATATATATGTATATAAATATATATATATGTATATAAAATATTATATATATGTATTAAAAATATATATATGTATATAAAATATAGTATTTATATGTATAATAAAAAATATATATGTATATAAATATATTATATGTATATAAATATATATATATGTATAAATATATATATAGGTTATAAATATATATATATGTATATAAATATTTATGGTATGTATATAAATTATATGTTTGTATATTATGTATAGTATATATATATATTTGTATTTATATATATTATATGTTATATGGTTTTGTTATATATATATATGTATATATATATATATGTATATGTTTATTATATATATGTATATATATATTATTGTATATGTATATATTATGTATATATATATATATGTATATGTATATATATGTATATTATGTATATGTATTATATATATATTGTATATATGTATATGTTATATATATGTATATTTTGTATATGTATATTATATGTATATATATGTATATGTATATATCATGTATTATATGTATTGTATATATATATGAATATATATGTATATGTATAATATGTATATATAAGTATATATGTTATTTATGTATATATATATATATGTGGTAATATAATTATATATGTGTATATGTATATATATATGTGTATGTATATATATATATTTGTATTATATATATTATAGATATGTGTATATTGTATAATATATATATGTGTATATGTATATATGTGGTATATGTATATGTATTATATGTTTGTATATATATATGTATATATATATGTAATAGTATATATGTATATATATATGTATTATATGTATATATATTTATATATATGTATTATATGTATATATATATGTATATATATATGTATATTATGTTTACTAAATATATATACGTCTCATATATATGAATGTATATATATGTATATATAAATGTTATATATATTTAAATATATATGTTTCTATATATGTGTATATATATGTTTCAAAAAAATATAAAAAAACTTATAATATAAATTTTATATATAAAAATTTTAAAAAATTTAATACATAAATATTTAAATGTATTAATAAATAAATATAAAATAAAAAAAAATAAAAATTCCACACATAATACATAATAAAACATACACAAAATAAACATACAAACTAATAAACATAAACACACATACACACACATAAACATACAACACACAAACATACACACTACACACACATACATGTACAATTATAACATACAACAATACACACATCCACACATACACACACATACATACCACATATAACACACCATATATACACACATACACACACATATATCACACATCCCCCCCCCCCCCCCCCCCCCCCCCCCCCCCCCCCCCAACCAACCACCCCCAAGTTGTATATGTGTATATATATATGTATATATATATGTGTATATATATGTGTTATATTATTTATGTGTCTATATATATTTGTGTATATATATATGTATATATATATTTGTGTATTATATAGTGTATATATGTGTATGTATATATATGTGTAGATTTTATATTATTGGTGTATATATATATGTGTATATATATATATATATTTATGTGTATATTTGTATATATATATGTGTATATTTATATATTTTGTATAATATATTGTGTATTATGTATATATATTTAATGTGTATATATAATGTATATATATATGTATTTATATGTGTATATTTATATATATTTGTGTATATATGTATATATATATATGTATATGTATATATATGTGTATATGTAATGTGTATATGTATATATATGTGTATATTTATGTATATGTGTATATGTATATATATGTGTATATGTATATGTGTATATATATATGTATTTGTATTTATGTATATTTATATTTGTATACATGTCTATATATATATGTATATATGATATATATATGTGTTTATATATTATATGTATATATGTTTTTATATATATTTATGTTGTATATATATTTCATGTATATAGGATATATATATTTATAAATGTGTATATAATGTATATGTATATATGATTATTGTATATATGTGTATATATATATGTGTATATATATATGTGTTATATATATGTATTTCATAAGTAATGGGGTATTATATATGTATTATTATGTGTACTTGTATATGTATTGGATATATATGTATACATGTATTATATATGTATACATGAATATGTATATATAGTATACATATGTTTATGTATATATATGTATTACATGTATATATATGTATATATGTATATGTATATATAGTATACATGTAGTATATGTATATATATGTTATTCGTATATATGTATACATGTATATGTATTATATAGGTATTACATGTATATGTGTATACATGTATATGTGTATACATGTATATGTGTATACATGTATTTGTGTATTACATGTATATGTGTATACATGTATATGTGTATTTATATATGTATGTATACATGTTTATGTATATGTATGTATACATGTATATGCATATATGTATGTATACATGTATATGCATTATGTATGTATACATGTATATGCATATATGTATGTATACATGTATATGCATATATGTATGTATACATGTATATGCATGTATGTATACATGTATATGCATATATGTATGTATACATGTATATGTATATATAGTTATACATGTATATGTATATATAATGTATACATCGTTATATGTATATATATGTTATTCTTGTATATGTATTATATATGTATACATGTATTATGTTATATATATGTATACATGTATTTGTATAAATATGTATACATGTATATGTATTATATGTATACATGTATATGTATATATATGTTATTACCTGATATATGTATATATTTGTATACATGTATATGTATTTATATGTATACATGTAATATTGTAATTATATAGTTAATACATGTATATGTATATATATGTATACCATGTATATGTATATATATGTATACTATGTATATGTATATATATGTATACATGTTTATGTATTTATATGTTAGACATGTCACGTCACCGGTTCCTTTCCTAGTGTAATATTTCGGGTCATCTAGTGCTATGCCAAGTTCCTTTCCTAGTGTTTAATTTTGTGACATTCTCAACCTTGCACTGTTCCTTTCCTTGTGTATAATCGTGTTATTTTTAAATCCTCTTTGTAATTACAACTTTTTCTGTATTCCCCTGAAGATGTGAATTTACACGAAAGCGCTTGGGTTATACTGTTTTCTTCCGATTTTCCTAGTGGTTACAAGCATATATTGTGGATCACGTGTTGTTAATAGTGATCTTTCTGCTTGTATATATATGTATACATGTATATGTATATATATGTATACATGTATGGGTATATATATGTATAATGTATGTGTATATATATGTATACATGTATTTGTATATATAAGATGTATACATGTATATGTATATATATGTATAAATGTATATGTTATGTTGAGACATTTCTGACAGGTTGATGTAGCGGATTAGGCAACACAGGAGTCTTGGTCTTGAGATTATTCTTGACTAGTTTCGCAGGTATGCTTTTTCAAAGCATTACCTGCGAAACTAGTATGGAATAAACCTCATGACCAAGACTCCTGTGTTTCCTATTCCGCTTTACATCTACCTGTCTAGAATATGTCTCAACATACATATACATGTATACTATATATAACATTTACCTGCGAAACTGTCTAGGATTAAAATCCAAGACCAGACTCCTGTGTGTCCTATATCCGCTTACATGTATTTGTTTATAAATGTATCATGTATATGTATTTATATGTTATACATGTTTATATGGATATATATGTATACATGTATGGTATTTTTATGTATACATGTTATATGTATATATATGTATACATGTATATATATGTATTACATGTTATAGGTATATGTATATATATGTATACAATGTATATATATGTATTATATGTATACATTTGTATATATATGTATACATGTTTATGTAGTTTATATGTATACACTGTAATGTTTATATCATGTATACATGTATAATTTTGTATATATATGTATTCATGTATATATTATATGTATACATGTATATATATAGTATACATGATATTGTATATATATGTATACATGTATATGTATATATATGATATACATGTTTTATGTATATATATGTTTTAATTGTATATGTATGTATACAATGTATAGTGTATATATATGTATTACATGTATATTATATATTTGTATTACATGTATATGATATATGTATATTGTATATGTATACTTTGTATATGAATATATATGTATATGTTTTGTATATGTATATATATGTATACATGTATATGTATATATATGTTATACATGTATATGTATATATTTTATTACATGTAATATGTTTATGTATGTATACATGTATATGATATGTATAGTATACATGTATTTGTATATTATATGTATTACATGTATATGTATATATATTGTATACATTGTTTATGTATTATATATGTATACATGTTTTATGCTATATATATGTATACATGTATATGTATATGTATGTATACATGTATATGTATATGTATATGTATACAATGTATATGTATATATATGTATACATGTATATGTATGTATACATGTATTTTTGTTTGGTATATAATGTATTTGTATATATATGTATACATGTATATGTATATATATGTATACATCGTATATGTATTTATGTACCCATGTTTTCATGTATATGTATATATGTATATGTATACATGTATATGTACATGTTTGTATACATGTATATGTATATATATGTATACATGTATATGTATATATATGTATACATGTATATGTATATATATATGTATATATGTTTGTATATGTATACTATATGTATACATGTATATGTATTATAGATATGTATACTTTGTTATATGTATATATATGTATACATGTTTATGTATATTTGTAAGTATACATGTATATGTATAATGTATGTATGTATACATGTTTTATATTTGTATACATGTCTATGTATATATATGTATACATGTTTTATGTCTATATATTGTATAACATGTCATATGTATATATATGTATACATGTTTATGTACGATATATATGTATACAGGTTATGTATGTTTGTATGTATATATGTATGTGTATATGTATATGCATGTATATTTTATATATGTATATGTATGTATAGGTATATTTATGTATATGTATATATATGTATATGTATAGGTGTATATTTATGTGTATATATGTATGTGTATATATTATATGTATATATATGTGTATATATATATGTATATATATGTTTGTATATATATTTATATGTATATGTTATGTATGTATATATTATGTATATATATGTATGTATACATATATGTATATGTATGTATATGTATATGTATATATGTATATGTATATATTATATTTATATATATATGTATATATGTATGTGTGTATATATATGTATATGTGTGTATATATATGTATGTGTTTATATTTGTATGTGTGTATATATATGTATGTGTATAAATATATGTATATGTATGTGTGTATGTATATATGTTTGTGTGTATATATATGTATGTGTATATATATATGTATATGTATGTGTATATATATAAGTATTTGTATGTGTATATATATATGTATATGTATGTGTATATATATATATGTATATGTATGTGTATATATATATGTATATGTATGTGGTATAGTATATATATGTATAATGTTTGTGTATATGTATATGTATATGTATGTGTTATTTGTATATGTATGTGTATAATTTTATATGTATATATGTGTATACTATATATATGTATATGTATGTGTTTTATATATGTATATGTATGTGTTTATATATGTATATGTCTGTGTTATATATATATATGTATGTGTATATATATATGTATATGTATGTGTATATATATGTATATTTATGTATATGTATGTGGTTATTAGTATATATGTATTGTATGGGTTTATATATGTATGTATGTATGTGTGAATATATTTGTATATGTAGGTGTTTATTTATATATGTATATGTATGTGTATATATATATGTATATGTATGTGTATATATATATGTATATGTATGGTGTATATGTATATATGTATATGTATGTGTATATATTTATGTATATGTTATAGTGTATATTTATTGGTGTATATGTGTATTTATATAGGTGTATGTGTATATTATAGTATGTGTATTTATATATATTTGTATATATGTATATGTATGTATATATGTGTTATGTATGTATATATGTGTATTTATATGTATATATGTATATGTACATATTATATGTATATATGTATGTATATTTATATATGTATATGTATGTATGTATATATATACATGTATATATGTATTTGTATGTATATATATATGTATATATGTATATATGTATATGTATGTGTATATATATATTTATGTGTGTATATGTATGTGTATATATATATATGTGTATATGTATGATGTTTATATATGTATGTATTTGTATGTGTATATAGGTCATATATGTCATTATAAAGCAGTATATATGTATGTGTATTTAGGTATATGTATATATGTATGTGTATATTATGTATATATGTATATGTTTGTGTATATATGTATATATGTTTATGTATGGTGTATAATTGTATATATTTGTGTATGTATGTGTATATATGTAGATATGTATATGTATGTATATATTATATGTATTATATGTATGTGTATTTATGTAAATGTGTATTTATGTATATATGTAGGTGTATATATGTATATGTGTATATTTGTATATGTGTATATATGTATAATGTATGTGTATATATATATGTATATGTATATGGTATGTGTATATATATGGTATTATGTTTGTGTATATTAGATATATATGTGTATGTGTGTATATATATATGTATATGTATGTGTATATATATTTGTATAAGTTATGTGTATATATTATGTATATATGTATGTGTATATATTATGTATATATGTATATGTATGTGTATATATGTAATATGTATGTGTACTATATGTATATATGTATGTGTATATATGTATTATATGAATGTATATATACGTAATATGTATATGTATGTGTATATATATATGTATATTTGTGTGTATATATATATATATGTATATATATATAAATGTATATGTATGTGTAATATATATATTTATATATGTATATGTATGTTGTATATATATATTTATATATGTATATGTTATGTGTATTATATATTTTTATATATGTATATGTATGTGTATATTATATATATTATATATGTAATATGTATGTTGTATATAATATATTTATATATGTATATGTATGTATATTATATGATTTATATATGTATATGTAAATATAGGTTATATGATCATATTATATAATATATATATATTATGTGTGTGTATACGTATGTGTATATATAAGTATATGTATAAATATAAGTGTAAGTATATGTATGTGTATATATATATATATGTATATGTATGAGCCCCTTATATATGTATATGTAATGGTATATATGTATATATATGTTATGTATGTGTATATTTATATGTTTTTGTTTTGAAACTGGTTGTATATATAGTATAGGTATGTGTATATTTATATATGTATATGTATGTGTATTTGTATATGTATGTGTATATATAGGGGTATATATATGTGTATTTGAATGTGTATATATATACACATTGTGTATATATATGTATATATTTATATGTATATTTATACATATACATATAACATATATATCCATATATACATATACATTAATATACACATACATATACATATATATTTACACATAACATATACATATACTTATAAACACATACATATACATATATTTATATATACACATACAATATTCACCACTATATATATCACATATTTATATACCACAATATAGACATATATTATAAAACATTACATTTTCTTATGCATATATTTAATACATACATATACATATACTTAATCTTACACTTACATATACTATAATATACATATTTATACACATTACAGATACATATATACATATATACACTTACATATTCATATATACATTTTTACACATACTTATAATTTATACATATATATACACATATACACTTATTTATTACACATACAACATATATACATATTACACACTATACATACTATTACATATTTATATAATATACACATACATTTAACATAAATATATTACATATGTATTACATAATACCACCTTACATATTACATACATTATACATCCCAATATATATATAGACATATGTATGTGTATATTGTATTCATATGTATTTATATGTATATGTATACATATGTATAATATGTATGTAATATGTATGTGTATATGTATAACTATATGAATATATGTATATAATATGTATGTGTATATGTACACATATGTATATATGTATGTATATGTATTGTGTATCTGTATATTTATATATTATGTATATATTGGTATGTATATGTATGTGTATATGTATATGTTTATGTATGTGGTATATGTATTATATATATGTATATATATATGTTTATGTATGTATATTTGTTAAAATTTATAATTATGGTTTATATGTATGTGGTGTATATATGATGTATATATATATATATGTTGATATTATATTATGTACATGTATATGATGGTATATGTATATATGTATATATATATTACATATATGTATGTATATGTATAATATATATATATATGTATATGTATATATATGTATGTATATGTATATATATATGTATATGTATATATATATAGTATGTATATGTATAATATATGTTTGGTTTTATGTATATATGTATGTATATGTATATATATATGTATGTATATGGATACATTATATAGTATGTATATGTATATTATATATGTATGTATAGTTGTACATATATATATATGTATATGTATATATTATATGTATTTTTATGTAACATTATATATATATGTATAATGTATATATATGTATGTATTTGATATTTCTATATATTGTATGTATTGTGTATATATATATGTTATGTATATGTATTATATATATATGTATGTATATGTTATATATATAATATGTATGTATATGTATATATATATATGTAATGTATATGTATATATATATATGTATGTATATGTATATATATATGTATGTATATATGTATATATATATGTATTGTTATATGCTATATTATATTGTGTATGTATATGTATATATATTTGTATGTATATGTATTATATATTATGGGTTTAATTTATATATATATGTATGTATTATTTATTATATATTATGTATGTATAATGTATATATATACTGTATGTATATGTATATTATATATGATATGTATAGTGTATTTATATATATATGTAATATTATATATGTATGTATATGTGAATATTTTTATGTATGTATATGTATTATATTTATATGTATTGTATATGTTAGTATATATATATATGTATGTATATTGTTATATATATATATGGATGTATATGTATATATGTATGTATATGCTATATATGTATGTATATGTATATATATCATATATGTATATGTATATTATATATATATATGTATATGTATTATATTATATATGTATGTATATGTATATATATATATGTATGTATATGTATTATATATATTTGTATGTATATGTATATATATATATGTATGTATATGTATATATATATGTATGTATATATGTATTATATATATATATGTTAGTATATGTATATATGTATGTATGTATAGGTATATATGTGTATGTATGTATATGTTTATATGTATTGTTTGTATAGGTGTATATGTATGTATGATATATATATATGTATGTATGTATATATATATGTTTGTATATATATATGGACAAAAGATATTTGTATGTTATGTTTGTAAACATATGTATGTTAATCGTATACACAAAACATACATACCCCAAAAAAAAAAAAAAAAAAACCCCCCTCATACACATGTATATAATATATATATTTATGTATGTATATGTATAGATATATATATTTATGTATGTTTATTATATATGTATATATATATATGTTAAGATATGTATATATGTATGTTATATATATGTATTATATATGTATGTGTATATATGTATATATATGTTATATATATATATGTTTATATTTTATTTTTGTATATATATTTTATAATTGATATTATAAAATTATATATTATATA
>NC_134816.1:6950680-6958180 GCF_046742065.1 Oratosquilla oratoria
TTCTTCACCTCCTTCAGAAAATATTATATTTCTCCACATTGTTCATAAGATAGGAAGATTTGGTTTCAATCATTAGAAAGAGCAGCCATTCTACATCTATAGTTTTTTTTTTTCAAAACTCCATTGGGCAAGAAACTAAGTGATTATGTGGAATTGAAGTCAAGGAATATAAACGATCTGTTCATATACATCTTTACTTATAATCGATGTTTACTGCAATTATGATAAAAGTAGAATAAAATGTGTGTTCTTCATAACTTTTGAACACGGTGCATTCAGATTTCACATAGAAAACCATAAAAATGAAGATTAAATATTTTTATAAATATTTTGCGTCATGACACTCGTGGCGCGAGGGAGGAAGGGAGGAATGGCAATTGCTGACTTCTTCCCTCCTCTTCCTCCTCCTCCTAAACTATTCATAATTTAATTTATTATGAGGAAGTATTCATTTTCCATCGTTCTTATCCGAGAATATATTTGTGTAGTGTGAATTTATCAATAATCTGTGGTGACGGTAGGTAGATTATATGAGTGTATTTTAAAAGCCCAGAAAAATGGAGATACAAGTTAAAAGAATACCAACTCATATTGATTAAATGATGAATAAGTTGGAAGGAGGAGGAGGATGAGGAGGGGGAGGAGGAGGTGGGAGGGAGTCACCAACTACCATCCCTCCCTCCCTCCTTCCCCTCCCTCGCGTCACAAGCGTCATTGCGCAAAATATCTATAAAAATACTTAATTTTGATTTTTATGATTTTCTATGTGAAATATGAATGCACCATCGTGTTCACGAGTTATTTATGTAGAACACATTTTTTATTCTACACTTGTCATAATTGCTATAAACATTGATTATAAGTACAGATATGTATAAAGCGATAATTTCTTTTCCTTGATACCACATAATTACTTAATTTCTTACCCTATCGAGTTTTGAAAAACTCCTTATAGTTGTAGAATGACTGCCCTTTCTAATGATTGAAAAACAAAAAATTCCCATTTTATGAACAAAGTGGAGAAATATAATATTTTCTGAAGGCTGCACGGCCGAAATCGAGTGTAATATCTTATTGGAATGGAGTATAGCGTAGATTTGTAGTCTACAATGGGTTTGGAGGTGTTGAGACAAATGAAGTTGTGGTTTGTTTTCTTTAATCTCTCCGTATAGACTGAACAACATCTGGAATCAATTCACGAGGAAAACACTGGCGGTTACCAATGATCAATAAATGTACAGTCACGAGCAAATTTTTTACCCATCCAGATTATTTTTGACACAATTACATTATTATTATTATTATTTTATTACTATTATTATTACTGTTATTATTATTATTATTATCATTATTATTATTATTATTATTATTATCATTGTTTTTTGTCTTCAAGAAAATTATCTAACTATTGACATGAGAACTGTAGCATGGGTCAATTTTTTTCGCGTGTGACTTCGTGGATTCGGTTCAAATGAGAGCAATGCGGAAGAGATTGGCAATATGCTTGTGAGAAGGAAGATGGATGTGTTAGTGTTAAGTGAAACTAAATTGAAAGAGAAGGTGATTTTGAGTTTGAGAGTGCGGTGGCGAGAGTCTCGGGAGTGATGAGTTGGTGAAGGGGGAAAGGAGTAGCTCTGCTGTAAAGTGATGAGATAGAAATCCGCGTAGGTAGTTGAATGGAATGGAGGGAAGTTCTGTGGTTAATGTGGGAGAAATTGAAATTGGGATGGGACATATGGACTTTAGTGAGTACACACGGTACAGGTAGTGAGTGAAGTGAGGAGAAGGAGGCTTTTGGATCTATTTGAATGTGGGTTTAATATGGGTAGGAATGTAAATGTAGTGATGGGGGATCTCAATGCCAGAATAGATTAGCTGATATATAGAGTAGTAGGGGTAGTTGGTGTGTCATGTAAGACCTACAGTGGAGAAAATATCTTTAGAGATTTGTTTACAAAAGGTGATGAGAGGGGTCACATTGTTTAAAAAGAAAGAGAAGCATAATTATATTTGGAAAAGCGTGGTTGAGTAGGAATTGGTTGATCCTTCAAAGGGAGTTTTGGAAGAGTTTTGCACTAGAATGATTTCAGGGGAGAGAACGGGGGATTGTCAGATCATTTGGTTAAAAAAGAATATGATAGTTAAGTGGGGGAGGAGGAGGGAAAGGTAAGGAGGTAGAGAATTGCTGAAAATAAACAGGATGGGAAGGATAAAGAGAAACCGTGTGATAAAAATAGAGAGAAATGTGGTGGGGGTGAAAGATAGGGGAAATAGGAGTAGAAAAAAACAAGTGGATGAGTAAGGAAAGGGAAGGATGTAGAGAATTGTTGTAAATAAATTTAACAAAGGGTAAAGAGAGAGAATACCAGAAGCCGAGAGAAGTGTAAGAGGTGGTGAAGAATAGGGTGAAACTGTTGAAGAATGGGTACGTTTTAAAGAAGAAAAGATAAAGCGTGCACAGATGATATATGGAACTAGTAGGATGGGGGGAAACAGAAGGATAGACATCTAATGGCGAGATGAAGAGTTGAAGGCGGTGGTGGAAAAGAATAAGCGAGTGTATGATGCTTTGGTTGCAAAAGAGAACTAGGGAAGCATATGATAGGTAAGGAAGAAAAGAAGAGAAGGAAAACGCAAGGTGAGGGCGGCAAAGAGGAGCGCATGTGTAAAGTGGTGTCTCTGCCCCCCCCCCCTCTCTCTCTCTCTCTCTCTCTCTCTATATATATATATATATATATATATATATATAATATATATATAATATATATATATATAAATATATATATATAATATATATATATATAATATATATATATATATATAATATATATATATATATATATAATATATATATATATATATATATAATATATAATATATATATATATATATATATATACAGTCTTTCTCAATGTGTGTGTCTCTTTTTCACTCTCATTCTCTCGGTCTGTATATCTCGCTCTCTTCCTCTTCCTCCTCCGCCTGTCCTCTTCCTCCTCCTCTTCCTCTTCCCCTTCCTCTTCCCCTTCCTCCCATCCCCAAATAACGAGACTTCTCCCGTCCTGGTTTCGCTGGGGAACTCCGCTTTCGACCGCGGATGGGGTTCGCCGACTGACTCAATTGTGCCTATGTTAGGGGTCGGAGTCTGTTCGTAGGTGGTGGCGGGGTCAGATTTGAAGCTGAAAAGAAAGCTATCCTCATTCTTCGGACCACATCAGCTGGGATTAACATACTCCCTTATTGGAAGATAGGAAGACTATCGACAGTTGTGCAGCGCTTCAGTTCTTATATATAATATCATGTGAAAAGGAGGGAGGGAGATGTCACATTTTTAGGTCCGCTGGTTCGAGGCCAGACAAAGCAGCTCCTCTACTGCAACTCCAGTGTGACAATTTATGTTTTGCCCGATTTGGCTAAGCTCTGATTTTTATAGTACTGAGACGTTTTCAATACTGTGGTGGTCTGTATGCATGTTTTACTGGTCAGCACCATTTTTTCTGTTGAAGGATTTGCAGACCTAAGTCTAAGCGAGAGCCCCATAGACTGCTCGTTCATTCCAAGGTCTATCTTTCATTTGAATGAAATTGTCTGGCATTCACTTCAGTCTGCCGGGATTTCCCTTTGCTGAATAAAATCTCCTGGCGGTAGACAAATATGCTTTCGATAATGAAAGGGTTCAGTCCCTTGGCTCCGAAGAGGTCCCGCACAGCTGAATAGAATATCCTGGCAGCGGTTAAAACGAAAGGAAAAGTGGAGGGGCTTGGGCTATTTGTAAATGGAATGGATACTTTGGGACGATGTGGCTATGGAGAAAAGAAGGGTTTGTGGAGTGTTGTGCATGAAGAAGTATTGTGCTGGCGGATGTGAAAGGTAGCAATAGAGCCAGGAGATTCTTACATATATACATACACACATACAAACATATATACATACGTACATAAATACATGCATACATACATTCACACATGCATGCATGCATGCATACATACACACACACACATACAAAAATGCATACATACACACACACATACACACATGCATACACACACACATACACACATGCATACATACACACACACACATGCATACATACACATACACACATGCATACATACATACACACACACACACCAAAAGGGCTTTTCCCCTTTAAAAGGGGGCAGTCGAGACCAAGCATACATCCACCCTACATCCATCCTGCACCCATCAGATTAATACTTGTCGCCTCACATTGGTACCTCATGGATTAAATACCATCCCTGTCCACTGCCAAACAACATGATACTCTTGGTAATTAATTGAGATATTTTGGGTCTTGTTAAGAATCGTGGGAGACTGATGAATGTGTCGGATATATGGTGATGGTGATCAGTTGAGAGAATGATGGTGATATATTTCATGATGCTAGGCTGCGTAGACGTCAGTGATACCATTGATACAGGCGATGGTGTTGGTGATGATGGTGGTAGTGATATTGGCGATACGATTGTGATGATAGACATCTTAGACAACGATTATTATGAGCATGGCAATAGTAATTATAGTTTGGTCACGACAATACGATAGTAATGAAAACTATGGCAAGGACAAAACATGAATGGTGAAAATGAAAATAATTATAATAAGAATGCTGATAATGATTGTGGTAAAACACAGCAACGCTTGCTGACGGTGTGGACGAGGGTGCAGCTCCAGCTGGTGCTCAATATGCTCTGACCTTTCTCCCTCATCTGTCGGTCGGCAGTAGTACCAGCAACACCACGGGTTGGCGCTACGGCCGCTGGAATTGACGCTCCAGCTGGCTGCAAGAACTGACACCACAGCTTCTGAAGCTGCTGCGTCGGCTGGTATTGATGCTGCACGCCTGGTCTTGACGCTGCAGTGCAGCTGCTCGGCCGGTCAATGTGCGTCGGCCACGTATCCCTGAAACTAGCTGTTTGTTATGCAGCTACGTGCGTGTGCATATGCGTATGTGTGTGTGTGTGTGTGTGTTTGTGTTTGTATTTGTATATCTGTGAGTGCGCACGCGCAGGTTGTGTATGTGTGCATACGAGGGCGTGCACGCATGTGTGTGTATTTGTGTGTAATTATACGAGTGTGCAGCTGACTTTTATATAACGTGTAGGTTGTTGAATATACAGGTTATAGCATAGGTATGGACAAGGCCCCAGCTGCTGGGGGAGGACGGTTGTAGCACAGTCATGTGGTGCATTCTGGAAGGGGAGAGTGAAGGAGGAGAGAGATTTGGAGGAGGAGAAAGAAGTGGGAAAGAGGAGGGTAGGAAAAAAGAGATAAAAAGGAGGGGAGGAAAAGAGAGATAAAGGAGGGGAGAGATGGGAAGGGCGATAGAGGAGAGGAGATAGGAATGGGAAGGCAAATTGAGGAGAGAGATGAGGAAGGAGAAGATAGGGGGCTAGGGCGACAGAAAGTGGGCGAAGAGGAAAAGATCGAAAGAATGTGTGTGTGTGTGTGTGTGTGTGTGTGTGTGTGTGTGTGTGCTTGTTTGTGTGTGTGTGCTTGTTTGTGTGTGTGCTTGCTTGTGTATACCTGCAGGGAATTTTCTGTGTATTTTTATGTCTCATGAATGTAAAACACTTCGGCTTGTGAGCCATGAAAAGGAATGCAGGACTTAAAGAAGTGTAGACTTGTACTGTTGACCGGGGTGAAGCTCGGTAATTTGGTTTATTACAATTCCTGCAACTTCATTAGCACGAGCTCCTGCCCAAAGCCGAAGAAAATAGTCTCGTTTCAGACCCAGAACAGAATGTGTGATTAAGTGTGTTGTTGTAGTAAAGGTGTCAGCAGCATCTTTCGGATCAAGGGATCCCTGTAAAGTTGAATAAAACTGTGGTGTCAGCCAGGACAGAATCTATGAAGCAGACTCGAGGGCTTTCAAGAATAATCGGGACTTTAACCCTGTAAGTCCCAGAAGTTCCTCATACGTTGGATAAAACAGTCTACCGATAGTCAAAACAAAGTATCTAGAGAGGACACAGCGTTACCTCAGCACTTACCATTTCATTCTTTAAGGTGCCAGCATATTTTCTTCAGTTGTGTGTATCCCGTAATATAATTAGTTCGGCTTTGATAACCCTTCGAGTACCTTAGTTTTTTTTTAGTTAAATAAAATCTCATGGCGGCACCAGCAACTAAAATGAAACAAAAGTAGATTTTGGCTACGAATATGTTAATCTTGGCATCAGCTGGAACAATTAGATGCATACGAACACGCTCACACACATGCACGAAAGAAAGAGAGAAATAGGTCGAGGATGTAGTTGTAGTATGTGTTTGTGCATATACGCTCTCGTAACTACTCATGCGGTGAGATAGATCGACGTAAGCAAGGCTCTCTCTGTCTTTGTCTATCTGTGCGTTTCTCTCTTGCTCTCGTTCTTTCTCTCTTTCTCTTTGTCTGCCTGTCTACGCGTTTCTCGCTCTCGTTCTCAATCTCTCCTCTCTCTCTTTCTCTCTCTTTCCTCTTTCTCTTTCCTCTCTTTCTCTTTCTCTTTCTCTTCCTCTTCCTCTTCCTCTTCCTCTCTCTCTTTCCTCTCTCTCTTTCCTCTTCCTCTTCCTCTTCCTCTCTCTCTTTCCTCTCTCTCTTTCCTCTCTCTCTTCCTCTTCCTCTTCCTCTTCCTCTTCCTCTCTCTCTTTCCTCTCTCTCTTTCCTCTCTCTCTTCCTCTCTCTCTCTTTCCTCTCTCTCTCTTTCCTCTCTCTCTCTTTCCTCTCTCTCTCTTTCCTCTCTCTCACTCACTCACTCCTTTTCTTTCTGGGTCAGGCCCCTTCGTATCTTAAAGAAACCTGCTGGCCATTTCATCTCTTTGATTTCGAGCGTCTGTCCAATGACGTAGGGGGTTGAGCAATGGCCTGTGTGCCTCAAGCAGGTCCCGGGCATGGCCAAAGCTGAATAAAGTTGATCGGCGTTAGCCAGATTAAAACGTGTATAAGTGGGTGGGGACACTTTATCGAGCTGAGTTGAACCTTGACGGATTAATCGAGGTTGTTTTTAGCTCTACAGCAGCACCCAGGGGTTGACACCTGCAAGCCGAATAAAATCACCTTGATTGAGCCAGAACATTTTTTTTCCCAAGAACACTGGGCCTTGCCGAGTTCGCACGTTTGGGCAAATCGTATAATGTCTCGTTGACATATTTGATGTTACAATTTGTAAGTAGTCATGCAGAAGGTTCGGGATCCCGGCCGGCTTGGTGCGTGTCATGGAGTTGCATGACGCCGCCGCCAGCATCTTCAGCTCTCCCCTCCCCTCCCCTCACGCACGAGGTCCTGCCCAAAGCTGAGCAAAATGGTCTCCTGGAGTTTACCAGAATAAAATCTGCTGTGCGTCAATGGAGATTATGAACTCCGTTAGCACGAGGTCGTCCTGGCCTAAACTGAATAGAATGGCCAGACTTTAATCACAAGAACAGGGCGCCGTCGTATGCAGAGGGATGAATACAATCACCTCAGAGGCTCCTCCCTGTTTGAATGAAATCTCCTGG
>NC_134816.1:6968180-6978180 GCF_046742065.1 Oratosquilla oratoria
GAGTAGGAGGAAGAGGAGAGGTGAATAACAAAAGCTAAGCGAGCAAGCGAGAGGAAAGATCTTTGCTCATGTTCGTGGGCTCCTCTGACTGGATGTAATGGTCCCCGTCCACATGCATCCTTCCACTTTTGTCTCATTGGTGCCTTCTATGACGGCCTCCACCCTCAACCGCCTCCACTCCACCACCTACACCGCTCTCACTCACCGCCTTCACTGCCTTCTCTCCACCTCCACCACCGCCTTCATTCCACCATCCCCTTCACCCCCACTCCACCATCACCTCCACCCTCACTCCACCCTCACTCCACCACCATCCCCGCCCTCACTCCACCACCACCTTCGCCCCCCACTCCACCACCACCTTCGCCCCCCACTCCACCACCACCTTCGCCCCCCACTCCACCACCTCCGCCCTCACTCCACCACCACTTCCGCCCACACTCCACCACCACTTCCGCCCACACTCCACCACCTCCACCATCACTCCACCGTCTCCACTTCACTCTGCCGACGCTATGCCCCCGCCGCCTGTTTTCCACGTTTACAGCCTATGCTCTCGTGTGCTGCCACAATTCCACCCATACCCTGGCTTATGATCACCATCGCTCTGTGTCTGCTATGTGGCTGTTCCATTCACTGCACCGCCTTTACTAGGCCTCTTCCGCCTGTGCCCAGTCATCATCGCCTGTACCCCGCAATCCTCGTTGCCTGAGTTAATCTTCTCACTGTCTATTTCACCTCTGTTGTTCACTTCCATCACGTTCGTTCCATTTCCACCGTCCCCATTCCACCCCCGCTCGCTGAGCTCCCTCCAACACTTTCCACCTCTCGTACTTCCACCTATACTCAACACCAATTCCATCTCCATCACAAAATGTCGCCACCACCACCCTGCTTTCAATCCATCTCAAACACTCCCACTCCCCCTCTCCCCTCTTGTCCCCACCTCCATCTCCACCATTCCTCTTTCTCCTCTACCGCCGCACTCTTCCACATCTATACGAATCTCCTCCACCTCCCTCTTCCACATCTATACGAATCTCCTCCACCGCCCTCTTCCACATCTGTACGAATCTCCTCCACCGCCCTCCATTTTTCTTTCCTGGCCCCCTCACTATTTCTCGCAGTGGCTCTGTCTTCTATTTTTACTATTTTTTGTAAACCATCTTCTTCCCTCCTCTTCATCATCCTTCCTCCTTCTCCTTTCCTTGTCTTCCCTTCCTCGTCCTCCCCCCCCTCCTTGTCCTCCCCCCCTCCTTGTCCTCCACCCCTCCTTGTCCTCCACCTCGTCCTAATCCACATCGTCCTCCCTCTTCCTCGTCCATATCTTCGTCCTCCTTGCCCTCCTCCTCTTTCTTATCATCATCATCATCATCATCATCATCATCATCATCATCATTTCTCCCTCTCTTCGTCCTCCTCTTTTTTCTACTCTTCCTTCTCCATCTTCGTCGTCTTCTGCTCCGCGTCGTCGACGTTAACGATGTCCTCCACATCCTCGTGGTTTTGTCGTTGTCCTCCATATCCTCCTCCTCGTCGTCGTCTTCGTCGTTGTTTTCGTTCTCCACCTCTTCATCTTTCTCGTCGTCGTCGTCATCGTCCTTCATCATATGGTCACCTCATTGCTCTTAACTTCGTGGTCACCTCTTCGTTCTATCGTCCTGCTCCTCCACCTGCTCCTCCACCTCCTCCTCATCCTCTTCCTTTTACTCCTTTCCCCCTTTCCCTTCGCTTCCTTTTCCTTCCTCTCGTCCTTCACCTCAGCCTCATCATTCCGTCCTCATCATTTTATTTTCTCGTCCCTTGTCCTCATCGTCCATCCCCTCCCCGTGTCTTTGTTTTTGCTTTTTTTTTTCATTTTCCTGCCCTTTGCCTCAAGCCCTTTTCCCCACAGGTTCGTCCTACTTGTCATCGTTATCGTCGTCCTCGTCCTTGTCCCAATCGCCCTCGCCTTTATACTCGTTCCCGTCGTCATTCTTGTCCTCGTTTTCCCCATGTTTACATCGTTCTCTTTGTCTTTCTTGTTCTTGTTCCTGTTATCCTGATTGATCCTTTGCCTTCGCCGCCTCCTTGTCGCCATCCTCCTTGTTCTCGCCTTTTCACTTTCTTTGTGATTCTTACTTTCCTCCTCGTTCTCCTCTTTATCCTCGTTGTTCTCCCAGGCTTCCATGTTCTCTTCTTCATAGTCTTTGCTTCCTTTGTTTCTTTCCTCAGTGTTCTGTTTTGATTTCCTCCATAGTCCGTCACTAAATCACCGTCGCCTTGCCTACACCACAGTACATCTTGGGAGTTCCTCTGATATCATGTGTCAACTCCTTCCCCTCTCTTCTCTTCCCCCTCCCTTCTCTTCCCCCTCCCTCATCTCCCACTCCTCCTTTCCCCATCTTCCACTTTCACTTCCCCCTCTCCCCTCATACCTTCCCCCTCCTCCTCCCCCACTCCCCGTCTTCTCCCTCCCTGTCTTCTCCCTTCCCGTCTCCCCAGCCGCTTCCCTCCGTCTCCACCCACCGTCTCTCTCACATTTTGTCTGTTGTCATGCTTCAGGTACCTTTACCGTAAAGGTCACAACCATCGCCACAACCGCCACTACCACGACCACCACACCCACCACCGCCACAACCACAACCATAACTACCATTATGACTCTCACTCCTACAGCTGCGATCTATCACCAAGTCGTCTGTTATCTGTCCCCAACCGAGTCACCCTCTACAAAGTCACCATTCTGGATGGAGACCCTCTCTTCTACCAAAACTTCTATTTCTAAGTTACTGCCTTGTAAAAATGTTGCCAAAGGCATGGGTCACTTTTGCAAGTGGGAAGAACAAATCAGCTTTGCCAGGGGGAGGGGGTGACTGATTCATCTTTGCAAAGGGGAGAAGACTTTATTCATGTTTGCAATAGACAAGCAATGAGGCATTTGTGAGGAACGTCACCTCTCGCCCTTTTTAATCCTCCGTACCCTTATAAGGTCATAACTTTTCAAACAACTTGTCCCCTTTGAAGGGTGTTTTTTCCTTTCCCCCTCCATACACCTCATTCCACACTCGATAACCCTGGTACCTTTGCATAACCGTCTCTGGTACTCTTCTTGCCATCACTGCAGAACACGATCCTTGACGTTGTCACTGTTAGCATCATCACTAGATGCACAGCATCACCTCGGACATATCTACAGTTGGCAATAGGCTCATCTCCTTTAAGCGTCTCGGGTGTGTGCGTGCGTGTGTGTACAAACGCCTGTATTCATGTGTGTGTCTACGAGAACGCGTGCGCGCGCATGCTTGCTTATGTGTGCATTCGTACGTGTTTAGCGTGTGCGTGCTTACATGCGTGTATTAAATATGCGCATTTCAACGATAGAGACTGGTCTTTCAGGTCCATGTGTTTAAGTCTGTAATGGAGAGAGAGGAGTGTCTGTATGTTTATTAGCGAGCATATTCAGGAGAGGATGGGGGAAGGATAAGATCTGCTGACGTGGTTAAGAGTGTGTTAACATCTAAGGCAGGGATTCTCAGCCTTGCTTGGCCCATGCACCCCTTTCACCATTTGTCAGAATGTCATCCCCCCCCCTCCTTCCCAAGATTGTCTGTTTCAAAAGGTGCATTCTAAATAATATGCAAATATTACTAAAAATCCTTTTATTTTTTCCAAATTAGTATATATATATTTATAATTTTACATGGATTATGTTTATAGTGAAGTTTTACAAATTAAATGCAAATTTAAATTATTGATATATAAAAATTGAATAAAAGTAAGATAGTTCTTTTAATTTATAATGAACTACTTAACAGGCGTAACGCTTTTCTAATCCTAAGATCAACTTGGGTCAGCACAGGTATAATTCCAGCCCAGGTGACAGGCCAGATAGGCCAAAACCTATAATTGCTTTACTCACCCCGTAAACTTACTGTGGTCACAATTCACCCCCAGAAAACCCAAAACTCCCCCCTTGGGGTGAATTTCACCCCTAATGAGAACCCCTGATTTAAGGCATGTGGGTGAGGTACGCAGGTTGGTTGTGGTGTGGCTGCTGAGGTTGAGTGTTTGTGTAAAGAGAAGGAGCTGATGCTTGTGTGGTGAGAATGAGGTTTACTTGTGTGGTTGAAAGGTCTGATTGACAATAAGTGTGGAACCATGATTGACAATGAAACAGGTGTTTGCTTTTGTGGTCGATAATATTTGTGCGCGTGGATGGCAGCTAAACGAATGTATTCCTGTGGTTTAAAGTGAGTGAAAGCTCGTATGCTCGCAAATGAATTTAAGTATGTGAGGCTTAGAGTATATTTTTAAAGCCTCATTTTTGTTAGTATCTTCATTTTTCATCTTTCCTTTTCATTTTTTACTTCGATTAGTTCTTTTTTTAAGATCAATATTTCTGTATTTTTTAACTCGCCTCTTTATTCATTGCAAGGTATTCACCCTTTAGATCTATAATTTATTTTTTAACTCCATAATCTCTTGCTTTTACGAAATATTTTTATGCCCCATCTCCCTTTCTAATTCTATACTTTTACCCAGTCTTCTATCATTTCTTGCAAAGCCGGAAAAAGCAAAATAACATTCCTCTTCATACCTGTGTTTCCGTGTGGAGTCTCAATATTACAAATTTTCTTAGGGATGACCCCTAGCGGCGATTCAACCCTGTTTACATCTAGCCTTCTTTTGGTTGCTTCGCTATATTTCTGCCTGTTTTGACTATACTCTTTTTTTGTTTCTTTGACACTCTTTAATTTCACTCCATTAACTCATTTCGGGCACCTTCAAGCACTTAGCAAAAAAGCGCTATTCTCCAGAGCTCGAGTGTATGTGTTCGTGTGTGTGTATGTGTGTGTATGTGTGTGTATGTGTGTGTGTGTGTGTGTGTGTGTGTGTGTGTGTGTGTGTGTGAAAAAGAGAGAGAGAGAGAGAGAGATTCATCACAGTCTTGAATTACGTGTTGGACTCGTGATTGACAGCTATTATCCTTCCGCATATAGCCCAATTTGTTAGTGCTGTGATCTTAGATACACACACACACACACACACACACACACACGCACGCACACATGCAAGCACAGAGACACGCACACAGACACACACACGCGCGCGCGCGCACAGACACACACACAGACACACAAACAGACACACACACAGACACACACACAGACACACACACAGACACACAAACAGACACACACACACACCTAACCTCTTAACCAGCAAAGTTTGAATCCCGGCTCGCAGTGCAGCGATGTTGAAATTTTCGGCCATAGACGAGGCTCGAACTTGGATCACTGAATTAGCGGTCGAGCACGATATCACCATACCATCGAGCCGTGTGTGTGTGTGTGTGTGTGTGTGTGTGTGCGTGCGTGCGTGCGTGGTGCGTTTTTGCGCACTTCAGTGGCTTTGTGGTTGAGTGAGTATATTTTAACGAGGCTTCTTGTATTTTAGTGGGTGAACAAGTGTGAGCGAACTTAAAGGAACTTGGCTTAAGGGAGGCGAGTGAAGTAGAGGAGAGAGTTGTAATTAGTGTGAGAATGCACATGGGTCTTGCGCATGAAGCCTAGGATTTATGATATTTTACCACCACTACGGCTGTCACCGCAACTGGATCTCGCCTTTACCTCCTTTGCCACATTTACCGCCCTCTCCATCTCCACCTCCATCACTGTCACCAAGACACCAATACGACTTCCACCACCTTGTCCACAACCAACATTACCGCCACCACCTCAGCCACCAGCCCAAAGTGTTGCAGGAGGTCAGCAGAAAGGTTCTATCATTCTGAGTTTCGTGACAAACGTAATGAATGGAAATTCAGTCTTGTATTTTTACACTTGAGTATTTCAAATCCCAATGTACACACACATACATTTTACATGTACACACGCACGCATGCACACTCACTCATACGTGTGCGCGTACACACACGCACGCACGCACACACACACACACACACACACACACACACACACACACACACACACAGACACACAGACACACATACAGACACACATACAGACACACACACACACACAGACACACACACAGGCATACAGAGACACACACACAACACAGACACACACACAACATACACACAAACACAGACATACACAGACAGACACGCACACACGGACACACACACAGACACACACATACAGAGACACACAGACTGTCAGACACAGACATACACATACACACAGACACACACACAGACACACACACAGACACACACACACAGACACACACACAGACACACACACACACACACACACACACACACACACACACACACACACACACACACACACACACACACACACACACACACACACACACACACACAAAGTCATGACATTGAGGCCCTGCTCGTTCCTCACGTCTTCATTTCGCCTCCCTCCCCATCCACCTCTTATATACCGTCCACCACTTCCATTCTGATACGCCTACTGGTCCTACAGCTTCCTTTTCCTACAGTATTTTCATCCTCTCCACCATTTCTTACCTCCCGCCCATGGCACCCTCCACATGACCATCCTCCCACATGACCATCCTCCCCCAAACCTCACCACAGGCACCCTCAGTATCTCCATCTTTCGCAATCTGAATAACCCCGTCCTCCTCCTCCTCCTCTTCATCTTAGCTTCCAGTCTCTTATTCTTCAGAATTACCTCTTTCCATCTCGTCAATCGGGCATCCGTTCCCATTTCCCCATTATTCTTCCCGTGCTCCTTTCCTCCCCTCCCCTCCTTCCTCTTCCCTCCCGCTCCCCCTCCCCTTCCCCTCCCCTTCCCCTCCCCTCCCCCTCCCCTTCCCCTCCCCCACCCGCTCCCCCTCCCCGTCGCCCCTCCTATCCCACACTTCTCACTGTTCCTCTTCCATACCCCCACATGTGTTATTGGTTGCATAAGTTTGATCTAATTAGTATTTTTAGTGACATCTCCATGGCCCAAGGTCATGCAGCATTCTTTTATGATGGCAGAGTATTCTATACATAATATTTAATGTTGATCACGTTTCACTAATACTATCTGTCCATTCTGCTACCCTCCAAACTCCTGCACGTCCTCGATGACTCCACTTTTTCAATGCGATATTGTCCCCAAGGATGGAAATGCTGGTTATCACTGACAAAGTACAGTACTTCTCCACTCCTCTCCCTCCTCCCCCTTATCCACTACCTTTAATTAATATCTTCCTTTTCATCACTTTAACGTCTTCCCTTCCAATTCATGAATTCGGTTTCTCTGCCCCTTCCTGTTCTGCGTATTCTACACTCTTCTACCTCCACGCTCTCACTCTTCCCGGTCCTCTTCTCTTCCTCTCCCTCCTCCTCCTCCTCCTCCTACTGCTCCACTTCTTCCTCCTCCTCCTCCTCCTCCTCCTCCTCCTCCTGCTCCACCATGACCTGCTCCCCCTGCCTCACATCCAAACTTATCCATTCGCATCCACCTCCCCGTCTTTGCCGTGTTCCCATGCGCATCCACATGACGCCACTAAGCGTCACGTACCTCAGGTTTACCGACACCCTCTTCGCCCGCCATATCATTACTCTCACATGTTCTGTATTCACATCTTTATCATCATCCCCTCCTCTTCACATTCTTCGCTTGCATACTTGACACGTTAAACATCCTCACATGCATATTTTCACATCCCACCCACATCCGCAGATAGGTTTTGCCTTCCCCAACATCTTTGAGATCTAGATCCTCCACACCCTCCTCCACATACTCGTACTCTTCCACACGCTCCTCATCCTGCACCCAAAATCGATAGTCTTCTTCAAAGTAATGCCTTGGCAACTCAGAACACCAGTGTTCCTCTGTCTCCTCCCTCCTGCATCCTCCTTTTCTTCCTCCTCCTCCTCCTCCTTGTCTTCTTCCTCTTCTTCTTTCTCCGCCTCTTCTTTCTCCGCCTCTTCTTTCTCCGCCTCTTCTTTCTCCTCCTCGTCTTCCTCCTCTTCCTTCTCCTTATGGTCCTGCTCCTTCTCCTCCTCGTCGTCGTCGTCCTCCTCCTCGTCGTCGTCGTCCTCCTCCTCGTCTTCTTCCTCCTCCACGTCTTCCTCCTTCTCCTCCTTGTCTTCTTCCTCTTCTTTCTCCTCGTCTCTCTCCTCCTCGTCTTCCTCCTCTTCCTTCTCCTTATGGTCCTGCTCCTCCTCCTCCTCGTCGTCGTCGTCGTCCTCCTCCTCGTCTTTCTCCTCCTGCTCCATCTCCTCCTGCTCTATCTCCTCCTCCTCCTTCTCTCCCTCCCCTCCACCTCCAGTGTGGGACTAGTCCGCATCCCACCTCTACAATAACGGATAGAAGCAGAAATAATGGAAATAATAGCTAGACGATCAAGATAAATAAAAGGGTACAGAGTTAAGAAAAACATAACGGTACAAAGATCCAGCCTACTAGACTGTAGGTTATTAAGCTAAGAATTAGAGAAATGCTATTTACACCCACGTCGCTGCATAGTGCCATCACTAGAGACGTACTAAGCAACGATGCCTCCACCTAGAAGGTGTATGTGTACACTGCCCAGCCCCCAAACATGTTACCCCATGATGATCTCCAACCAAATGAATAAATTGAAAGCAATCCCGCATCACTTTCAGATTACACAACATACCGATATGAAAAGGAACTTCTATGTGTCAGACTCGGAACGTATCTGGTACCTGTTTCAGAGAAGCCCGAAAAAGAGTTCAGTCCATCATTAAACCAGGAGTCATGTACACAGAAGTTTTATAGTCTGTTAGACAACCGCCACCTCAAATAGTTTCGATCAAACAACTATATCTAGAGAGACCATCCTTATGATAAAAGAACTCCCTACACAAATCTCCCTGTCACCGATGTCACTAGAACCCGCAACTCAACCCCTCACCCCATCTGAAGTACAAGAATCTCTTATACAACCCTAGTCTAACCCATCCAGTCCACAAAACCCCTCACCCACAAATCCGTTCACCACCACCCCTGACCTACCACAACACCTACGATGCTTCCAACCCAAGAAAGGAGTGAAAAAGTACAAGCCCAAAAATTCTCCAATCCACCACAACCCTCACCCACAAACCCATTCAACCCCTCTCCCGATATACCCCCAAAACCTACAAACCCTTCCTCTTCAAAGAAAGATTTCTCTGAGGGGAACCATAGAATGCGTAATGAAGTACATAATGTACCATACCAGTAAATCACCCACCCCATAAATGGCAACAAATCACTCACAAAAAGATAAATAGATAAAGAATAAATAAAAAAGATAATAATAGTAACAGTAATAATGATAATAATAATTATTATAATAATTATCGTTATCGTCGTAGTCGTAGTCGTCATTGCCATAGTCATATCATCATCATCATCATCATCATCATCAATGATCATCACCGTCATCATCGTTATCATCAATGATCATCATCATTATCAATCATCATCATCATCAGTGGTCATCATCATCAATGATCATCCCCATCCCCAATGTTCAATACTCGTTTCCAAACATCTGCAACCAAAAATTCCCCTATCAGAAAATATTACTTTAGGAACCCTATCCATCCTTCAACTAATCTCCCTCTTTCATTTCCTCTATGAGACTCCAATGCAAAATGCCCCGTCCGTGCAACCCACTCCCTTTGGGTAGACACCACTACAACTCTATGAAGGAAACTAATATCCTCCCTAATAACAAATCACCCTCTGTCACTATATAATACAAATCAACCAACAGGCTTTCTCATACAAACAATGACCAACGCATGCATCGACCTCTCTTTGTGCTCATCAGATCTCTTAGACTATGAATAATCGGTTGTACTTTCGGTGGTCTCTTTCTCGAGCAAATTGGAAAATCTTTCAAACAGGTACATACACAAACAGAACTTTAGAAGACTATTCAACAATCGACTCGCTAGTCTTTCTCATGATCCTAAAAATATCATCATCTACATCAAGTCACGAAGCACGGTCCCCTTGTGAAGCCCAGATTGTGCCACTGCCTGGAGACCAGATAAAAACAC
>NC_134816.1:6980680-6985680 GCF_046742065.1 Oratosquilla oratoria
TATTCCTTTCTTCCTCCATAATCCTGTTTTTCTCCTCTTCCTCCTCCGTAGTCATCATTTCTCCTTCAACTTCCTTCTCGTCTATCCTTTGTCTTTCTTCACTTCAGTCCTCCTTTGTCCATTTCTACCTCGTCATTATTTGGCCTCCCTCGCCTCAGTCAACCTTTGCTCTCGTCTTACTCATATCTTAGACTTAATCTTTCATTTGTTTTACCTCCCCTGCGTCCTACTCCCCCGACCTTTTGGTTTTGCGTGGGTGGGCGCGGCCGTGGTGGTGTTGTCGCCGTCGTCGTGGTCTGCGTGGGTGGACGGACGCCGCCTGCTGGGCGACCGACCTCGGGGAGGAGGCGTTTGAGAGCCGGAGGCAGCAGTGGTCTCCCAGACAGATTTCTTTTTCTTCTTACGTCAGCTGACGTGCATCTGTCAGATCGTCTGTTTTTTTCTTGTCTTCTGTCCGAGGCTACTGCTGAATGTGGCTACACTGTACTTCTGTGGCTGTCGGCCGTCTGTAGCATAGTTATATATAACCACTACTGACTGACTCAGTTTGTCTGCCTGTCACTGTCTATTATCTTTCGTGTAGATATACATGACCACCACTGAATACGCGGTAGTGGTGGCGATGATGGTGGCCGTAGTGGAGGTGGCAGTGGTCGTGGTGGCGATGGTGGTGATGATGGAGGAGGTGGAGGTGGCGAAGGCAATTGTGATGGTGTTAGCAGTAGTAAGATTGATGTTGGAAGTGGTGTCGGTGATACCGCCCCCACTGTGGCCTTTTCCAGTATTCCAAGGGACTTACTACGAGGCAAGGAGGTCGCGGCCGTTGCCCCACAAACACTCCGCTTCATAGATTGTCTTCCCTTTCCCCTTCATTCCTCAAACTCTCCTTCTTCCTCTCCCACTCCCTCCCCTTCTCCCTCTCCCTCCCCTTCTCCCTCTCCCTCCCCTTCTCCCTCTCCCTCCCCTTCTCCCTCTCCCTCCCCTTCTCTCTCTTCCTCTCTTCTCTCTCTTCCTCTCTTTTCCCTCTTCCTCTCTTTTCCCTCTTCCTCTCTTTTCCCTCTTCCTCTCTTTTCCCTCTTCCTCTCTTCTCCCTCTTCCTCTCTTCTCCCTCTTCCTCTCTTCTCCCTCTTCCTCTCTCTCTCTCTCTCTCTCTCTCTCTCTCTCTCTCTCTCTCTCTCTCTCTCTCTCTCTCTCTCTCTCTCTCTCTCTCTCTCTCTCTCTCTCTCTCTCTCTCTCCGTCCTACTCCTACACCTACTCCTCTTCCTCCTCTCCTTCCCTCTCTTTCCTCCCTTTGTCCTTCCTTCCCCCTCAATCACTGGCTTACTTCGAACCCCGTTAAAATGTTTTGTGTGTATAAGTGTGTGTGTGTGTGTCCGTGTGCACGTGTGGGTGGGTGTCGGGGGCGAAGTACGCCTTGACCTCTGTATCTGTTTTGAACGGGGTTTGGAGGATGAGGTATCTTTGGGCCGTGTAAAATTGGGTGGCGTTAGCCATAACGATAAACAAACAAACAAATAATAATGACGACCTTGTTGTGCTTTGGCGGGCATCTGGGTTTGTCTATAAGCTAAAGAAGTAAATACAATTCTACGGGTCCCATGCGCCATTTTCCCATTCTGTGGTGAAGATGGCTTGGACAGGGCCCTGATCTTTTTTTCATGTTACTAAAATTTAATACAAAACACTTAGTCGCCTGGAGTAAACTGAAAACAGAAGATACGTGATGTGTGTAAATTGATGCCCATGTCATTTTAAACAAATGAAAAGATCTTACTGAAATTCCACAAATACAAAACGAAAAATGGGAGTACTGATGATAGTCTCTGAAACCGTGCTGATTTGTCTGCCACGTGTTCCTGTACAGTATCGCAACTACTTTTCAACAGATCACTAATCATATCTAGGGAATTAATGTTGTAGGAAGAATATTCAAGAAGCCGAGAAAAACAGTGGTAGTGGTGCATACTTGCTCAGAATATGGGTAAAATCACTGATATTTTGAGTATATTCCGTATACCATGTTCCCGTTGTACTCCAGGGTGACTGGGCCATGTACCAATTTGAATTCCGATCAACACCCTAAGCATTTAAAATTCGAAATAAAATTACAGTACGAGTGTTGAGCTGAGGCAATAGAAAACGTGAAGGGGTATAATTAGGTGACAGTCTCGATCCCGTACCCTCACATTTCGACGATGCACCTGACAACCCGGCTTTCTCTCTCTCTCTCTCTCTCTCTCAGGACTACACAACAACGACAACGACCAAGTCCATATTGATTCCCTCCGCACCCGCTCTCTTTTCCACTCCCCTCCTGCAATCCACCTCCTCTTCCTTCAACACCCTTGCCAACCTTGCCCGCCGTCTTCTTTCACATTCTCCTCCGTCACCTTCTCTTCTTCGTGCAAGTCGGGTCGTTGTCTTGCGTCCTTCACTCTTCACCCCAGCTTCCATTATTCTATCTTCCAGTCCTCCATCTCTACACCTCCTCCCATCTCGCCAGACGTAATTTTTTTTATCCTCCTACACCGTTTTTATCGTTGAGAAACCTGCCCATAAGAGACCTTTTGGTGCGTAGAGAAGGCGGATGCAGTGTGAAAAATGAATGATTAGACATATTGATAAAAAACAAATAGAAGAATACATTATTAGCTCGTCGGCCATCACTTTTCTCTTCATCGTTTTTTCTCCTCCATTATCCTCCTTTCTACGGTCAGACTTGTACCCTCTATCCCCCGTCTCTTTCTTTTTCCATTTCTCGCCTACCATGTCCCCCTTCTTTCCTCGTCACACTATCTCTTGTCCTCTCCTTTCTCTCCACCCACACGCACTCTCCCTTTCTCCCTGTTCCCCTCCCCTTCCCTTCTTCCCCGTTCCCCCCTCTCCCACGACCTCATCACCCCTTACTTCCCCCTAAATCTCCCCCTCTTCCATTCCAATCCCTCTTTCTGTCCACCTTTTTCACCCCCTCCTACCCCCTTCTCTTCATCCCACTCCGCCCTCCTCTCCCCCGATCCCCAACCAGCTTCTTCCCTTCCTCGCCCGCACACTCCGCTTTCCTCTACTCTGTGCCTCTCTTTATTGTCCTAGGAATCCTCTTAAGGTGGATCAAATCGTCTGGCATAAACCAGCATGAAATCCTTTGAAGTTGGTCCTTTTGTCGCTTCAGGCAGTAAAAGACCACTGCGACTACCAACAACATGACCGTCACAACCATTACCGCCACCCTTCGACGACCATCCTCTTTAACCAGGTTATGGAGAGGAGGTATATACCCTCAAAGCCGAAAAAAGGAAGAAATTATCTGGTGGGTGTCAAAATATTAAAAGTCGTTGTGCTCGTGAGAAGCAGCCGTTAAAGACGTTTACTCTTTAATAGGTAGAGAGCACCTCAAAGAGTTGAATAGATTCGTGACGCGGGAGACAGGAAATAATTTGTATCTTTTTTACTATTATTTCTAGTACGATGTAAATTTGTGGAAATTATTTAAGAAATATAAATTGAACGACATCAGCGACGGATATAAGAACTGTGGGTTGAAAATTCGAAACTGCGTAATTTATTTTATTTGTCCAAATATGATGGGTCCGTACTACAGTAGTTGGCGTGACTGCTCTCGGCAGCCAAATTTCAAGAAGACCTTGGATTTTGTAACTTGATCGACACGGGCACTCAGATACGCGAGGCTGTGTATCTATTTTTACTCGAAATCGATCCCATGATCGAAAGGAGATGAGAAGGTTTCGTCACTCTTGAACCCCTTAGGCAGCGTTAAAAGGTGACTGACTTCATCGATTTTCTTCTAGCCCAGGACTGGCGATTTTATTCAGTTAAAATGGTGGGATTCTGAAAGAGGACTCTATTGATAAGGTCGCAGAAATCCGCTAGCCCAGCCCCTCTACCCCAGTCCTCACCTGCATAAGATTGCCTGGCGTCAACCAGAACGTTATTTGTAAAGTCTCGTCACTCTATCGAACTGATGAAGAAACGAGTGAAAGAAATTGAAGGAGCGAAAGGTTAGGTTGCTACGAACTGCAACATGAAAGACGAGTCACCCCTCCGCAGCAGAGGTACGATTCCGTCTTCTGAATAGAATTGCCTGGTGGCAGCGTTGTAACCAGGGTTAAGGTGCATGCCGTCAAGCATAGCCACAGGGTCGGTCAAGCTGGGCTATCTCTCTTCACCGGGAGGGTGATTCCTTTTGCACAATAAAATCGCCCGCCTGCAGCAGCCATTACAAGTCGTAAACGGAGCGAAAAATTTTAATCTATGTAGGTGGAACTATCGCCGCAGAAGAGATTACCCTCATCTAAATAAAATCGCTTTAATGGACAAAATGTCCTTGTGGTGGGCCAGCTGTCCACGGACCACTTGATTGTACGGTGGGCAAGCCGGTCTCAGGTTTCCGTCACCACCATATGCAGCTCTTGAGGGCCAGCTGGTGGTATTGGAGCTGCTGGAAAGGTGGCTGACTGCTACCACTTGCGAGGTGGTCCGGGTCGTCGAGGAAATCGTGTGACGCAGCAGAAGGTGATGGCATGATGGAAGGATAGCAAAGACTTGGACTCGGATTCACGAAAACCTTTACAAATTTTTTTCTTACCTTTGGAATTACTTTAACACAAATCTATTTAGCTGTCATACTAACGCTTAGATCAGGATTCTCGTAGCTTTAACGATCGTAAAGATTAGCCGTGAAGTTTTGGAATTCGTCGGTTAGATAATTTAAGTAGATTCCTGTAGCAGTCACACTTATTATAACGTACATAACTTGGCTCTAACGGAAAACCGAATATTGATGTATATAATTGGAACCAGCTGTGAAGTGTTAGGACGACTGGTGAATTATTTTATTGATAAGAAATTCGAAAGACGGCGATTCCAACACCGCAAGGAAAATCATACGATGTTAAAACTTGTGTGACCAGAACACCTCGGCACTCTATTCCAGGACGACACATGAGCCATGTCCCCTTGGGGGACAGGTTACCCGCGACAC
>NC_134816.1:7003180-7013180 GCF_046742065.1 Oratosquilla oratoria
TTTATGATGGGTAAGTACATCGAGAAAAAAAAAATTCAGAGACACAAAAATCTGTGGGGGTTAAAAAATGTGCAGATGGGGGGGTGTTGTTGAAGTGAATCTGAGGTCCCAAGGGGGATCATGAACTGTTAATTAGGGGGTAGCGATGAATGTTGTGTCTCAGAAGGAGTAACCGTTGTGTCTCACCAGATTACATGTTCTTATTGGATTTCACATACACTGGTTTTAATTCACCTTTGTTAAATGTTATTGTTTTTTATGGTTAAACACTATCACTGTTGGGAGTGTTGTTTTATTCTAGGGACCACTGTTCTATGGTCAGTTTGGTTGGTGTCAACATGTGCACTTGTTTTATTTCATAGTATGGATATATAGTTTTCTGTAAGAATTTATGTTTAGTATTTACACAGATATTGGGTGAGGACACAAGAATAAAACTTAATCTAGGTTTACAACAAATTTTGGGTATGGAGCGTCGGAAAGGTTTTGGAAGGTGTTACTTCTTGCAACAGAATATGATTATTTTTATTAGTATAAAGAGCATGTTTAAGAGGGTTAGGGGTGTGGAGTTATATGGAAGTATCCTATGATGTTAAGTCGAATGAGTCCATGTGCAAAAGTAGTCGATGTTTTTAAGGTGGGTTAATTAATGATGTATTACTTTTGGAGGATGAAGGTTATGTCTCAGTGTATGGAGGATATGTTTATCTGACTCTCGCTAAGATCTATATTGGTCGGGAGAGGAAGTAGAGAAGTTTTATAAGATATGTGGCAAAAGAGTTCTTATTGGCATAATGGGCCATTTTAACCTCCAATGATAGATAAATGACGTCCTGGCATCTTCAGGGGCGAGAGCTCGAGTGCATGTTTAGTTGCTAGTCGACGCAGAGTCATGGGGATGAGACTTGCGTCATCTGGTGATTGGTGTGGTGTGACGTGTGACTTGGTGGGTTGTGGATGAGGAGGTGAGATTGGGTCGGCAGGTTCAGTTTGACCTTTCTCAACTTCTCTCCATGTATGGTGAAGGTGGGAGTGATCAGAAGGATCTGTTTAGTAGGAAAACATTGTTAGGGAGTGAACTTGTGACTATGAAGGGGCCTAGGAATTTGGTGTTTGAGTTTGTTTGTTCGACCTGAGGTCTTTTACCATGGACTGTGTCGGTCAGGTGCCCTATGTTCAAGTGGATATTGACCGTTTGTGTTGTTTTGTCTGTGTCTTTTCCTGGGCTTCTGTCGGGTTTGCTCTCACTTTTTTGTAAAGTGTTTGCATACCTCTTTTGATGCAGTGTTGCGAGGTTATCTTGGTTGTATATGGGGTGGGGGGGGGTTGGTTTGAATATTTGGTAGGGGTAGGAGCATTGGTTGGCCGGAAATTGATTTCATGTGGGGAAATCTTTGTTGCGGAATTGACTGTTGCTATTGATACTGGCTTGTACCTGTGGTAGCCAATCTTCCCAAGTGTCCATGAGGTCAGTTGAACCAATGTCTCTGGAGAATTTCTAGGACCTCTGCGATTTGTTCGCTCAGTCAGACCGTTTCCCTGGGGGGTGGTATGCAGTGGCAAATGTTTGGTCAATGTTGTAGAGGTGTGTCTATTTCGCGGCATCACTTCATTTTTGAATTCTGAGCCCATTGTCAGATAATCATTGTGCTGTGGTATGTTGTATTTACAAAAGATATTGTTGACCAGGGTTTTGGCTACAGTCTCTGCTGTTTTGTCCTGGAGTGGTATTAAGATTGTGTATTTAGATTAAATAATCAACTGCTGTGAGTACATAATTGGAAAACCGTGATGGCTCGTTGGAATTTTCAGTAGTTCAATGACAAGTGTTTCCCATGGTTAAGCAGGGATTGGGATATCTTTTATGTTGATTTGCTTCAGGTGTAGGGCCTCTGAATTGATTGCAAGTTACACAAGAATCTATGAGTGTGGTGATATCTCTTTTCATCCTAAGGCAAATAATATGTGTGCCTAGCAGTGTTTTGTGTCTTATCTCTGCACGAGTGGCGTCCCATGTTGCACTGTCGTGCACTATGTGTAGGACCTTGGGGAATAGGGCTATGGGCGATAACAGTAAAACCTCTCTTGTATTATGGGTTCTCCTTATGACTCCGTCGACCAGATTGAGTTCCTCAATAGGGGACAGGTGGTCGGGCGAGTGTATGGGGGTTTGTGATATGGAGTATTGCGGTTTTATTGGAGACCATATTGGGTCTCTGTCAGTTTCATCTCTGAGTTCATGCATTAGGTATGCTTGTGAGTTTGGGTTATGGGGGTGATGTGAGTTTGTATGCTCATGCTGTCTGACACTACGTTTGCTTTCCCAGCGAAGTATTACGATCATGGGATCGTATTCAAGGGAGGGGAGAGTTGTTTTCCATCTAGCATCTCTCCCATGTAAGTCTTTGGGAGTTAAAAAAGATAGACTAGGGGTTGGTGGTCTGTTTGTATGGTAATCTTGTAGCCTAAAATGAAGGTATTTTCAAAGTGTTTTAGTGCCACATATGATTGCAAGTCCTTCTTTGTGTGTAGTTGAGTAGTTATTTTCAGTTTTGTTTGAGGACTCTACTTGCGTAGGCTATGGCGTGTTCTTTGCCATTTTCATCTTTCTGTTGTAGGACTGCGCCCTATTCCTTTAGCGGAGGCGTCTGTGTAAAGATAAGAATTCTGTTCTTCATATCAGGGAAAACTAGTACAGGGGGCTGTGGTGAGTGCGTTGTTTGAGAGTGTCGAAACTTTGCCTGTTCTGCTTCTGCCCATTGTATAATGGCTCGCCTTTCCTTGTGAATTTGTGTAAGAGGGGGAAGCATTATCAGCAAAGTTTCGGATAAAGTGGTCTGTAGTAGGGCAGGGCTAACACTATGAAACTTCGTGTTTCATATGCGTTTATTGGGGTGGGGAAATTGTATATAGTATCTATTTTATCAGTGGTTAGTGTTGATCCCTTTTGCATCCACTTTATGGCCTAGAGGAAGGTGGAGTTCCTTCAATGAGGGACTGAATCTACATTTCTGTTAATTGAATCTTTTATCCCGTATGTTTTGAAGACGTTTGATGACAATCTCTAAAGTGTTAGAGTGGTCCCTTTCTGTGGAGGGACCTATATATAATGAGGTCGTCTAAATAGACGAATAATGAGATTCCTATCATGTCACTGAAAATGCGGGTCATCAACCTTAGTTGGGTTGAGGGGGCAGTCTTAGGGGCAAAGGGCATACGTTCAATCTGTAAGAGTCCTTTGTCCGGGGAAAATGCGGTTACGTGTTTTGATTCCTCTGTTAGTTCGAAAAACCTGCCAGAAGGCTGACTTGAGGTCGATTGTGGAAAAAAACAGGAGTTCCCGTTGCCAATGCATTGTAGTAAATATTGCATGGCGGGGAGGTGGGGGTGGGTCAGATTGAGTTAGGTTGTTTATTTTTTTGAAGTCAACAACAGGGCGTATGGTTCCGTCTTTCTTAGTGACCAAAAAGAGGGGACTTTTCAATGGGGAGTCTTAATGGGAAATTACGCCTTGGTGTAACATCTAATGTAAACTGTCATTGACTTGGGATTTACTACTGTGGGGTTTGCGGTATGGGGGGGTGTTTGATGGGGGGGTGTTTGGGGGAATTTGGATGTGATGTTTGATTATATCACATGTTGCCTAGTGATTCGCCTTCTAAGGCGACAGCTGTTCTATTCCTCTTTAGGAGAGCTAATAGCTCGTCTATGGAAATTTCTCCGTCAGCTGATGTCGTGATTTGGTCTGGGGGAGAATAGGGGGGGAGGGGTTGTGTTGGTCTTACGTTGGTTGATGTGTTGCGGCAGTGGTTTCCTTGGTTTGGGGAATTATGGAGATGGAGCTGCGCAGGATGTTTGTATTCTTTCCTGATTTTACGGTGTTTGTTCATGAGGTGTTTGTGAACATAGCTAGGGTATGTTTATTTTCTGATATTGTGTCCCAGGAGGACTCAATGGTTATGTTGTTAATCCTGGACGTGTCTGAGTCGATTATGACGTCCTGATGGTCGATTGCACCGGGTATGTATAGTGGGACTGTTATTGAATGTCTAGGGGGTATGATGAGGTGACATAAGGGGGTGGTCGGAAGGAATAGCTGTTAGTGGGATTGGGAGTATTGAAGGAAGGTAGACATGAGAGATGTTGTGTGTCTGAGTCGGGTGTCTCAGTAACTGTTGACTCATTATTTACATCTCGGAAGGAGATTTTGTTACTCTCAAAGTCTATCTTAGTTTTCCAAATCTTCAATGAGTTTAGTCCTATTATACCTTGTTGATCAAGACTCCATTCATCAGCTATGTGGAAAGTTGTGAAACCTACTTTGTGGTTGTTGACTTCAGTATTTAAGTCTATGGTGTCGTGTAGAGGAATTGTGCTCCCTTCTATTAGGAGTCCTTCCATATTGGAAAATTGAATTTGGGGTGGGTCATTTAATGCTTCATATAGAGCTCTTGGGATGATATTCAGGTTTGTTCCTGTATCAACCATCATGTCAACTTTAAGTTGGTCTAAGCTTACTTCTAGGGTGAGGTATTTGTGTTGTGTATGAGATATTCCTATGGTGGTTTGGTGCGTGAGGCTGGTACACGTTCCCCCAATCGTTGTTGAGTATTGGTTGTCGTGTTGGAGGGAGCTGTTTGTCGAGGGGTGGTGAATGGGTTGTTAGGTCTCTGATGCGGTTGTTGTTGTGTTTTCTGTAGGTAACACTCTTTGTTGGAGTGAGCTGATGTTTGGTGTAGGTTGCAGTATTTGATTGGATGTGTTGGTGTAGATAGGAGTGGGTGTTTAAAGGGGGGTGGAACTTGTTTGTTTTGATTCTGGTGTGAGGTAGTAGCATGCACTGAGCGTGGGTGTTGTTTTTGCTGTGTCCAACACTGGGCATCTGTGTGGGAAATGGTTCCATGAACTGAGCAAGGAATAGGGTGGTGTTGTACCTGCGTGTGTTGCTTTTGCTGTGTCCAACACTGGGCATCGGTGTGGGAAATGGTTCCATGAACTGAGCAAGGGATAGGGTGGTGTTGTACCTGCGTGTGTTGTTGTTGCTGTATGCAGTCTTTTGTGTTGTGACTGTTTGATGAATGGTAGGAGCACCACTTAGAAGGTTGTCTTTGATTGGTGGGAGGGGGTTGCTGTGAGTGAAGGCTATTTAGTCTGGGGAGATGGTTGGGGGTATCTAAGGATACATTGCAAGCATTCATGATATCTAAGATATAGGTATAAGCTAGAGGATTTCTAGTGTCTAGCTCCCTTTTGGAGGCTTCCTTTAAACACTTTGGAGGGAGTTGGGAGAGATAGGAAGCTATTTCAAGGAATGTTAGTAGGTGTTTTGTAGGGAGTACATTTTGACCAAATTGATCAGTGTGAGTCCATGGAGAGTTATTTTCTAGGTCTTCTCTGACCTCTTTCATTCCGTTTGCAACAAAATCCATAATGTTAGTAATGGAATGTGGTTGGACTCTAGTGTTATTGAGGAAAGTGATGAGAAATGAAATGTTGTTAGGTTGTTTGTTATGAAAGACCTTAAGAAGGTGGCGTTTATATTCCTGATAAGTGATTCCACATGCAACTAAGGTGTCTAGCATCCTTGCCTTTGAACGGCAAATGTCAGATGGGTTTATTTTCTGACGGCACAAATTTATTTTATCTGTCTCCGAGTATTGTATGTTCTTGGAGAAGAACAGGTCACATGCTGTCAAGAAATCTGTAATGGATAGTCCACTATCTTGGGAAAAGGTTGGGATTTCTGTGAGGGGGGTTATGGTTTGATAATTGTTAATTATTGTTGGTTGAGGTAGTGGGTAAGGGTAATATTGTGGGTTTGGAGGAAGGTTAGGTGGTGGTTGGTGGTACGGTGTGGAGTTGGTTTGAACAGGTGGGGTATGGGGGGAGGGTGAGGGGAAGGTTTGGTACTGTTGCTGAATGGGAGGGGGGTTATTATGTGTTGGGATATGGGGGTTGGATGGATTATGGTTTATAGGAGGTTTTGTTTGCATATTTGGTTGGATGGGAGGAATGGGTGCTTGTGATTGTGAGGGGTGAAAGGGGTCTACTTGAGGAAGCTGGTTGAAGGGCATGATATTAGGAGGGGCAACATGAGGAGTTGGTTGGGTGGGTGGTTGTGGTTGAGATGGGTTGGAGGTGTCTACTTGAGAAAGCTGGTTGAAAAAAGGTAAGACATCGTTCTCATAAAGAGGGTCTATTGGATTATCTGCATTAGGATTAGTTTTGTCAGGATTATTTAACTGGTCATTGGTTAACTGTTTAGAGGTATTGTCAACCTGTGGATATAGGTAAAGATGGTCTGTTTTGTCATTGCCGATTAAGTCTTCTGTGTGTATTTCCTCTTTGTCACTGGATATGTCATTTTGGTGTTTTTCTTCTCTAGACTTTGAGAAGACGCTATGTAAGCTTTGTTTTAGTTTTGATCTGGTGGCAAAGGCCATGTTGTTAAGTCATGTATTAGTTAATAGTTAGTTTTGATTTGTAATCTAAGAAAAAGGGAGCTGTTAAAATATGAAAAATAGGTATATAGTAACTAAGGGTATTATGTTATGCTTAGATATGGGAAGGGGGATATAGTAATGGGATTACAAAAATCATAAAAATATATGTGTATATATAAAATAGTAATAAAATGTGGAAATAATATTATATAATAAGGAGTTAATTATTGTGATATTATACTTATAATAGAATTAATTATGGTTGTTCATAAAAAATTTTTACAGCAGTAAGGTAGGTTACATTGATAAAAATGTATAAGTTCTATGTAAATATAAATGGGTAATACATAGTGAAAGCAATTAATGTTGAATTTTAAACATGTAAGAGCTATTTGTTTAAACAAGAATTACTTAACTGGAAGAATGCATATGAATGTGATATTATGTAATATTCAAATCTAGTAAAAGTTTTTTTTTTTTTTAATTAGGCAATTTATAATTAGTGTTGAAACATATAATTATGGGAGCTACTGGGTATATTATGATAAAGGTATAATAACCAAAAGAAAAAGGTGTACATAAAGTTTCTATATGGATAGAAAACAAATATTTATAATTTTTAGTAAATGTGGAATTAATATATATTTTATATATATATATAGATGGTTTAGAGTAAGTTTTACGTGCGTTGGGCAGTTGGGTATCTGTAGGTATAATGGTTACCTTGATACCTCGAGCTGAATCGAGTGGTATGTCAATGTCCGGCTGGGGGGTGGTGTTGCTGACGTCTCGATTGTAGTAGTCGAAGCAACGTTTGGTGAAAGCGGTTGATGTGGAAGGTGGGTATGCTGACTTGGGGGATGAGGTGGCTGTTACGCGGGTCAGTGCGCAGCCGGTGTGAGTCCTCTGGGGCGGGTGAGGTCAGTGCTCAAGCGAAGGAAGTCCAGAGGGCTCGGTGGAATTGTGTTCGCATAGAAAAAAAAATCGAGTATCAGGGATGGTTTGAGTGGGTAATGTATGGTTATTATTACGGAAATATATTGGTGTTAAATGTAAGGATTGATGTTACCTTTATAATGTTGATTTTAGTAGTGGGAGATCGGCCTGTGACGATTGCCCGTGATGAAATAGTGTGAACCAAGTTCTTGTTCTTGAGAGCGTTTTGTTCAGTGCGGTTATTTGTTCGTACTTGTATGTAGTTGGCTAAAAATGGACGGGTTTGAAGTTCACCGTAGTAGGTACACCGTAGTCTCTTCGAAGTAGTTGGGTTGCGGGGGTGCTGCCACCAGTGATGTAACGGGACGGGTGTAACGGTATGGTTACATGGTTTCCATCCAACGTCACTTGTAGACACAAAGGTAACGGGGTCGTCACATCATCACAATAAGGGGGTCCACTGCACAAACGCCTCTAAGTTTTTGTTTCTTTATTGTCGTATCCAGTATAATTTTAGTTCGGACACTATTACACAGTCTTATCACTAAGGCACGTCACTAACAACCGAGCTCTCCGAGCTCCGTGCATCTGGTTAAGAAGGCCGGAAACTCTTTTGTGAGGTGCCACGCTCGTATAACTGAATTATTTATGTGAGCTGGATTTAGTTCGTCACATCTTATTTTAATTTACATAATTAGTTTATAATTTAGTCTGACAGCCAGACTATAATATATATCCAGGGGAGGTTCGTCAGTATACGTAATAATGTGTTTATTACTGTGTGGTTATTTGTGTGATCGCGTGTGCATGGTGAGTGGTGGCGCGACAGGGAATGCCTTGTCAGCGAAATGAACAGGATGTCTTAGGCGCCTTATTGTCGGCCGGCTGGTGTGAGTGTGGGAGTGAGTGGAGGTGAGTGGGTTATATGACTGAGTGATATACTCACATGTATATGAGGCGTATACATATATGTATATGTATGTACGTATCATATATATGTTTGTTTGGATGTACATACATATATCAAAGTGTTTTTCCCTCTTATACGGGAGGTAGCCAAAAAAAAACAAAAGCATAGAATTCACTCCCACCCATTCCATCCCCTACCTACTCCACTCCCTTCTACCCTCTTTCCTCCCTGTTATCTTGGAAACTCCTGGATGACGGGTCATCCCTGTATCTTGTCCATTACCCGGGGTCAGAAGCAGTGTCGCAAGACACAGTACGTCCACAGCAACGCCGCTTCATTAAATCGGCGACCCCCCTCCTCTCCGTCCCCCGTACACACACACACACACACACACACACACACACACACACACACACACACACACACACACACACACACACACACACACACACGCACACACACACACACACACACGCACACACACACACACACACACACACACACACACACACACACACACACACACACACACACACACACACACACACACACACACACACACATATATATATATATATATATATATATATATATATAAATAAATATATATGTATGTAATGTATGTATGTAATGTATGTATGTATGTATGTATGTATGTATGTATGTATGTATTTATGTATGTATGTATGTATGTATGTATGTATGTATGTATGTATGTATGTATGTATGTATGTATGTATGTATGTATGTATGTATGTATGTATGTATGTATGTATGTATGTATGTATGTATGTATGTATGTGGGTACATATGTATATATATTTCTTATCAACCACAATGCACTTTAATTCTAAGCCATCAACATCGGAAGCTCCATGGAGGCAACATGCAGAAATTGAAACGTGGTACGATCGAAGACTCGAACCTATGGCTAGCACGTGACCAGTGCTGTAATGGCTTAGACCATTGCGCTACCAATCTCTCTTAATAGCGCAATGGTCTAAGCCACTGCATCACTGGTCACATGCTAGCCTTAGGTTCGAGTCCTCGGTCGTACCATGTTTCATTTCTGCATGTTGCCTCCATGGAGCTTCCAATGTTCATGGCTTAGAATTAAAATGCATTTTGACTGATAAAAATGTATCGGTATTTACTGGGACCCATTCAGTGCTGTACATATATATATATATATATATATATATATATATATATATATATATATATATATATATATATATATGTATATGTATATATATATATGTATACTATATACATATACATATGTGTATATATATATATACATATATATATATATATATACATATATATATATATATATATATATATATATATAACTTTGACCCATTCCTGGAGAAAGATAAACTGAAATAGAGAATAAACCGTATATTTCGACCAATGACTCTGCTCCTCTTCAGTAGGTACATACCTAAAACGGGAAGATATTAAAATAAATACAGAGGGAAATATTACAAAAGGGAACTGGGGAAGCCTCAAGTCACGTGTCCTTGATGGGGTCGGAACTTTTGTTCATTGGAGATAAATTTGATAAACAGGGAGTTATATTTGTCTATAGACGGTAAAGGTAAGCTTATCCCCGTCACGAACAATAAGAACATCTAAGAAGGGTAGCTTACCTTTTTCTTACCATTCAACTTTACAATTAGTGTTGGGGGCTAAAGAATTTAAATTA
>NC_134816.1:7020680-7023180 GCF_046742065.1 Oratosquilla oratoria
TCACCCCTTCCTCCCACCTCTCTACTCCATTCCACTCCTTTGTACCCTCTGCTCTCTTCACACTTTTAGTTTGTCAACTTAAATAAACTATACAATATCCTCCGTCACTCTCTCAACTCACCCACCACATTAAAAAATCCCTCCCACACCCCTTCCTACCCCTCTTTTCTCTTTTCATTAACATCTCTGCCACACCCCACACTATTTTCACTCACCACTTCTCCCCACCCATCTCCTTTCACCTTCCTCTCATCTACCACCCCATCTAAACCCCATAAAGCATCACTCTCCACTTCACTCCACATTCCCCAACCACTCCCACACTCACCCACCTTCCAAACCTCTCCCACTTACACCCCTACTTCTCCACAAAACACTCACTTTCCCAACTAAAAAAAACCTACCTTTCTTGTTTACTCACCAGGCCCACTCCCTGCACTTCTCTTCAAAATTAACATATCACCTTTCACAATCACTGTACCTCTTGCATCTTCATCCATCCAGATCAGGTGCCTTACTGCTCTCATCATCTTAACAACTGCCTTCTCTTATCCTTCTCCATTTTCCTCATCCCACGGTCACTTTCTTAGCACTTCCCACTGCAACCACCCCTCCCTCCCCATCCTCCTTCACATTTAGCAACTCCCTAAAATACTCTGCCCATCTTCCTATTGTTGCCTTCTCTTCCTCTATCATCTCTTCATCTGCAGCTTTAACCTTTTCTTCTCTATTTGATTCGCTTCCTCTTCCACTCTTAATTTCTTTCCAAAATATATTTTCATTACTTTCAAAATGTTCTGTCATACTCTTACCCCATTTCACATCTGCTCTCCTCTTTGCCTCCTTTATCTTATGCTTTACTTCTCTTCTCTTTTCTTTGTACCTCTCATATGATTCCCTCTTCCTATTTTGTAACCAATCTGTGAAAGCTCGCTTCTTCTCTTCTACAAAGTTCTTTGTTTCCTCATCCCACCACTCACTACCCTTCCTTCTATTTCCTCCCATCCTTCTTGTTCCACGCACTATTTTTGCACACTTTGTAACTTCCTCCCTGAACCATCCTCATTCCTCCTCCACTCTTAGTTCTACTCTATCCTTCACTCCCTCCCATTCGTCTCTCAGCTTCTTATACTCCTTCTCCTTTTCTTTCTCGTTTAAACCCGTTCACTCTAAGCACCTCCCTACCTTTTGTCCTTTTCCTCTTTCTTCATCTATCCCCCACTCTCAACTCACCCTCCACCAGAAAATGACCCGATATTCCCCCACTCTCTAACCTTAGAACATGTACATCCTTAACTCTTTCTATTATACTCATATGCACCACTATATAGTCCACCAACGCTCCATCCACCACCCTTCCATCCACCACCCCCTACCATGTGCACTTATGCTTGACTTTCCTCTGAAACATTATACCTACCATCATCAACTCTTTCTAGACACATCTCCACCATCAACTCTCCCTATGAATCTTTCCTGGAACTCCACATTTCCCAACCACTCCGTATATTGGTTCATTTCCTACCATAGCATTAAGGTCTCTCAATACTACTACATTGATGTTTCTCTCAAATCCCTCCATGCACTCATTTAAATCCATAAAAAATCCCTTTATTCTACGCTCTTCTCACTACCAGGCCCATATGCACTTACAAAAACCCACATCTCCTTTCCCGGTTTCAACTTCATCCACATTAACCTTGAAGAAACCTTCTTCAACCTCAATTCTCTCCCTCGCCCTCTCTTTACTCGTGATAACCTCCCAACTACATTCCCAAACTCACATTCGCCCATCCCCCTCAACTTAGTTTCACTCAAGGCCAACACATCCACCTTTCTTCTCGCAAAAATACAGCCTGTCTCTTCCCTTGTTACTATGTATCAGGTTTTCATTCTTTGCTTGTATGCCTTATTTGTTACCCCTAACTCTGTTTTGTACCAAAGTCCAGTTAAGCAATGTTTGCAAAAGAGTTCCCATTGAATAGTTTTTTTGCGTCTCTTCTACAAAAGTACCAGCAATATACTTACTTGGCGACATCAAATATCTATCAGTTTGTATATATAGTGTTTCCTTTTACTGAAAATTATCCACACATGCTATACAGTGATGCATTCATGTGTCAAAGCTGCTCCTATAGGTGATGATAACTATACAATGAGTTAATGTTCCAGTTAAAAGGAATAAAATCCTTTCTTAGAAATTAAGACCCGAATGACAAAAACAAAGAGGATTAAGGTAAACAGTATACATGGGCGTCCTTCAATAAGCTTTTTACTTACTTTTTATCTTGTGTATTCAGTTACTTATTCATTAATAATAAGATACTTATGGACTGTATTTACTGGTTGAGTTAGTGAGTGATTTAATGATTTGTCTATTCGTTTATTTACATATTTTATTAATTTGTGTGTGCCGTTAAAAATGTGAAATGGATTATAACTGTTCTGTTAGGTTCGAAGAACCAAACAATGCACCTAAATGAGGATTTCACTTATCACT
>NC_134816.1:7045575-7048075 GCF_046742065.1 Oratosquilla oratoria
TTTCCGTAAGTGCCATACTAACTTCAATAATAACTGTCACATATACATACACACATATATATATATATATATATATATATATATATATATATATACATATATATATATATATGTATGTATGTATTTATATATACATATATATATACATATATATACATGCATATATATATATATATATATATATATATATATATATATATGTATATATATATATACATGCATACCCCGTCTGGGGTATTGGCTGCTTGTTATTGTGGCAAAGTAGCATGAAGTTGATACTTTAGGGTCTATACGTGGCGCCCCTACGGACCAGAGGCACACATCATTTTGTCTGTGATAGAGGAAAACTCTTCATAGAGAAATAATGATACTTTTATACTACGGCTTTCCCTCCGTTATGCTGTCCCCCAACCCCTTGCTGCTGTCATGCACCATTTCTCTGAGTATTCATTTTCTGTGGTGAGGGAATTCCCTGTGGTGGGGGAAAAGAATACTGCCACCAAGAATTTCCACTTGGATCGTAAGAGGCGAGAAGAAGGGGACGGGGAGTGGGACTATGCATCCTTCTCCTTGTAGCCCCATAGGGGACATTCCTAAACGAAAAAGTAAAAGCATTAGAGGGTCTGGGAGTTTTCCGACCAGCACCCTAAGGTTTGGGTCTTTCAATGTGTGTGGATGTGGTACAGATGAGAATAAAAGGGAAGAGATAGGTAGTATGTTTGTGAGAAGAGAGATGGATGTGTTGGCTTTGAGTAATACTAAGTTGAAAGGGAAGGGCGAGTGTAAGTTTGGGAGTATAAGTGGGAGGTTATCAGGAGTGAAGAGAGGGCGAGGGAGGGAAGGGGTGGCTATTCTAGTAAGTGAAGAGATAGGTAAACGTGTAGTCGAGTGGAAGGAGGATTCCTCAAGGATAATGTGGATGAAGGTGAAACTGGGAAAAAGGATGTGGGTCTTTGTAAGTGCATATGGGCCTGGCAGTGAGAAGAGTGTAGAAGAAAGGGAGGCCTTTTGGATAGATTTCAATTAGTGCATAGAGGATTTAAGGAGAAATGTCAATGTAATAGTACTGGGAGACCTTAATGCTAGGGTAGGAAAGGATCCAATCGATGGAGTGGTTGGGAAATGTGGAGTTCCAGGGAAGAATCGTAGTGGATAGTTGATGGTGGAAATGTGTCTAGAGAGTTGATGATAGCAAATATAGTGTTTCGGAAGAAAGTCAAGCATAAGTACACATGGGAGAGGGTGATGGAGGGAAGGGTGGTAGATAGAGCGTTGATGGATTATGTAGTGGTAAATAGGATTATGATAGGAAGAGTTAAGGATGTACATGTGCTAAGGGGAGAGGGTGGGGGAATATCAGATCATTTTTTGGTGGAAGGTAAGTTGAGAGTGGAGGATAGATGGAGAAAGAGGAAAGGGACAAAAGGTAGGGAGGTGCTCAGAGTGAACTCTTTAAATGAAAATGAAAAGGAGAAGGAGTACAAAAAGAAGATGAAGGAGGAGTGGGAGGGAGTGAAGGATAGAGTGGAGCTAGGTGTGGAGGAGGAATGGGGATGGTTCAAGGAGGGAGTCATAAAGTGTGCAAGGATGGTGTGTGGAACAAGAAGGACAGGAGGAAATAGAAGAAAGGGTAGTGAATGGTGGGATGAGGAAACGAAGAAGGTTGTAGAAGAGAAGAAGCGAGCTTTCACAGATTGGTTACAAAATAGGACGAGGGAGTCATATGAGAGGTACAAAGAAAAGAAAAGAGAAGTAAAGCAAAAGGTAAAGGAGGCAAAGAGGAGAGCAGATGTGAAGTGGGGTAAGAGTATGACAGAAAATGTTGTAAGTAATAAAAAGATATTTTGGAAAGAAATTAAGAGAGGAAGAAGAGGCGAATCAAGTAGAGAAGAAAAGGTAAAAGATGCAGATGGAGAGATGATAATGGAAAAGAAGGCAGTAAGGGGAAGATGGGTAGAATATTTTAGGGAGTTGCTAAATGTGAAGGAGGATAGGGAGGGAAAGATAGTTGCAGTGGGAAATGATAAGAAAATGACCATGATGAGTGATGAAAATGGAGGAGAAATAAGGAAGGATGAAGTGAAGGCAGTTGTTAAGATGATGAAAGCAGGTAAGGCACCTGGTCTGGATGGATGCCATGCAGAACGTCTAAAAAAAAAAGTTCCACCTTACAAGGGAAAAGAGGACGAGTGTGAATGTAGTAGTTTCAGAGGGATTAGCTTGTTAAGTGTAGTTGGGAAGGCTTATGGGAGGATCTTGATTGAGAGGATTAGGAGAGGAACAGAGGGAGTAATTGGTGAGGAACAGTGTGGATTTAGGACGGGTAGAGGTTGTGTAGATCAGATCTTTGTGGTAAGACAGATATGTGAGAAAGCTATAGGAAAGGGGAACGATGTTTTTTGGGCTTTTATGGATCTGGAAAAGGCTTATGATAGGGTGGACAGAAAGGCACTGTGGGAGGTTATGCAGATAAATGGGATAAGAGGAAAGCTTCTAGGAG
>NC_134816.1:7063075-7078075 GCF_046742065.1 Oratosquilla oratoria
CTACTTCTCCACCTTCTCCTTTTTCTTCTCCTTCTCCTTCTCCTACTCCTCCTTCTGCTTCTACTTCTCCACCTTCTCCTTTTTCTTCTCCTTCTCCTTCTCCTTCTCCTTCTCCTTCTCCTACTCCTCCTTCTGCTTCTACTTCTCCACCTTCTCCTTTTTCTTCTTCTTCTCCTTCTCCTACTCCTCCTTCTCCTTCTCCTTCTCCTTCTCCTTCTCCTTCTCCTTCTCCTTCTTCTCCTTCTCCTTCTCCTTCTTCTTCTTCTCCTTCTCCTTCTCCTTCTCCTTCTCCTTCTCCTTCTCCTTCCCCTTCTCCTTTTCCTTCTCCTTTTCCTAATCCTTTTCCTTCTCCTTCTCCTTCTCTTAATCCTTCTCCTTCTCCTTCTCCTTCCCCGTCTTCTCCTTCTCCTTCTTCTTCTTCTCCTTCTCCTTCTCCTTCTTCTTCTTCTCCTTCTCCTTCTCCTTCTCTTCCTTCTTCTCCTTCTGCTTCTGCCTCTCCTTCTGCTTCTACTTCTGAACCTTCTCCTTTTCCTTCTCCTTCTCCTTCTCCTTCTCCTTCTCCTTCTCCTTCTCCTTCTCCTTCTCTTTCTCCTTCTCCTTCTCTTCCTTCTTCTCCTTCTCCTTCTCCTTCTCCTTTTCCTTCTCCTTCTCCTTCTCCTTCTCCTTCTCCTCCTTCTATTTTCTCCTTCTCCTTTTCCTTCTCCTTCTCCTTCTCCTTCTCCTTCTCCTTCTCCTTCTCCTTCTTCTTCTCCTTCCCCTTCTTTCTTCTCCTTCTCCTTTTCCCTCTCCTTCTCCTTCTTCTCTTCCTCCTTCTACTTCTCTTCCTCCTTCTCCTTCTCCTTTTTCTTCTGCTGCTCCTTTTCATTTCCTTCTCCTTCTCCTTATCCTTCCCCTTCTTCTTCTTCTCCTTCTCCTTCTTCTACTCCTTCTCCTTTTTTTTTATGTCTTACTCCTTTCCTTCTCCTTCTCCTTCTGCTTCTCCTTCTTCTACTTCCCCTTCTCCTTCCCCTTCTCCTTCTTCACCTTCTCTTTCTCCTTCTCCTTCTCCTTCTCCTTCTCCTTCTTCTTCTCCTTCTCCTCCTTCTACCTTTCCTCCTTTTCCTTCTCCTTCTCCTCCATCTTCTCCTTCTCCTTCTCCTTTTTCTTCTTCTCCTTCTACTACTCCTTCTCCTTATCTTTCTCTCATTCCTTCGCCTACTTTTTCTTCCCCTTCTCCTTCTCCTTCTCCTTCTCCTTCTCCTTCTCCTTCTCCTTCTCCTTCTCCTTCTCCTTTTCCTTCTCCTTCCCCTTCTCCTTCTCCTTCTCCTTCTCCTTTTCCTTCTCCTTCTCCCTCTCTTTCTCCTTTTCCTTCTCCTTCTCCTTCTTCTCTTTCTCTTTCTCCTTCTCCTTCTATTTCTCCTTTTCCTTCTCTTTCTTTTTCTCCTTCTCTTTATCTCTAACTTTCTTTTTCTCCTGCATCTCTTTCTTCTCCTCATACTTCTTCTTCATCTCCTCCTTCGTCTCCTTCTTCTCTTTCCTCTCTTTTTTCTCCTTCTTTTTCTTCTCTTTCTCCTTTTTCTTCTTCGAATCAGTAATAGTAGATAGACTCAGAACACATCGAAAGACATAATTTAATTCGTGATTCACAGCATGGTTTCTCCAAGGGTAAGTCATGTGTGACTAATCTTTTATCCTTTTACACTAAAGTATATAAGGCGTCAGATAACAATGATAATTACGATATCATTTACCCTGACTTTAGCAAAGCGTTCGATAAGGTGCCACACCAGAGACTACTAAATAAAATCAAAGCCCGTGGCATAGGAGGAAAAGTGTTAGAATGGATTAGTAACAGAAAACAGCGGGTCACCATAAATGGATTAAAATCTAGGTGGGGCAATATTACTAGTGGGGTCCCCCAGGGTTCGGTTTTGGATCCCTTGCTCTACATTATATACATAAACAACTTAGACGACGGGATAAATAGTGATGTTAGTAAGTTTGCGGACGACACTAAAATAGGACACCTAATTAGGTCAGCAGACGACGCAAAGATTCTGCAGGGTGATCTTAACAAATTGTTCACATGGTCGGTGAAATAGCAAATGACCTTCAATATCTCTAAGTGTAGCGTGTTAAACATAGGGCTACACAACCCCGAACACAGATACAGCTTAGATAACACGCTTTTAGAGAAAACTGAATGCGAGAGAAACTTGGGAATTCTAGTGAGTCCGGACCTTAAAACCAGGAAACATTGCATTAGCCCCAGGAATAAAGCTAACAGAGCATTAGGTTTCATTGCTAGGACGGTAACGAATAGAATTGCAGAGGTAATTATTAAACTCTATCTAGCGATAGTTAGACCCATCCTTGATATGCGGAACAGTTTTGGTCTCCGTCCTACAGAGTGGACATGAATTCACTAGAATCAATACAGAGAAGAATGACCAAAATGAAACATGGACTCAGAAATTTGCCTTACGAAGAGAGGCTTAGGCACCTTAAATTACACTCTCTGGAAAGACGCAGAGTGCGGGGTGATCTAATAGAGGTGTTCAAGTGGATCAAAGGCTTTAAAAAGGGTGATGCAAAGAAAGTCATCATATTAAAACAACAGGGCAGGACTCGCAGTAATGGTTATAAACTGGACAAATTTAGATTTAAAAAGGAAATAAGCAAGTATTGGTTTACTGATAGGATGGTCGACGAATGGAATAAACTTAGTAACCATGTAGTAGGCGCTGGAGCTATCAGTTGTTTTAAGAAACGATAAGACAACTTTATGGATAGGGATGACAGGTGGTGATGGATACGGAGCTGCCTAGTGTAGGCCTTATGGTCTCTTGCAGTCTCCTTCATCCTTATGTTCTTATGTTCTTTTTCTTCTCTTTCTTCTCTTTTTTCTCTTTCTTCTCTTTCTTCTCCTTCTTCTCTTTCTTCTCCTTCCTCCCCTTCTCCTTCTTCTCCTTCTTCTCCTTCTCCTTTTTCTCCTCCTTCTCCTTCTCCTTTTTTTCCATTTTCTCTTTCTTTTCCTTCTTTTTCTTTTCCTTTTCCTTCTTTTCCTTCTTCTCCTTCTTCTCCTCTTTCTTCTCCTTCTTTTCCCACTTCTCTCTCTTTCTCTCTCTCTCTCTCTCTCTCTCTCTATATATATATATATATATATATATATATATATATATATATATATATATATATCCTGTCTGTCTTTGTACACCAATCTGTCTGTCTGTCTGTCTGTCTGTCTGTCTGTCTGTCTGTCTGTCTGTCTGTCCGTCTGTTCGTCTGTCTGTCTGTCTGTCTGTCTGTCTGTCTGTCTGTCTGTCTGTCTGTCTGTCTGTCTGTCTGTCTGTCTGTCTGTCTGTCTGTCTGTCTGTCTGTCTGTCTGTCTGTCTGTCTGTCTGTCTGTCTGTCTGTCTGTCTGTCTGTCTGTCTGTCTGTCTGTTTGTCTGTCTATCTGTCTGTCTGTCTGTCTGTCTGTCTGTCCTCTCTTATTACTCTTTTTTTTCTCTACCGCTCTCGCTGTCTTTCCCTCTCTCTATATTTCTCTTTTCTCTCTTTTTTCTGTATGTATGTATGCATGTATGTATGTATATATGCATATATGTATGTATGTATGTATGTATGTATGTATGTATGTATGTATGTATGTATGTATGTATGTATGTATGTATGTATGTATGTATGTATGTATGTATGTATGTATATATGTATGTAGGTATGTATGTATGTATGTATGTATGTATGTATGTATGTATGTATGCATGTATGTTTGAATATATGTACGTACCACTCTCGCTTTCTTCCCCTTCAGTTTCTCAATATTTCTCTCTTTTTTTTTTCTTTTCTTTTTTTCTCGGTTTCTTCTGTCTTACTTTTATTTAGTTTTTATTCTTCTCTCTCTTTTTTCTCTGACTCTTTGCTTCTTCTTTCTGTTTTTCTCCTCCTTTTTTCATTTCTTCTCTTGATCTCTTCTTTTTTTCTCTCTATTCATTTCCTACTTTCCATCCATCGCTTCTTCTTTCTTTGCCTCTTTCTACCCCTTTCTACTCCCATTTTTCCCCTTACTCTCTTTCACTCTCTCTTTCTCCTCTTTATTTATTTCTTCTTTTGTTTCTCCTTTGTCCTTCTCCCTCTTGTTTGCTGTGTATGTGTGTACGTATGTATGTATGTACGTACGTACGTACGTATGTATGTATGTATGTATGTATGTATGTATGTATGTATGTATGTATGTATGTATGTATGTATGTATGTATGTATGTATGTATGTATGTATGTATGTATGTATGTATGTATGTAGGGTTTCATCACCAAGTGTTTCCTCAGGACGCGCCAAACTGTCGTTGGAGGAATCTGGGTTTCTAGACTTGTGTATCCTCAACTGGTGTTGAGTAAATACATAACACAGAACTTAAGGCGGCAACACCAAACTCAATGTAACATCTTTTTCGTTTATTAAATATTTCTTCTATATTTTACACAATGTCAATCACTTCTTGAAATATGGGTAAATGTTTGATACATTAAGCACTATCATTTTGTTTGTGTCTATCTCTCAAGATATTAGTTCCAAGCTATCTGAATGTCACTCCGTTTATATACCACACTGCACTATTTTAATGTCTCTGTACGTATCATCGGACCGACTGGTCCTGCTCTGGAGCATCGACTTTTTGTTCGTCGGAAGTGCTGACACAGCAAAAATAGGAGGTGCTGGTAAATGTTTTAATAAGGGGGGAAGGGTTCATTATTATTTGGTTGTCATGTGTTTTGTGAGTTAGAGGTTGACTGCACTTATGAGTATGTTCGTGTGTGTGTGTGTATGGTTGCTTCTGGTGGTGCTGGTCACACGGGCAGGAAGTGCTGTGTCGGCAACCGCCCAGTCAGCAAGAGTGGTGCCGGACAGTCGGGTGGACCAGTGAGTGAGTGAGGGAGTGAGTGGGGTGAGTGAGTGTGTGAGTGATATTACTCATCATGTATATGGTGGCGTATACACTTGCTCTTCTTATGGACTTGTTTTGGCTTCGCAAAAGCTTTTGGCGAACCTGCCCGACCGTCACCTCTAATGTTACTGGTCGTCCAGATCCTTCTGCCCGGGACAGACAGCCTTCCTCTTTGAATTTTTTGTGCCATGTCCAAATCTGCATTGCCATTGGCGACGGTTTAGAGAACTCTTTCACAAACTCACGCTGCACAGTTTTGTTTGACTGTGCTCGAGCATACTCCAACACATAAAACACCTTTTCTCTTCTAGTGAATGGCATTTCTATACCTGTAAAAAAAAAAACATCAATATATATCAGACATAAAGTTTTGACCTGTTTCTACACTTACTGTTAAAATCTTTAGTCATTTGAACGGGAAATGACAAAATTATAAGAAGATGGATCGGGCGTGTTGGTGATGAAGACAAAACGCTGTTGAAATGGCCGCCACGTTCACCTGACCTAACACCTTGCGATTTTTTCTCAGGGGTTATGTAAAGGGACTGGTCTATGTCTCTCCTCTTCCTGGAAATCTAGAGGAACTGAAGCAAAGAATCACTACCTCACTGGAGACTGTTACCGAAGACATGCTGCAGCGTGTTTGGGAGTAATTGGACTACCGACTTGAAGTGTGCCGTGTCTCAGGCGGTGCCCATATTTAACATTTGTGAAATCGTTCATGGAATCCACACACCTTTGATTTTCTCATTCAAATTTGGAGGAATAAATCTTATGTTGTTCAACATTAAGCCTGCTTAGTTTCATTTGCCTTGCGTTTGTAGTTTTTGTGATATTTACATATCAAATTATATCAATTTTTAAACACCCTGTATTTGTGTGTGTGTGTGTGTGTGTGTGTGTGTGTGTGTGTGTGTGTGTGTGTGTGTGTGTGTGTGTGTGTGTGTGTGTGTGTGTGTGGTGTGTGTGTGTGTGTGCGTGCGTGCGTGCGTGCGTGTGTGTGTGTGTGTGTGTGTGTGTGTGTGTGTGTGTGTGTGTGTGTGTGTGTGTGTGTGTGTGTGTGTGTGTGTGTGTGTGTGTGTGTGTGTGTGTGTGTGTGTATGTGTGTGTGTGTGTGTGATTCACCACGGTTCACCAAGGTCTTGGATCACGTGTTAGATTCGTGACCGACAGCTATTTCCCTCCCGGAAGAGAGTTCACAGCTCACATATGACCGATCTATGGGTAATGCTGTGACCTTACAGGCACACACACACACAATTCTCCGCCCACGAGAGTTGGAATAACGACTCGCAGATCAGCGGTACTGAAATTATTTCACCCCTAGGCGGGACTCAAACCCGGACCACCGTAGCGGCCGCCAGGAACTCTACCAACTGAGCCATCGAGTCGTGTGTGTGTGTGTGTGTGTGTGTGTGTGTGTGTGTGTGTGTGTGTGTGTGTGTGTGTGTGTGTGTGTGTGTGTGTGTGTGTGTGTGTGTGTGTGTGTGTGTGTGTGTGTGTGTGTAGGTGTGTGTGTGCGTGTGTGTGTGTGTGTGTGTGTGTGTGTGTGTGTGTGTGTGTGTGTGTGTGTGTGTGTGTGTGTGTGTGTGTGTGTGTGTGTGTGTGTGTGTGTGTGATTCACCACGGTTCACCAAGGTCTTGGATCATGTGTTAGATTCGTGATCGACAGCTATTTCCCTCCCGGAAGAGAGTTCACAGCTCACATATGACCGATCTATGGGTAATGCTGTGACCTTACAGGCACACACACACCCAACTCTCCGCCCACGAGAGTTGGAGTAACGACTCGCAGCTCAGCGATACTGAAATTATTTCAGCCCTGGGCGGGATTCGAACCCGGACCACCGTAGCGGCGGCCAGGAACTCTACCAACTGAGCCATCGAGTCGTGTGTGTGTGTGTGTGTGTGTGTGTGTGTGTGTGTGTGTGTGTGTGTGTGTGTGTGTGTGTGTGTGTGTGTGTGTGTGTGTGTGTGTGTGTGTGTGTGTGTGTGTGTGTGTGTGTGTGTGTGTAGGTGTGTGTGTGTGTAGGTGTGTGTGTGCGTGTGTGTGTGTGTGTGTGTGTGTGTGTGTGTGTGTGTGTGTGTGTGTGTGTGTGTGTGTGTGTGTGTGTGTGTGTGTGTGTGTGTGTGTGTGTGTGTGTGTGTGTGTGTGTGTCTATGTGGTAGTGTGATTCACAACGGTCTTGGATCAAGTGTTAGACTAGTTTCGACAGCTATTACCATCCCGGATGAGAGTTCACTACTCATATATTTTGGAGTTCCGGCTCGCAGTGCAGAAATGCTGAAATTATCAGCCCTGGGCGGGACTCGAACTCGAACCGCTGAATAAGCGATCGAAAGCGGTACCAGTGCTCCGTCGAGCCGTGTGTATGTGTGTTTGTCCCTGTCTAAAAAAAAATCCCGAGAGAACTAAAAGAGTGCATATTTGGAATCCGTGAGTAGTTAACGGAAGAATTTAGTTAGTCGTTTGATACTGGATTCGTGCCTGTTTCTTGAGGAGAGTCAAAAGTTGTATCTTTGTTTAAAAAGAGTGATATATCTTCTATGCACAACTACAGACTAATCAATTTGACGTCGGTTATAAGTAAAATACTGGAATCATTAGTAGAAAAACAGTATTAAAAAACATTAAGTGAGGTGTAATATGATTCGTGACTCAAAGCATAGGTTCACCAAGGGTAGGTCGATTATAATTAATATTTCATTCTTTTACATTAATGTCAACAAGGTGGCAGGCAACAATGATAGTTGCGATGTTATATACCTCAACTTTATCAAGGCTTTCGACAAGGTGCTCCACCAGAAACTTTTTTTCGTACCATCCTCCTGGTAGGTCCAAGACCTGTCAGTTACGATGTACCATTCTTCTCCATTGCTGTCTGTCGTTATAAATTTCACTCTCTTCGACTTCTTCAATCGATGTTCCTCTACTCTGCAAAGCTTTATTCACATTCTCGATCCAACTCATTCTTGGCCTCCCCACCGATCTTCGTCCTTCTGGTTGCCATTCATACAGTTGTTTTGGCAATCTGTTTTCACCCATGCGCCTCATATGTCCATACCATCTGAGCTGGCCTCGCTGTACAAATTCCAGCACGGATTCCACTCCAAGTTCTGCCCGTATCACTTCGTTTCTAATTCTGTCCCTTCTTGTCACGCCATATATAATCCTCAAAACCCTCATTTCTGCTGCCCCTATTCTGCTCTCAGTCTTTGTTGTTAGTTTCCATGTTTCGGCTCCGTACGTCAGTATTGGTCGTAAAATGGTAGTGTACAAAAGTGTTTTTACTCTTCTTGGAATTGTTCTTTCCTTCAGCAGTGGGTACAGTAGGTTGACTTGTGCGCTCATCTTTCCAATTCTACTATTAATTTCACGTTCCATAAGTTCCATACCATTGAAATTTACACCTAAGTATTTAAACTCTTCAGTCTCTCTCAGTACATCATTTCCTACTCTTAGCACAATCTCACTCTCTTCTCTTGATACGCTCATGACTTCACATTTCTCAATATTCAGTCTTAGTCCATATTCATTCAACGCATTATTCCATCTATTTAGTGATTCTTGTAGCTCTTCCAGATTTTGACTTGCCAGTGCCACATCATCGGCATATGCCAGTGTGACCACTCTGTCTTCAACCCTGTTTACATTCTTCAATATACAGTCCATATATAGTGCAAAAAGTAAGGGAGACAGTACTCCTCCTTGTCTGACCCCAGTTTCAATTCCAAACCACTTATACTCTTCCTTTCCACATTTCACTGCACTTTTGCAATCCTTGTAGATGCTTTTTACTGCTCTTAGTAGTTTTCCTGGTATTTCATACTTCGACAGTACTCTCCACATTTTCTCTCTTGGCACACTGTCAAAAGCCTTTTCCAGATCCAAGAATACCAGCCTCTGCGTTAGATTCCATTCCCATGATTTTTCCAGGAGCATTCTCATGCAAAAAATTAGATCTATTGTTCCTCTGTTCGGACGGAACCCACGTTGCCATTCACTAAGTCTATCTTCAACCACATGTCTCAACCTCCTCTCCAAGACTCTCTCATACACTTTTCCTATATGTGTGAGTAAAGAAATACCTCTGTAATTTCTACACTCACGTTTGTTGCCTTTTTTTAATATTGGGCAGATAAGGGCATTATTCCATTCTTCTGGTATAGCACCTTCATTCCATGCATGATTAAAAATATTTTTCAGGTACATTTTAATCTCCTGGCCTCCATGCTTTAGCAGTTCAACTGCTAACTCATCACATCCTGGAGACTTGTTATTTTTCATCTTCTTTAATGCATATACTATTTCTTCTGTCGTAATTTCTTCAAATTCATCTTCCTCCCCCACATTCATATAATTCAGCTCATTTCCATTTTCATTTGGTATCACTTCCTTATTCAACAATTCGGTAAAGTAGTTCGTCCAGCGATCTCTGATTTCATTTGGATCTAAAAGCAGTTCACCGTCGCTATTATTTATACTACTGTTCTGCTCATTGTTTCCTTTCCTATAGTTTTTTGCTATCTTATATATCAGTTTCTTTCCTTGTTCAAAATCCTTTTCCTATTCTTGTCCAAAAGACTCCCAAAACTCAGATTTGGCTCTTCTTTTGATTGCTTCAGCCTCGTTTCTGGCCATAACATATTCTAGTCTTGATTCTGGGGTTCTCAACTTCATCCATGTTCTGAACTTCTTCATTTTTGTCTTTACTGCATTCTTCACTTCTTCTGTCCAACCAGGTGTTTTCTTCTTTTTATTTCCCCCAATATAGCTAACCCCCAGCACCTCCTCAGCATTTTTCAGTATTTGTGTTTTTAAGTTGTCCCATTTTCCTTCCAGTGTTAGCTCTTGATTAGTCTGTATTCGTTCGGTGATTTTGTTCTGGTAATCTTTTCTTTTCTCTTCCAGCTTTAGATTTTCTATCTTAATTCTCTTCTTCTTCGGTGTTCTTTGGAGTCTTGGAGTTTCAAATCTAACTTTGGCAACCACTAGTCTGTGATCTGTATCCATTGATTCTGAAGGAATGCTTTTCACATCGAGTACCTTTCTTTTATCGTTTGCAAGAACAAAATCAATCTCAGTCATGTTTGTATATCTTGCTTCCCGACTGTTCCAGGCATACCATGTCCACTTGTGTGACTCTTTGTGCATAAAATATGTGTTCATGATTCCAAGCCCATTTCTGAGGCAAAAATCTAATAGACCTGTTCCCTCTCTATTTCTGCTTCCCACTCCAAATTTACCAATAATACCTTCATAACCTGTTCTCTCTCTTCCAATGTGTGCATTTAGAAAAACAGTATTAAAAAACATTAAGTGAGATGTAATATGATTCGTGACTCAAAGCATAGGTTCACCAAGGGTAGGTCGATTATAATTAATATTTCATTCTTTTACATTAATGTCAACAAGGTGGCAGGCAACAATGATAGTTGCGATGTTATATACCTCAACTTTATCAAGTCTTTCGACAAGGTGCTCCACCAGAAACTACTAAATAAAATCAAAGCCTATGGCATAAGAGAAAAAGTGTTTGAATTATTTAGATCATGGATTAGTGATGTTAGTAGATTTGCGGATGTCACTAAAATAGGACGCCATATTAGGTCGGAGGAAGAAGCTGGGATACCCCAAGAGGATCTTAATAGGTTATTTGAATGGTTGGAGAAATGGCAAATGGACTTCAATATCTCATAATGTAATGTGTCAAACGTATAATTACACAACCCAGCCAATATGTATAACTTAGATAAAGCCATGTTAAAGAAAACAGAATGTAAAAAGGACTTAGGAGTGTTAGTGAGCCCGGACCTTAAAAGTCAACTGAGAGGGTTTTCGATTTCTTTTCTTTCTTTTTTTCAAAATATAACTTGTAAGAAGTTAGAACACTAAAATGCACGTTTCTAACATTTTATACTCTTGATTTTATCCAAATAGTATGATCTTAAAAGTGCCTGATGGCAGAAGAACTTTTCAAATTCGAAACAGCTTTTGTCTACATTCTTCAACATGGCTAGCATGCAATACGAAAGTGAATTCAAATCGAGTGAAGAAGATTTATCAGTTTTGGATGCCTTGTCGTATTCCAATATGGGTACGGTACAAGGATACATGAAACAAAATGTATATAAAATAGATTATGTGAAAATGCATATTTTTATGAATTTGAAGCAAAATTAATAATCATGAATTGGTACATTTCTTTCTTTCAGGCTGTATAGGTATCTTGCCTATCGTAATTTAGTAGAGCGGTGTTGGCAACGACTGGGCAAAAGAAATAATCTGCCTCTTCCAGTGTATGCCAGAGACCGAATTAGGAAAAAATGGCCTGCGCCAGATGGACATTACATAGGATTTAAATACCTTTCAGCAATGACTTTAGTTTAGATTCTTGGAATTATATTCGGAGTACTATTTTTTCTTGCTATATAAAACGAGTTCACTTTGTTGGACGATTGAACCTGGGCCTTTGTTTCTGGATGATGCCAGAGTTTTCTTGTTTTTCATACTTGGAACAGACTGGTTCAGGAACTTTCATAGTGGACTGAAGTTTGGCATCTCTTGCAAGTTTGTATGATGAATATTCAGAACGCAACCTTAGTAATTCACCAAGTAAAATATATACATATTCTGTAAATACAAAATGGAAATTTATGGTTAGTACGTTTTATTGTTTAGTTTGTCATATTATTAGAACAATACCAATTTTTTAGGCAAGTATTAGTTTTGGATTTATCACATTGCTCCAGTAGGAAGTCCTATGCAATTTCATAGTTTGGATGCAATATGTAGCACAATAATGCTTCATACACTCACCATGCTAGATCAACTTTTTTCTCCTTCGCCACTCCAACACCTGCTTTGGCCTTGGGATAGAATATAGCCCATTGCGCCTCTCCATCTATTTCCAGTTTTCTGTTTTTACATGAATTTTCATTGAGATAAATAACAGCAAGTAGTAGTCTGAAAGTGGAATATCATTAATGATAATTTTCAATCACCATGCATGCATTTTACCATTCTCAATATGATTTCAGCCCCCTTATGCCTGAATTACCGTAGTGAAATTACATCAAGATATGTTTGAAGTTACACATGTGCTTACCTTCCTTTCACTGCTTCATGAAAAAGTGCAAAAAAGTACACAACCTTGTGATACGATTCCAGCGCTGATGTTTGTGGACAAGGCAAGAGCTGACCGATATCCCTGAGAAATGTTTTCTGTGTTACTTTTAGTTCAAGCTCTTTGTGTGCTTTTGAACCTGAAAGCAAGATGATAAGCAGGCTGTTGTGTGGTGCACGATTGCTAAGCAGATGTACATCTATGAAGCAAGTGCAAAGCTGAAAATATGCGTAGTGTTGGTAGTAGCTACTATTCCCTGTCAAGCAGTTCTACATACCAGTTCCTTGTCAAACGCTTTACAACTGTCAAAGACTGTTAAATTTTATTACATTGTACAGAAGAGAGGAAGAAAATTTGATCAAATCTTTGACATTGTGAACTTGGCTTATTACCTTCTTTCAGCCATTCTCTATCGTCAACTGTCTCGTGCAGACATGGTGGATATATTTCATCATGATCTTTGTGCTTGTTGACGAGGCCAGGATCCCGAGTGTATTTTTTTCGAAATGTTTCGAACAGAGTTTCGCTTTCAATCCAGGTTTCCATGACTCGTGCTGTCTACAACGAATGATCCAGTACTTTTTGCGAGCAGGACCTTTCGCAAAAGGATGAAAATGAAGTCCATCCGCAGCAGAAAGTTTCGTCGAATCACTGTTGCAATTTGCGGCGACACAATAAACCATTTTCGAACTAAATACTTGATAAAACCTTGCTAACACACGAAATATGACAGATCACTGATCGAGTTGACAGCGCAGCATGGCATTTTATAGTGCACGCATATGGCATGCATCAGAGAGTAAACAGCGAGATTGACGTCATAGTTTTACGAGAACAGCCGAAGATCGGCGAAGAAAAAGTTTATCTGCTACCAATATTTTAATAGGCCTTTTTATTACATTGCGTAATAATTAGGATTTATTTTTGCATTATTCTATCAAAAAGTGACTAAGCCATACATCTAGTAAATATTCATCACCTCTTTGAAAACCTTCTCATTTGACCTTTAAGTCCAGGAAACAATTAGTACTAGGAATAAGGCTAACAGAGCAGTAAGATTTATTGCTAGAACAGTTACAAACAAAAGTGTAGAGGTAACCATTAAACTCTATTTAGCGATAATTAGACCCACCCTTGACTATGTGGTACAGTTTTCATATCCGTACCATACAATGGATGTTAATTCACTAGAGTGAGTACAGAGGAGAATGACCAAAATATTACAAGGGCTTAGGCACCTCCATTTACACTCCCTGGAAAGTCGAAGATTGCGGGATGATCTAATAGAGGTATTCAAATGGGTTAAGGACTTTATGAAGAATGATTCAGACAAGTTCATCATATTAAAACAGCCTAGCAGGACTCGTAGTAAATACATACATATACCAAGGCTTTTTTCCCCTTACAAGGGGGGTAGCCAAAAAGGAAAAGGCATAAAATCATTCCCACCCATTCCATCCCTGAATACACTCCACACCCCTCCACCCTCCCTCTTATCTTAGCACCTCCTGGATGACGGGCCATCCCTGCACCTTGTCCACTGCCCTGGGTCAGAAGCAGTGTCGCAAGACACAGCACATCCACAGCAAGGCCGCTTCATTAAATCGGCGACCCCCCTCTCCGTCCCCCCAATGCATAAAAGGAGAAGACGGGGAGAAATCCCTTCGGGCTGCGTCAAATTTTGCTCACACATACTACCCCATCCCCCATCCCCCCGCCCATTCCACCTCATGCATCACAACATTATCCATATACAACCATTCTCCATTCACCCCTGTCTTCTGTCCTCTCCCGTCCTTCCTCAACAGACATTCCCCTCTTCCCCAAAGCCCCCTTCACCCCATCCATCCACCTCATCCTAGGACGTCCCCTCATGTTCACTCCCTCCAAATCTGCCTTCCATACCTCTTTTACTAGTCTTTCTTCACTCATTCTTTCCATGTGTCCAAACCATCCTAATACTATTTCATCAACCCTATCTCCCAACTCCCTAGTAATGTGCTTAAATTGTGATAAATTAGGTTAAAGTAAGAAATAGGCAAGAACTGTTTTGCCAACAGAATGGTTAACAAATAGAATAGACTTACTAACCATGAAGAGCACTGAGCCAGTTGGGTGTTGAGAAGGTTAGATAACTCTACGAAGAGGAATGACAGGTAGTAGGGGGATGGACTTGCCTAGTGCAGACATTATGTTCTCTTATATTATCCTCCATTCTTATGCTCTTCTGTTCTTGTGCGTATGTTTGGGTGTGTGTGTGTGTGTGTGTGTGTTTGTGTGTGTGTGTGTGTGTGAGAGAGAGAGAGAGAGAGAGAGAGAGAGAGAGAGAGAGAACATACTTGTGTGTCTCTGTGTGTGCACGCGCAAGTGGGTGTTGTTGGTGTATGATCGGTGTTGTTCGTTTTCGGTTGAGATTGAGGTTGGGTGTAGGTGTGTGTGACTCTGTATCTTTCTTTTTCGTTGTCTCTTTATCCTTTTTCGGCCTGTTAGATCTGTCCTGCTTAACCTGCTGTCTGTCCTACCTGCCTATACAGCCCATCTTTCAACGAGACAGTCGATATTTCCCAGCGAAGTGAGAGGGCTCCTTGGTGAACTTCCTTCACCTCATGGGATATGGACGGGCAGTGTCGGGTCGGAGAATGGTGGGGTGTATGACAGTGAGGCTTTTCAGGAAAACGTATGGAGCTGTTTTCTCTATAAGCAAAGACTATTCTATATTGACTATATTCTGTTTAACATCAGACTATTTCACTCAGCATAGGAAATTCCTTGGCTGCCAGAGGGTTTAAGGTATCTGGATACCTATACACAAGAACCCATTGCAAATTTTTGTTCCGTTTAACGATATGATTTATTCAACATGGGGGTTCCCATGTTTACCAAAGGGGTAGGTACTTTTGTAGGCGCGGCCTTCCTTTGTCGTCCTCCAAGAAAAGAGAGAAAAAAAT
>NC_134816.1:7083075-7098075 GCF_046742065.1 Oratosquilla oratoria
GGATGCAAAATATATTCACCACGATATACAGAATGAATTATTTGAAATAATGGCAGGTATGATCAGAAAGGAGATAAGTGATGAGGTGAAACAAGCAGTGTACTTTGCCATCATGGTGGACGAAACGAAGGATATAGCGAAGAAGGAGCAGATCTCTATTGCTGTGAGGTATCTCCATGATCAGGAACTTCATAAAGAATTCTTGGATTTCACACCAGCTGAAGCCCTTGATGCAGAATCGTTACTACAGGAGATAAAAGAAACTTTAGCCAAATGTAAAATTGACCACAATACCTGTGTCGGTCAGTGCTATGATGGAGCGGCAGTTATGTCGGGTTGCACCAATGGGGTCCAAGAAAGACTCAGAAGAGATGTTTCACAGGCTGTATACATCCACTGCTATGCTTATAGGCTAAACCTCGTTTTAGTTGACTGTGTAAACAATATAAGGTCAATCTCTGAGTTTTTCGTCACAATCCAATCACTGTACAAATTTTTCTCCTCGTCGGTGGTGTATCAAGAATTTCTAAAATTCCAAAAGGTGCTGAACCCAGAAAGACCACATATAGAACTCAAACGGTTATCGGACACCAGATGGGCATGCCAACACTCAGCTTGCCAAGCTGTTAAGAGGACCTTGCCTGGCATCGTTGCAACCCTAAAACATTTAATGGAAGGGGGAAATGTGGACAGGGCCAGTGGAGCAAGGTCACTCACTGCCCTTCTGGATCCCCATTCTGTGATGAATCTGGTGTTCATGGAGAGTTTGCTGCATTTGACGAAAACCTTGTCAGATCAACTCCAGTCCCCCGATCTCCAGCTTGCCTCAGCAGTTGATTTGGTTGAAGCAGTGATGTCTAGTCTCACAGAGATGAGAAACGAAGAGAGCTGGGAGCAACTACGAAATCATGCTGAAGAATTGTGCCAGACTGTAGGGATTCGCAGACAACTTGCACGCCAGTGGCAAAGGGCAGCCCCACGATACTTGGATAAGTTTGTCATAACATCCGGCATAGAACAAGATGATGATTCGAATGACTCCGATGTTACCAAGAGTTGAGAAGAAGGTTTTCTGGCGATGCATGTCAGGTACTTATTGGAGTATCTGCCCTCAACCCCAATCATCCAACCTTTTTAAACAAGGAAAAACTATCAGGAATGACTGCAAATTACGGGGTGGAGGACAAAGATCTATCCGTAGAGCTGCACCAACTAAGAAGGTTGATTGCCAGAAAGCAGGAGCAGGGAATGGAAGTGGACACACCTATGCAACTTGCCATCATGCTCCAACCGTACAAAGATGCATTCATAGATTTGTATAAGCTAGTGCGTATTAATGTTACTCTTCCAGTTAACTCAGCATCGTGTGAAAGAAGCTTTTCGTGCCTAAAGCAACTGAAGACCTACTTGTGTAACAGTAGAGGTGACAAACGTACCAGTAATCTTGGAATATTAAACATCAATTCCCAAAGAGCAAAGATGTTAGACAGGGATATGATTATCGATGCATTTGCTGCCAACCATAGGAATAGGTGTATCATTTTAAAGTAGGTGGAACGATGTATTTCCTGAGATATATCATCGTGAGTTTCTCTTCTTTTTTTAACTTTATCTGTTTATGGTTGAAATCCATGAAATGTCAAAACATCAAGGATTTACTGGCTTTTTCATATGAAGGACACTGAATGGAGAAAACATGTATTTCTATCTGTTTTTAAAACTATTCTTACGGAACAACTTACAATTAAGTTTAGCAAGAGGATTACATTTTTGTTATCGAAATATGTAAATAGTTTCTAGGTAAGTGCTTATGTTTCAAAAGTGTTTGTTCAGCTATGAATTTAATTTTCATTCATATAAGTGTTTTACAAACCGTAAAACCTTTTTGTTTTTGTTTTATTTCAATTTTTGTTTATTCGACAATTGAAGAAATATAGCCTACTTCAAGTAATGTTTCATGAAGCAATTTACACAGACGTATATGCTACATGGGTTGAAAGGGTGATTAGATGCCAGGGCCCACAATACTATATAAGAAGCTTTTGAATTTCCGCATTGGCCCTGAATTTCCTATGGCATGTACTGCATGATGAATTGGTCACGGTAAAAATATACACTTGATTTCCTTCCTTACCCAATTACCCAATTTGACAATTGACAGACAATAATACCCCATTCATAGACATTTAACCCAGCTCAAGAAACCCTAGTCACAGCATGCAGAGCATGTAGAGGGGGTTTTGATTACAATCCTGCCCAAAGTACCGTGTAATTTTTTGCAACCTAAGTGGAATAGCAGCTCGATGAAGTGATAATAATAGACCTCCAGCAGTGGGTTTGGAAACTCGATATACCTCACTCGAACAATAGATAAGTGAGGTTAGAAAATACTTTTTTACCGGGATGAAAACAGCATGGTATGCCTCCCATGTTCAGATGTTCGTGAATAATCATCATCTGAGTTTATTTTCTGAGACCCCACCCCACCTCGTCAACATGTTGAGTCCCTCCTCAACCCCCAACAAAAAATCCTAGCAGAGCTCCCGTCAGGGCGGTGCCCTGGCCTGGACCCCACCAAGGACCCTAGGCCGGTCCCTTTGACCCCATGGCGGACCTTGGACTACGCCTTTCGGATTGCCGCTAACGCGGAAATTATAGTACTATAAGCCACCCCAAAAATTTGCTCAGCCCCCCCCCCCTTAGCCTCCCCAACTAAAACTTCCTAGCGCCGCCGCTGTTCACTGGTATTATCGTGGAATAATGAGAGGTGGCTAAGTAGGGTAAAAAATGGGATTATTATTCATATATTTAAGTAGTTGAAGTAGTGAAGCTACAACTATATTAACCACTGAAGTACGACTCAAATTCTCGCGCGCAGCATTGTCTGCCATATGTAATTTGTATCACACTACTCGCATTATGAAATATAAAGTCACGGCTGTATTACACGTTCTCTTTTACTCTGAGTAATAATAGATACAGAAAACATTATCAAACCAGTTTACAAAACCTAGGGGTAACTCATATACAACTACAAAGATATATATATATATATATATATATATATATATATATATATATATATAATCAAGACGCCGACGCCGGCATCCTTGTGTCCCTACTCGCGTCTCATGACGCCTATTCAGGCGTCATTTAACGAAGTGGCTGAGGTGTGTCTTTAGAGACGGCGCAGGCAGTTATACATGTATTTTACCGATACTGTATTGCAGAATAACTCTGAACTATGTGCTAAAGTAGTGATGCGAGACTACTAATTTAGCGGTATTAGTTCTTAAATTTATATTGCACCGTACTAGCATGTGATTGCAGATTGTATTTCCACGTTGATATTTTTACCCATGATCTTATTCATTTACTGGTAATCATACATACAACCAATTGCTTGTCATTATGCACAATCAAACAATAAAAATATATTTATGATGAACTCAGTCAACTCAAAAATGAATGAGTGAGTCTCAGATCAGCTAAAGCGGGAATCGGATCTCGCTTTGCTTAATTGTGCAGTCTCGTGACAAGACAATGATTTCCCGTCATCGGGGTTGTCAAACAAGGGTTGGTATTTACTTGCCCATTGATGACGGCCCCGGTCCTTGGGGATATTTTTCGTGGCCTTCTTGACTTTGGTTTGGTAACGTGAAGAAACTACTAGCCTCACTCACGAAGTCTTTTGATGATGTGGTAGATGGTTCTCCAGCATAGCCCGGTTATCTGCACGATTTTCGTCACTGAGAGTTTTGCCTTGTAAAGAGCAAACACTTGCCCAACGTCTTGGTGTTTGGTTGTTCTGTTGACTACAAAGGATTACAAAGGCGGAGCATGCCGACAGGAGACCTTTTGGTCCATATCTAGGTCGGATGCGAAAAAAATCATGATAATAATAAGATAATAAATAACTATAATAATGTAAATAACAAATAAAATACATAAATAAATGCATAGGTATAGTTAAATAATAAACAAGCAATTAATAGTAGATAATAATAAATTGACATGTAACTAACAATAAATGAAAATCAAACAGACAAATGATAACAAAACAAAAACAAATAATAAAAAATGAATTATAATCATTACAGCATCTTGCTTAGGTGTTTATCTAAATGATTCTTAAAGCTTCGAACTGAACTACATTGCACTACCTGTGCAGGAAGTTTATTCCATTCATTAACTACACGGTTGGCAAAGTTGTTTCTACCTACTTCCAAATTGAATCTATTTCCGGATAGATTGAGACCATTGTTTCTTGTCTGATTCTCATTCAATGTGAAAATTTGGTCACTTTTGATGTTGTCAATTCCCTTTAGAATTTTAAAGACCTGTATCAAGTCACCTCTGAGTCTACGCTTTTTTAGGGAAAACAGATTCATATGTTTTAGTCGATTTTCGTATGATTTATTTTTTTATATTTGGAATCAGTTTTGTGGCTCGCCGTTGTACTTTTTCCAGTCTGTCAATGTCTTTAATGAGATTCGGTGACCATACAGAAACAGCATATTCCAAATGTGGACGAACTAACGATTTATATAGCTTGTTAATGAGTGATGGACTTTTGAAGTCAAAAGATCGCGCAATCAGTCCTAGAATCTTATTTGCTTTCTCAAAGGCTGAAATACACTGCTTGGATGATTTGAGGTCGTTACTGATAATTACGCCGAGATCTTTTTCACTATCCACTTTTGTTAACGAATTTCCAAATAACTTGTAATCGTACTTACTGTTATTTTTACCTATGTGCATTACCTTGCATTTACTTGTGTTAAATTTCATTAGCCACTTTTCAGACCATTGCGGTAATTTATCTAAATCTTCTTGAATATCTAATTGGTTTAAGTGATCATCTGCCACTCCGCACAGTTTTGTATCATCAGCAAATTTGGAAACAGTAGATTTTAGTCCATGGTCTATATCATTTATATATACTATGAATAGAAGTGGCTCAAAACGGAACCCTGAGGAACTCCACTTGTAACATTTTTCCATCTAGAAGTTTTTCCATTTAAGACAACTCTCTGTTTTCGACCATTCAACCAATTACTAGTCCAACTTAATAGGCTACCACTTATTCCGTGTAAAGCTAATTTAGTAAGTAGTCTTTCGTGTGGGACGATATCAAAAGCTTTTGCAAAGTCTAGATATATTAAATCTATATTGTTTCTTTTGTCATAATTCGAGATAACTGTGTTGTAGAATTCGAGTAAGTTAGTCACGCAAGAACGTTTCCGTCTGAAACCATGCTGGCTATCATTTATCAAACGGTTACTTTCTAAATGATGTTCGATAGCATCTCTGATGATAGTTTCCATTATTTTTCCTACGATTGAAGTCAAACTTATAGGCCTATAGCTATTTGGCTTCTTTTTGTCACCTTTTTTTAATATGGGAGTAACGTTAGCTAGCTTCTATTCTCTTCGGACATCTCCGGATTTGATGGATTTCTTGAAAATAATTTCTAATGGAACAACAATCTCATTTTTCATTTCCTTTAAGATTCTTGGATGCCAACCGTCAGGCCCTGGTGTTTTATTAACTTTGAGTTTATCTATACACCTTTTAATTTTTTCTTTTGTTATATTTACCGTAGTGAGTAAGTTTACCCTAGACTTTTCATAGGTTTCAGTTTGGAGTTCACTTTGAGGTGTTTCGTTTACGAATACCGAGCTAAAATAATTATTTAAGATATTACACATTCCTTCATTTGAATATTAAAGTTGACCGTCAGCAGATGATAGTGAACCAATGTGATTCCTAACAACCTTTTTATCTCTAATGTAACTATAGAATTCTTTGGGATTCTCTTTGGATTTATCAGCGATGTTCATTTCGTATTGTCGTTTTCTTTTTCTTTTTGTCTTTTTTAAATCTCTCTGTATTGATACATAACTTTCATAGTCATTAGATGCACCCGAGCACTTATATTTCTTATAAGCCTGTCTCTTTTTAGCAATACTTAATTCAGTTTCTTTGTCGAGCCACTTTGGGTGAGCGTGATTTGGGGGACATCTGTCCTTAAAAGGAATGTAAGTATGAATCATCTTAGTGAGCGTATTTTGAAATATTTCCCACATCTGATCTACAGGTCTTTCGTTTAATTTTGCCTCCCAATCTGTAAGCTGAAGCTCCTGACGTAGTCCTATGAACTGAGCTTTACTGAAATCGGGTATTTTAGAAACACAAGTATCTATTCTAAAAAAAATTAGGAGTTTGAATCTAACTAAGTTGTGATCGCTATTTGCAACAGTTTCACTGACTTCTACATCAGTTACCATGCTTTCGCGGCTAGTGATCAATAGATCGAGTAAGTTTCCATATCTTGTGGGCTCTTTTACATGCTGAATTAAGTAATTGTCACCAAGAAAATCAATCAAGCGATTACCTATATGGCCATGTTCAAGGGTCATCCAATCAATGTCAGTAAAATTGAAATCACCCATTATCAATAAATCCCGGTTGCAGAAACTAGACTGTTTTTGAAATAGCAGTTTGTCGTCTGCTAATGATAATGTCTTTGGCCTATATATTACACCTACATTCATTTTTTGTCCATCTGTTAGGGTTAACTCGACCCACAAACTATCATATGCATCCTGTTTCACTCTCTCTAAAACACAAGCATGAACATTGTTTTTAACGTACAACAGAACACCCCCACCTTTCTTGTGGTTTCTATCCTGATGAAAGTGTTTAAATCCCACAATATTAAATTCAGCTTCGAACTCTGTGCCATTTAACCATGTCTCGGTTATTCCTATCATATCAAGATTTTCGCTTTTGACATACGCCTGTATTTCTTGAAATTTGTTCCTAATACTACGAGCATTAAAGTACATGGTTTTTAGAAACTAGTGATTATTTCTTTTTGACACATTTTGAGTTTCAATATCATGTCTTACATTATAATTTTGTTTTTTATTTATACCTTGCTCTATACTATATTATATTATATTAACTCCGGTGGACAACAGTAGCACATAAACAACAAAGTTTTGCCGTGAAAAAGAGACCCCACGTCACTCATCTCGGCCTGGTGAGTGAAAAGAACTTTGAGATTTATTACCGACGTTTCGACGCTCCGGTCTTTTTCAAGGTAACATATAGAGGGCAGATACATGTAAATTTGTAGTCAGTGATCTATATTTACTGGTTTGGTAAGATAACTATTTGAAGATGTCTTTACTTTAATGTTCCACACTTCTCTGTTTTACAAATAAAAGTAACCTCCGAGGAACACTCGGGGGGTTGCCAGATTATAATTTACATAGGTACAAGTAGGCTGTTGCCGTAATCATGCAGTATACATGCATGGGATATATGTACATAAGAATTTATAAAGGATAGAGACATACACAAATATGTTATAAAAAATTAAATGGTGATGCAAGTTGATCTGGAAAGGTTGGCAACGACGAAAGGAGAAGTATCTATTGTCCTTGCAGGTGTTGGGCGTTACCCGAAGCGCCTGGCTCCCTAATCACTGTTCAGATCCGGAGACGATGGCGCGATCCCTTATGAGGAAAACCCGCGCACAATAGTGGGTCCCTTGAAAGTTGGCTGAAGATGTCGGAGTTCACCTTCACTCCACATGCGTGCGTGCGCGCGTGTGCACGCTAGATTAATAAGGGATTGACTTTTCCTTTTAATTATCTTGCAAGATACACATTTATGTATATTTTAAGTTTGTTCCTCCCTCTTTTTCGTCTCTTCACCTCGTTAATCGCCAATGTTACCGCTAGGAGAGACCAAGTGATGAACCCACCTCGGTTCTTATTGGATTTATTTTTACTAATTTTACACCTTTTATATTTTTTCTCATTTTCTTGTTGAGTTCTTGGTGTAGCATTTCTGTTTTTTCATTTTGGTAGGTTTCCTATTTTGTCCATATATGTTTCAAGTGAGTTCCTAGTTATGTGTGATCTGACGTCGTTTTTTGTGTTGTTGTGTCCGTTTTGTGATCCCTTGTTCGCTCCCTCCATAGTATGGATGCTCACATCCGGTAAAGGGGATTTTGTACACAATGCTATTTTCATTTTTAGAACCTGTTGTTTTATTTGTTACTATTTCTCCTATTCTTTGTCCTGTGTTTGTAGTTATCTTAATATATTGTTTTTATTATCTTCTTTTTCATTGCTAGTTGTTATTCTTTCCACTGATTATACATTCAAAAATAGAAACACAAGAAATAATGGAAAAAACAACAAATAACAAAGAAAAAGATGATTATAAAAACAATATATTAGTAATCCCAAACTATACAGCAGTCATAAAATAAAGAAAATATATAGAGCAAAACAACATTGAAATAATTACAAACACAGGACAAAGTTAATAATTATCACCCTCCTGACCCCTCTTCCTACCTGCCTCCCTCCTGACCTCACACCCACACATCCCCTCACCTCTGACTCCACCCTGCGTGATGGATTGTCCTATTTTAGCTCTGCGTGTTCCCCTTCTACTCACATCTCAATTATACTTATGTTTCTGCAAATTCTTGTAATATGTACTTTCCTAAAGGGGGCTATAGCTATTAGCTGAAATATAGAAGTTACACTTTCTTCTAAAATTTCCTTTTATTATGACTGTGGGTTCTTCGTGATCATTATTTACAAATGTGCTACAACATTTTGTCTAAGTGATATATATATATATATATATATATATATATATATATATATATATAGATATATATATATATATATATATATATATATATATGAACATAAGAATGGAGACTGCAAGAGACCATAAGGCCTAAACTAGCCAGTTCTATGTCCATTACCATCTGTCATCCCCATCCATAAAGTTGTCTAACCGTTTCTTAAAACAACTGATAGTTTCAGTGCTCACTACATGGTTACTAAGACTATTCCATTCGTTGACCACCCTATTAGTAAACCAAATATTGCCTATTTTCTTCTTAAATCTAAATTTGTCCAGTTTAAATCCATTAGTGCAAGTCCTGCCCTGTTGTCTTAATATAATGACATTGTTTGCGTCACCCTTGTTAAAGCCTTTGATCCACTTGAACATCTCTATTAGATCACCCCGCATTCTGCGTCTTTCCAGAGAGTGTAAGTTAAGGTGCCTAGGTTTCTCTTTGTAAGGTAAATTTCTTAGCCCATGTATCATTTGGTCATTCTCCTCTGTACTGATGCTAGTGAATTGATGTCCATTCTATAAGACGTAGACCAAAAATGTACCACATAGTCATGGATGGGTCTAACCAACACTAGAATTTGATCATTACCTCTGCACTTCTATTCGTAACCGTCCCAGCAATGAAACCTAATGCTCTGTTAGACTTATTCTTGAAGCTAATGCACAGTTTCCTGGATTTAAAGTCAGGACTCACTAGAACTTCGTGGTCCACTCCTCCCTTTCCCGCCACAATTGCACCCAAGTATCTAGAACGATACACTTTCTCCAGTCCCTCTCCCTTAATACTCACTTCCAATTTGCTGCCACATTCTCCCCTTGTACAGCTCATCACCTTTCTTTTACCCACATCTATCTTCAACTTCCTTCTTTAGCACACATTCCCAAACTCTGTAACTAACTTTCTCAATACCTCCTCTGATCCTGCTACGAGTGCAGTGTCGTCAGCAAACAATAACTGTCTTATTTCCCATTTTCTCCATTTTCTTTAACCATCTCCAATCCCTGGCCCATTACCCTTGCGTTTATCTCTTGCACCACCCATCCAAGTATAAAGTGAACAACCAAGGTGACATAACGCATACCTGACGAAGTCCCACCTTTACCTCAACCCACTCACTCTCTCCATATCTAATTCTAACATGGGCTCTACTACTTTCGTAAAAAATTCTTGACTGCTCTTAACAGTCTTCCTCCTATCCCATATATGTAATATCTCTCACAGTGACTTCCTATCTACCTGCCTTTTCCAAATCCACAAAGGCTAAAACAAAAAAAAACAAAAAAAAATCCTAAAGCTTTCTCACATATCTGCCTTACCACAAAAATCTGATTCACTCAACCCCTACCTGTACAAAACCCACACTGTTCCTCACTCTGTTCACTCTGTTCACTCCCCCTGTTCCTCCCCTAATGCTCTCAATCAAAACCTTCCCATAAGTCTTCCCAACTTCACTCAACAAACTGATCCCTCTGAAACTGCTACACTCGCACTTGTCCTCTTCTCCTTTGTAAAGTGGAACTATACAGGCACTCCTCCAGTCCTTTGGCACTTTACCCTCTTTTAAACAAACAATAAACAGCATCACCAGCCAGTCCACTATCACTGTATCTCCCTTTTTGAACACCTTTATTAAATCCCCCCGGACTCTGCTTCTTTCCAGAGAGTCCATGCATCATTTTGGTCATTCTTCTCTGTACTGATTCTAGAGAATTGATGTCCATTCTGTAAGACGGAGACCAAAACCGTACCGCATAGTCAAGGATAGGTCTAACTATCGCTAGATAGAGTTTGATAATTACCTCTGTACTTCTATTCGTTACCGTCCTAGCAATGAAATCTAATGCTCTGTTAGCTTTATTCCAGGCGCTAATGCACTGTTTCCTGGTTTTAAGGTCCGGACTCACTAGAAGTCCCAAGTCTCTCTCGCACTCAGTTTTCTCTAAAAGCTTGTTATCTAAACTGTATCTATTTTTGGGGTTGTGTAGCCCTACGTTTAACACGCTACACTTAGAGATATTGAAGTTCATTTGCCATTTCACCGACCTTGTGAACAATTTGTTAAGATAATCCTGCAGAAGCTCTGTGTCGTCTCCTGACCTAATTAGGCGTCCTATTTTAGTGTCGTCCGCAAACTTACTAACATCACTATTCATCCCGTCGTCTAAGTCGTTTATGTACATAATGAACAACAAGGGACCCAAAAACCAAGCCCTGTGAGACCCCACTAATAACATTGCCCCACCTAGATTTTAATCCATTTATGGTGACCCGCTGTTTTCTGTTACTAATCCAAGCTCTAATTCATCCTAACACTTTTCCTTCTATGCCATGGGCTTTGATTTTATTTAGTAGTCTCTGGCGTGGCCCCTTGTCGAACGCTTTGCTAAAGTTAAAGTAAATAACATCGTAATTATCATTGTTATCCGACGCCTTATATACTCTAGTGTAAAAGGATAGAAGATTAGTTACACTTAACTTACCCTTGGAGAAACCATGCTGTGAATCACGAATTAAAATATGTCTTTCGATGTGTTCTCTGAGTCTATTTACTATTACTGATTCAAGCATTTTTTCTATAGCCGATGTCAAACTGATTGGCCTGTAGTTGCATATAGACGATCTATCTACCTTCTTAAAAACAGGAACAACGTTTGCTTGCCTCCAAGCAGTAGGCACAAAAGCAGTGTCTACTGATTTATTAAATAATTCAGTTAACTGGTCGCAGATTTCAAATTTACACTCCTTTAGCATTCTCGGAAAAATTTCGTCTGGACCTGGAGATTTTGTAGCTTTAAGTCTTTCAATCTGCTTGACTACTTCTACTTTACTAATGCTGATATTAGATAGACTACTTTCTTCACCCCCTCTGAAAATCGGATCGCAGTCAGGTACTTTATCTAACATATCATTAGTAAACATCGATAGAAAATAATTGTTAAACTCCTCACTCATTTTTTCCTCCGATTCTATCATGACATTTTCATCGTTTTTAATTGGTCCTATTCTTTCTTTATTTTTTGTTCTATAGAGATGAAAGAAACCCTTTGGGTTGGATCTTGCTTGACTAGCAACTTTAATTTCATAATTACGTTTCGCTGTACGTGTATTTTTAACCAGCTTTGCCATTTCATTATATCTTGATCTAAGGTGTGTTTCCCCGTGTTTTTATTTCCTTTCTTTTTTTAACGTCAAGTCCCCTTTTCATTCCGATCTCATGTTTCAATCTGTCCGTCATCAATTGGGAGTATTACTATTTTTCCGTATTGACTTCAGGGGGATAAATGTATTTTGTGCATTAATAATTAAATCAGTTAGATTGCTATACATTTCATCCAAATCGCTGACCTGTCTGTTGAGCCCTCGCCCCCAAATGACCTGACCCAAGGTATGCATATTACCCTCCGTGACCCGACCTCTGGTCATGACCTGACCCCCGGTCACGCACCGAGACTCGACAATGTCCGAAACGTCCGCATGACATTTCATATTCAATTTCAAATAGGTTTTTATATTGTCAAAGTTTGCTCTCCTGAAGTCTGGTACTTGGACGTTATTCGTACTTTTTAATTCTTCCCAAATAATATTAAATCTTATTTCTTGATGATCGCTAGAGCCTAGACTATCTCCCACTTTTACGTTACTCATTAGGTGCTCATTATTAGTTAAAACTAAGTCCAGAGTATTTACTCCCCTCGTAGGATCGGTAATCACTTGTTTTAGGAAATTATCCTGCACCACATCTAGGAATTTCTTTGTTTCCTGATCTCCTATTAAAGTTTCCCAGTCAATGTTTCTATAATTAAAATCTCCCATGATCACAACGTTTTTGTACTGGGACGCTCTGTGAATTTCATGAATCAGGGGATCAATCTGCTCAATGCTGAGGTTAGGAGGTCTGTACAAGACGCCAATAATATCTTTCTTATTCTTGCCTATAATCTCTACCCAAATGGATTCCATACAGTCCTCTTCCTTAATCGAATTGTTGATAATACAGTTTATTGTATTTTTAACGAAAAGTGCTACACCTCCCCCACTCCTGCCAACCCTATCCTTGTGAAAAAAAACATATATCCTTCTATTTCGATATCCGGAAGGAAATGTTTATCAGCCATGTTGATTCAGGACTCAGTAATAGCTATGATATCGAAGTTCTCTACGCATGCTTTACCTTGCAGCAAATAAATTTGATTAATTGTGCTTCTGCTATTTGTATACTAAACTTTAAGTTTATCTTCCCTCCACCTGCTTTGGTGATTCTTTTCACAGTCCCTCTCTAAGTTGTTTCTATTGCCTAAACTATATTCCGATACTTCCCCCCCCCCTACTCCCACGTACTCCCACGTAATCTAGGGGGGGGGGGAGTACCGGAATATAGTTTAGGCAATAGAAACAACTTAGAGAGGGACTGTGAAAAGAATCACCAAAGCAGGTGGAGGGAAGATAAACTTAAAGTTTATTATACAAATAGCAGAAGCATAATTAACAAAATTGATTTGCTGCGAGGTAAGCCCCTTCCACCCCATCCATCCATCTTATCCTAGGACGCCCCCTCATATTCACTCCTTCCACCTCTGCCTTCCACACCTCTTTCACTAATCTTTCTTCACTCATTCTTTCCATGTGTCCAAACCATCCTAATACTCTTTCATTAACCCTATCTCCCAGCTCCCTTTCCACCCCTGTTCTCCTCCTCACCTCCTCATTTCTCACTCTATCTAGCCTAGTAACCCCTATCATACTTTACAGACATTTCATCTCAAACACATTCAAACTCCTTCCTTTTTCCTCTCTTATGTTCCATGTTTCTGCCCCGTAGTGCTGTTGGCACAATCACTCCTTCATATAACCTCCTCTTAGCATCCATTCCCAGATGTTTATTTCTCATTACACTTTTTATTCCACTAAGGTATTTAATCGCTTCTCTCAATCTACATTCTACCTCCACCCCTACTCCTCCCTTTCCTGCCACATTCGCACCCAAGTATCTAAAAATATCCACTTCCTCTAGTCTCTCACCCTTAATGTTCACTTCTGGCCTACTGTCACTCTCTCCCCTTGTACATCTCATCACCTTACTTTTGCCCACATTTATCTTCAGCTTCCTTCCTTCACACACCTTCTCAAACTCTGTAACTAACTTTCTCAATCCCTCCTCTGATCCTGCTACAACCGCAGTGTCGTCAGCAAACAACAATTGGCTTATTTCCCACTTTTCTCCATTTTCTTTAACCATCTCCATCCCCTGACCCACTACCCTTGCATTCACCTCTCGCACTACCCCATCCATGTATAGATTGAGCAGCCAGGGCGACATAACACATCCCTGACGAAGTCTCATCTTTACCTCAAACCATTCACTCTCTCCATTTCTAATCCTAACACAAGGTCTACTACTCTCGTAAAAACTCTTGACTGCTCTTAACAGCTTTCCTCCTATCCGATATATCTGCAGTACCCCCCCGCAGTGCCTTTCTGTCTACCCTGTCGTAAGCCTTTTCCAGATCCATAAAAGCCAAAAAAACATCCTTCCCCTTTCCTATAGCTTTCTCACATATCTGTCTTACCACAAAAATCTAATCTACACAACCCCTACCTGTCCTAAAACCTTACCAATTACTCCCTCTGTTCCTCTCCTAGTCCTCTCAGTCAAGACCCTCCCATAAGCCTTCCCAACTACACTCAACAAGCTGATCCCCCTGAAACTACTACATTCACACTTGTCCCCCTTTCCCTTGTAAAGCGGAACTATACAGGCACTCCTCCAGTCCTCCGGCACTCTACCCTCTCTTAAACAAACATTAAATAACCTCACCAGCCAGTCCACCATAATTGTACCTCCTTTCTTCAGACATTCTGCATGGCATCCATCCAACCCAGGTGCCTTACCTGCTCTCATCATCTTAACAGCTGCTTTCACTTCATCTTTCTCTATTTCTCCTCCATTTTCCTCATTCATCACTCTCATTTTCTTAGCGCTTCCCACTGCAACTACCTTTCCCTCTCTATCCTCCTTCACATTTAGCAACTCCCTAAAATACTCTGCCCACCTTCCTCTTGCTACCTTCTCTTCCATTATCATCTCTCCATCTGCACCTTTTACCTTTTCTTCTCTACTTGATTCGCCTCCTCTTCCTCTTTTAATTTCTTTCCAAAACATCTTTTTATTACTTTCAAAAGGTTCTGTCATACTCTTACCCCATTTCACGTCTGCTCTCCTCTTTGCCTCCTATATCTTATGCTTAACTTCCCTTCTCTTTACTTTGTACCTCTCATACGATTCCCTCGTCCTAATTTGTAGCCAATCTATGAATGCTTGT
>NC_134816.1:7103075-7440575 GCF_046742065.1 Oratosquilla oratoria
TTTTCAACTCTCTGCACAATGTTGTTAACATGACCGTACCTACGCTCCAAGTCCTCGATCATCTTATCGACCTTCTCTTCTAGTCGTGTAGTCTTGTCAGTCGGGGTGGGGGGTTGTGTCCCCCCACCCTCTTTAAATCCCTGGAAAATATTCTCATCACTTTCTACTGTATTGCTCTTATCTATACTTCTAATCTTTACATTTTTATTAGACATTTCATCGTCACTCAGCTGGTCGGGGGGCCGTTTGTTTACCTTTCGTCTGTCTGCCTGGGCCAAGTCTTCTCCTTCCTCATTTCCTTCCATTTCCCCCAGCAATCCCTCCCCTTCTCCTCTTTCCCTACTTTCCCACTATCCCACGAGCAATTTCCCCCCAACCCTGCAAATACAATAGGCACTTCTCTTTGCGTTGGGATCCACGAAACTTCAATTTTCTTCAGAACGTCTTCTATGCCGTCCGTTCGTTGAAGTGTGTGTGTGTGTGTGTGTGTGTGTGTGTGTGTGTGTGTGTGTGTGTGTGTGTGTGTGTGTGTGTGTGTGTGTGTGTGTGTGTATTTACCTAGTTGTATTTACCTAGTTGTATTTTACGGGAAGGAGAGCTATGCTCGTAGTGTCCCGTCTTCATATCTCATTTTATCTAAACTATTTTTAAATTCATGTATTGTTTTTGCACACACTACTTTCTCATCTAACTTGTTCCAAATGTCTATTACTCTGTGAGGAAAGCAATTCTTTTTCAGATCTCTTCTATAGCTGTCTTTCTTGATTTTCTTTCCGTGTCCTCGTGCATTTCTTTCATCCCATTTTATTAGATCCTCTCTATCAATGATTTATATGCCTTTCATGATTCTGTAAATAGTTATCAAATCTCCTCTCTCTCTTCTTTGCTCTAGTGTATGTAGCTCAAGTTTTGCTAGTCTCTCTTCATATCATAGTTTTGAGAGTGTTGGTGCCAATTTTGTAATTGCTCTTTGTATTCTTTCAAGTTTTGTTATATATTTTTTTGTATTTGGTGACCACATCGTTGCTGCATATTCCAATCTTGGTCTTATCAAAGTGATTAATATTTTCTTCACCATTTCTTCATCCAGGTATGTAAATGCCACTTTGATTGTTCTTATTAAATTATAAGTTTCTCCAAAAATCTTGTTTATATGTTTCTCAGGTGACATATTATTCATAATAATGACTCCCAGGTCCTTCTCATTTTCTACTTTTTTTATTCCTTCTTCTCCCAATTTACATGATCTTTCTATTCTTTTTTTTTCTTTTTTTGCTTTTCCAAATTCCATTATACTACACTTTTTTTGTATTGAACTCCATCTCCCACTTCCTAATCCATTCCTGTACTTTATAGAGATCACTCTATAGTGACTCACAATCTTCTTCCGTGTTCACTTTTTTTTAACAGTTTTGCGTCATCTGCAAAGAAGCTCATGTAACTACTTTCCCACTATCCCACGAGCAATTTCACCCCCACCCTGCAAATACAATAGGCACTTCTCTTTGCTTTGGGATCCACGAAACTTCAATTTTCTTCAGAACGTCTTCTATGCCGTCCGTTCGTTGAAGTGTGTGTGTGTGTGTGTGTGTGTGTGTGTGTGTGTGTGTGTGTGTGTGTGTGTGTGTGTGTGTGTGTGTGTGTGTGTGTGTGTGTGTGTGTGTGTGTGTGTGTGTATTTACCTAGTTGTATTTACCTAGTTGTATTTTACGGGAAGGAGAGCTATGCTCGTAGTGTCCCGTCTTCATATCTCATTTTATCTAAACTATTTTTAAATTCATGTATTGTTTTTGCACACACTACTTTCTCATCTAACTTGTTCCAAATGTCTATTACTCTGTGAGGAAAGCAATTCTTTTTCAGATCTCTTCTATAGCTGTCTTTCTTGATTTTCTTTCCGTGTCCTTGTGCATTTCTTTCATCCCATTTTATTAGATCCTCTCTATCAATGATTTATATGCCTTTCATGATTCTGTAAATAGTTATCAAATCTCCTCTCTCTCTTCTTTGCTCTAGTGTATGTAGCTCAAGTTTTGCTAGTCTCTCTTCATATCATAGTTTTGAGAGTGTTGGTGCCAATTTTGTAATTGCTCTTTGTATTCTTTCAAGTTTTGTTATATATTTTTTTGTATTTGGTGACCACATCGTTGCTGCATATTCCAATCTTGGTCTTATCAAAGTGATTAATATTTTCTTCACCATTTCTTCATCCAGGTATGTAAATGCCACTTTGATTGTTCTTATTAAATTATAAGTTTCTCCAAAAATCTTGTTTATATGTTTCTCAGGTGACATATTATTCATAATAATGACTCCCAGGTCCTTCTCATTTTCTACTTTTTTTATTCCTTCTTCTCCCAATTTACATGATCTTTCTATTCTTTTTTTTTTTTTTTGCTTTTCCAAATTCCATTATACTACACTTTTTTGTATTGAACTCCATATCCCACTTCCTAATCCATTCCTGTACTTTATAGAGATCACTCTATAGTGACTCACAATCTTATTCCGTGTTCACTTTTTTTTAACAGTTTTGCGTCATCTGCAAAGAAGCTCATGTAACTACTTTCCCACTATCCCACGAGCAATTTCCCCCTCACCCTGCAAATACAATAGGCACTTCTCTTTGCTTTGGGATCCACGAAACTTCAATTTTCTTCAGAACGTCTTCTATGCCGTCCGTTCGTTGAAGTGTGTGTGTGTGTGTGTGTGTGTGTGTGTGTGTGTGTGTGTGTGTGTGTGTGTGTGTGTGTGTGTGTGTGTGTGTGTGTGTGTGTGTGTGTGTGTGTACTTACCTAGTTGTATTTACCTAGTTGTATTTTACGGGAAGGAGAGCTATGCTCGTAGTGTCCCGTCTTCATATCTCATTTTATCTAAACTATTTTTAAATTCATGTATTGTTTTTGCACACACTACTTTCTCATCTAACTTGTTCCAAATGTCTATTACTCTGTGAGGAAAGCAATTCTTTTTCAGATCTCTTCTATAGCTGTCTTTCTTGATTTTCTTTCCGTGTCCTCGTGCATTTCTTTCATCCCATTTTATTAGATCCTCTCTATCAATGATTTATATGCCTTTCATGATTCTGTAAATAGTTATCAAATCTCCTCTCTCTCTTCTTTGCTCTAGTGTCTGTAGCTCAAGTTTTGCTAGTCTCTCTTCATATCATAGTTTTGAGAGTGTTGGTGCCAATTTTGTAATTGCTCTTTGTATTCTTTCAAGTTTTGTTATATATTTTTTTGTATTTGGTGACCACATCGTTGCTGCATATTCCAATCTTGGTCTTATCAAAGTGATTAATATTTTCTTCACCATTTCTTCATCCAGGTATGTAAATGCCACTTTGATTGTTCTTATTAAATTATAAGTTTCTCCAAAAATCTTGTTTATATGTTTCTCAGGTGACATATTATTCATAATAATGACTCCCAGGTCCTTCTCATTTTCTACTTTTTTTATTCCTTCTTCTCCCAATTTACATGATCTTTCTATTCTTTTTTTTTTTTTTGCTTTTCCAAATTCCATTATACTACACTTTTTTGTATTGAACTCCATCTCCCACTTCCTAATCCATTCCTGTACTTTATAGAGATCACTCTATAGTGACTCACAATCTTCTTCCGTGTTCACTTTTTTTTAACAGTTTTGCGTCATCTGCAAAGAAGCTCATGTAACTACTTTCCCACTATCCCACGAGCAATTTCACCCCCACCCTGCAAATACAATAGGCACTTCTCTTTGCTTTGGGATCCACGAAACTTCAATTTTCTTCAGAACGTCTTCTATGCCGTCCGTTCGTTGAAGTGTGTGTGTGTGTGTGTGTGTGTGTGTGTGTGTGTGTGTGTGTGTGTGTGTGTGTGTGTGTGTGTGTGTGTGTGTGTGTGTGTGTGTGTGTATTTACCTAGTTGTATTTACCTAGTTGTATTTTACGGGAAGGAGAGCTATGCTCGTAGTGTCCCGTCTTCATATCTCATTTTATCTAAACTATTTTTAAATTCATGTATTGTTTTTGCACACACTACTTTCTCATCTAATTTGTTCCAAATGTCTATTACTCTGTGAGGAAAGCAATTCTTTTTCAGATCTCTTCTATAGCTGTCTTTCTTGATTTTCTTTCCGTGTCCTCGTGCATTTCTTTCATCCCATTTTATTAGATCCTCTCTATCAATGATTTATATGCCTTTCATGATTCTGTAAATAGTTATCAAATCTCCTCTCTCTCTTCTTTGCTCTAGTGTCTGTAGCTCAAGTTTTGCTAGTCTCTCTTCATATCATAGTTTTGAGAGTGTTGGTGCCAATTTTGTAATTGCTCTTTGTATTCTTTCAAGTTTTGTTATATATTTTTTTGTATTTGGTGACCACATCGTTGCTGCATATTCCAATCTTGGTCTTATCAAAGTGATTAATATTTTCTTCACCATTTCTTCATCCAGGTATGTAAATGCCACTTTGATTGTTCTTATTAAATTATAAGTTTCTCCAAAAATCTTGTTTATATGTTTCTCAGGTGACATATTATTCATAATAATGACTCCCAGGTCTTTCTCATTTTCTACTTTTTTTATTCCTTCTTCTCCCAATTTACATGATCTTTCTATTCTTTTTTTTTTTTTGCTTTTCCAAATTCCATTATACTACACTTTTTTGTGTTGAACTCCATCTCCCACTTCCTAATCCATTCCTGTACTTTATAGAGATCACTCTATAGTGACTCACAATCTTCTTCCGTGTTCACTTTTTTTTTTAACAGTTTTGCGTCATCTGCAAAGAATCTCATGTAACTTTCACTTTCTTTATCCATATCATTAATATATATAGCAAACATTATTGGGGCCAGAACTGTTCCTTGCGGAACACCGCTTATTACCTCATCCCAGTTAGAGTGTTTGTCTCTTATCACTACTCTCATTTTTCTTTCTTGCAAGAAGTCTTCCATCCATTTAAGCAGTTTGCCCTGTATTCCTCCTTCAGTTTCTAATTTCTTAAGTAACTTCTTATGTGGTACTTTGTCAAAAGCTTTTTTTTAGGTCTAGAAAAGCACAATCAGCCCATCCATCTCTTTCTTGTATTATATATATTAGTCTTGAATAGAAACATATTAAATTAGTGACGCATGATCGTCCTTGTCTGAATCCAAACTGCCTTGGATTTAGTACGTTGTTGTTGTTGTTTTTTAAATATTTTACCCATCTACTTCTGATAATTCTTTCACAGATTTTTGCTATTGCACTTGTTAGAGAGACTGGTCTATAGTTTGTGGGGTCCTCTTTATTTCCTCCTTTGTATATAGGTACTATATTTGCTCTTTTCCAATGTTTGGAACTTTTCCTTCTTTCAAGGAATTGTTTATTATGCTTTGTATTTTGTCTGCCAGTTCATTTCTGCATTCTTTCAAAAATCCAGTTTGCTATTTCATCTGGTCCATGCAATTTTCTGACATCAAGATTACTCAATTGTTTCATTATTTCGTTCTTTGTTACTTCTATTTCTTTCATAGGAGGGACTTTCTCTTCCCATTCGATCTCTCCAGGTTGTATGTTCTCCCTTGTAAACACCGATTTAAAATGCTTGTTCATAATTTCTGTCATTTCTATTTCCTCTACTCCTCCTTTTTGTAATTTCTCTAATTCTTGTTTGTTTTTCAGTTTGTTGTTTACAAATCTGTAGAATAGTTTTGGTTGATCTCTACATTTTCCTATGACATCTTTTTCATATTTTCTTTTTTCGTCTCTGCATACTTGTACATATTTATTTCTATAACTAGTGTATATTTTCCATTTTTCAGGTCTTTTGTATTTTTTCCATTTGGTCCAAGCTTGATCTCTTTTGTCATTTAACTCCTTACAAATTTTGTTGTACCAGCACTTTACATATTTTTTTCTTGTTTTTGTCTTGGGACATACTTTTCCACTCCTTTTTTTTTTTTTTTTTTTTTGTCAAAATATTCCATTTCTCTTCTACTGTTGTATCTTCTTTGTGTATTCTTTCCCAGTTTTCATTTTGAAAGAATTCTCTTATTCTATAAAAAAAAAATCATACATCAATCTTCCTTTTCTATATTGTTCATTTCTTTTTATGTGTTTTTCCTCATTTAGTTCTAGTTCTATCAATATGTGGTCACTTTTACTTATTGGTGCCTGGTATTCTATCTTTTCCACTATTTCAGGTTCTGATGTGATTATTAGGTCTAGTCTCGATGGTTCTTCTTCATTTCTATACCTAGTGTTCTCTTGAATCCATTGCGTCATTGTGTGGTCAATAATCATCTCAAGTAGAACATTTCCCCATGAGTCTTCTCCACCCTTTACTGTCATCTCTTCCCAGCAGACTTCTTTACAATTAAAGTCGCCCATCATAACTATTCTTCCTCCATCTTCCATTATCTTGGTTAATGTTATTCTTGTTTCTTATAACATACTTTTATGTTCACTCTCTTCCCACGAGGCTGTTTTTGGGGGCACGTAGTTTATTACAAACTTTCTGCTCTTCTTATCTCTGTCTTCTACTTCTATCATAATCATCTCTACTCTATTCTTTCCATATGTGACACTCTTCACATTTATATCCTTCTTAGTCAGGAACATAACTCCACTCCCTTGTTTTATCTCTCTGTTTCTAATCCAATAAGTATATGCATTGTGTCCTATGCTGTTGGGTGGTAGTGGACCTTTTAATTTTGTCTCTGCAATTCCCATTATGTCCGGTTCTTTTTCCTTCAGATACTCGTTAAGTTCATTCAGTCCTGTTATTAATCCATCTATATTTGTGTAGGACACTCTTAACTTTCTGTTATTTCCATTGTATTTTCTGTTTTCTCTCTCTCTCTCTCTCTCTCTCTCTCTCTCTCTCTCTCTCTCTCTCTCTCTCTCTCTCTCTCTCTCTCTCTCTCTCTCTCTCTCTCTCTCCCTCTCTCTCTCTGGTCCATTTCCTCACTTTTATATTCACTACTCTCCAATAGAATTCTTCTTTTTCTGACTCCGTTCTGTTCTCGGTTTGTTTTGTTTTTTTTAGCTTCTTGCCTTTTCATTTTTTCTTCCTCTCTTTCCTCTTTATTCATTTCTCTTTTTATCCATACCTTTTTATATTGTTCACTTGCTGCTAGCTTCCCTGTTTTTGCTAAGATATTCTCTGCTGTTGTTTGTGACCTGAATTTAATCTTAATTGGTCTGGTCTTATCTGTACTATATTTTCCGAGTCTAAACATCTCTTCAATTTGTTTCATGATTTCAGGTTCATCTTCCTGAACTAATTCTAGTAAACTGTTTACTTTTTCTTTTTCCTCTTTAATTCTTGTGGTTCTATTTTGGTTAAATTTCTCTTCCATTCCTAATATAATTATACATTTCTTTTTGTCTGCTAAGTCTCTTACTATATTCTCCTTCTGTCTCATCACTTTAATAACTGAGTCTTCAGTTTGTTCTTTCATTTGTTGCTTAATTATGTCAGTAAATGCAACTTTACTGTTTTCTTGGATTTTTTTCCAGCCCTGTGCTTCTTTTGCTATGGCCTCTTTATTGTCTTTATTATTCCTCTTTAATTCCTCATTCTCTTCTTTAACTTCTTTTAACTGTCTTTTTCATTCTTCTACCTCTAAAGTTAAGTTTTTGTTCGCCTTCTCTAGTTCTTCCAATCTTTCAACTCTCTGCGCAATCTTGGCTACGTTACCGAACCTATTTTCCCAATGCTCGGTCATTTTATCAAGTTTTTCGTCTAGTCTTGCTAATCGGGGGAGGTTGGTATCCCCCCCACCCTCTTTAAATCCCTGGAAACTATTATCATCACCTTCCACTGTGTTGCTTTAATCTATATATCTAATCTTTACATTTTTGTTGATCCCGTCATCACCGAAATCATCTTCATCATCGGTCCGTCTTTTGTTTACAAGACGCCTAGCCTCCTGGACCATGTCCCCCTCTTCCTCAATTTCTTCCATTTCCCTCAATAATCCCTCCCCTTCTCCTTTTTTATCACTTTCCCACTACACCACGAGCTTTCCCTTTCCCTATGAATACAATAAGGTACTTCCTTGACGTTGAGATCTACGTAGATTTTCCTTTTTCTTCGGAATTCCAATTCTCGCCGTCCATCCGACGAAAGTGTGTGTGTGTGTGTGTGTGTGTGTGTGTGTGTGTGTGTGTGTGTGTGTGTGTGTGTGTGTGTGTGTGTGTGTGTGTGTGTATTTACCTAGTTGTATTTACCTAGTTGTATTTTACGGGAAGGGGAGCTATGCTCGTGGGGTCCCGTCTTCATATCTCATTTTATCTAAACTATTTTTAAATTCATGTATTGTTTTTGCACACACCACTTTCTCATCTAACTTGTTCCAACTGTCTATTACTCTGTGAGGAAACCTGTTCTTTTTCAAATCTCTTCTATAGCTGTCTTTTTTTTATTTTCTTTCCGTGTCCTCTTGTATTTCTGTCATCCCATTTTATCAGATTCTCTCTATCAGTAATTTCTATGCCTTTCATGATTCTGTAAATAGCTATCAAATCTCCTCTCTCTCTTCTTTGCTCTAGTGTCTGTAGTTCAAGTTTTTCTAGTCTCTCTTCATATGATAGTTTTGAGAGTGTTGGTGCCAATTTTGTAATTGCTCTTTGTATTCTCTCAAGTTTTTTTATACATTTTTTTGTACTTGGTGACCATATCGTTGCTGCATATTCCAATCTTGGTCTTATCAGGGTGATTAGTATTTTCTTCACCATTTCTTCATCCAGGTATGTAAATGCAACTTTGATTGTTCTTATTAAATTATAAGTTTCTCCAAAAATCTTATTTATATGTTTCTCAGGTGACATATTATTCATAACAATGACTCCCAGGTCCTTCTCATTTTCTACTTTTTTTTATTCCTTCTTCTCCCAATTTATATGCTCCTGTTATTCTGTTTTTGCTTTTTCCAAATTCCATTATACTACACTTTTTTGTATTGAACTCCATTTCCCACTTCCTACTCCATTCCTGTGCTTTATTTAGATCTCTCTGTAGTGATTCACAATCTTCTTCAGTTTTCACTCTTTTCAGTAGTTTTGCATCATCTGCAAAGAAGCTCATATAGCTTTCAATTCCTTCATCCATATCATTAATATATATAGCAAACATTATTGGGGCCAGAACTGTTCCCTGCGGAACACCGCTTATTACTTCATCCCATTTTGAGTGCTGGTTTCTTATCACTACTCTCATTTTTCTTTCTTGCAAAAAGTCTTCCATCCAATTTAGTAGTTTGCCCTGTATTCCTCCTTCAGTTTCTAATTTCTTAAGTAACTTCTTATGTGGTACTTTGTCAAAAGCTTTCTTTAGGTCTAAAAATGCACAGTCCGCCCATCCATCTCTTTCTTGTATTATATCTATTAGCCTTGAATAGAAACATATTAAATTGGTGACACATGATCGTCCTTGTCTGAATCCAAATTGCCTTGGATTTAACACTTTGTTTTTCTAAATATTTTACCCATCTACTTCTGATAATTCTTTCACAAATTTTTGCTATTGTACTTGTTAGAGAGATTGGTCTATAGTTGGTAGGTTCTTTATTTCCTCCTTTATATATAGGTACTATATTTGCTTTTTTTCCAATCTTCTGGAACTTTTCCTTCTTTCAAGGAACTATTTAGTATGCTATGTATTTTGTCTGCCAGTTCATTCCTGCATTCTTTCAGTATCCAGTTTGCTATTTCATCTGGTCCATGCGATTTTCTGACATCAAGATTACTCAAGTGTGTTAATATTTCATTCTTTGTTACTTCTATTTCTTCCATAGGGGGGACTTTCTCTTTCCATTCGTTCTCTTCAGGTTGTATGTTCTCCCTTGTAAACACTGATTTAAAATGTTTGTTCATAATTTCTGCCATTTCCATTTCCTCAGTGTATTCAACTCCCTCTTGTCTTAATTTCTCCAAGTCTTGTTTGTTTTTCAGTTTATTGTTTACAAATCTGTAGAATAGTTTTGGTTGATCTTTACACTTTTCTATGATATCTTTTTCATATTTTCTCTTTTCCTCTCTGCACGTTTGTACATATTCATTTCTATAACAGGTATATATTTTCCATTTTTCAGGTCTTCTGTCTTTTTTCTATTTGGTCCAGGCTTTGTCTCTTTTGTCTTTCAACTCCCTACAACTTTTGTTGTACCAGCATTTTACATATTCTTTTTCTTGTTTTTGTCTTGGGACATACTTTTCCACTCCTTTTTTGTATTTTTTTGTCAGAATATTCCATTTCTCTTCTACTGTTGTTTCTTCTTTGTATATTTCTTCCCAGTTTTCCTTTTGAAAGAATTCTCTTATTTTATCAAAGTTTGTTTTTTCATACATCATTCTTCCTTTTCTATATTGTTCATTTCTTTTCATATATTTTTCTTCATTAAGTTCCAGTTCAATCAATATGTGGTCACTTTTACTTATTGGTGTTTTATATTCAATTTTGTCCACTATTCTAGGTTCGGATGTAATTATTAGGTCTAGTCTCGATGGCTCTTCTTCATTTCTATACCTAGTGTTCTCCTGTATCCATTGTGTCATTGTATGGTCAGTAACCATCTCAAGTAGAGCGTTTCCCCATGAGCCGTCTCCACCCTTTACTGTCATTTCTTCCCAGCAGATTTCTTTGCAATTAAAGTCGCCCATCATAACTATTTTTCCTCCCTCTTCCATTATCTTGTTTAATGTTATCTTTGTGTCCTCTAACATACTTTTATGTTCACTCTCTTCCCATGAGGCTGTTTTCGGGGGCACATAATTTATCACAAACTTTCTGCTCTTCTTATCTCTGTCTTCTACTTCCATCATTATCATCTCTACTGTATTCTTTCCATATGTGACACACTTCACGTTTATATCCTTCTTAGTCAGGAACATAACTCCACCCCCTTCCTTTTTCACTCTGTTTCTAATCCAATAATTATATGCATCATGTCCTATACTGTTGGGTGGTAGTGGACCTTTTAGTTTTGTTTCTACAATTCCCATTATGTCTGGTTCTTTTTCTTTCAAATAATCATTCAGCTCATTCAATCCTGTTATTAATCCATCTATATTTGTGTAAGACACTCTTAGTTTTCTGCCACTTCCATTGTGTTCTCTGTTTCCCTGTTGTTTTTCTCTTGTATGTCGACTTTCTTTAGTTTCATATTCACTACTCTCCAATAGAATCTCTCTTTTTCTGACTCCTTTCTTTTCTCGTTTTTTTCCTTAGCTTCAAGTCTTTTCTGTTTTTCTTCCTCTCTTTCCTCTTTATTCATTTCCCTTTTTATCCATACCTTTTTATATTGTTCACTTGTTGCTAGTTTCCCTGTTTTGGATAAGATATTCTCAGCCGTAGTTTGTGACCTGAATTTAATCTTAATTGGTCTGGTCTTGTCTGTACTATATTTCCCGAGCCTGAATTTCTCTTCGATTTGTTTCATTATTTCTGGTTCATCTTCCTGAACTAATTCTAGTAAATTTCTTACTTTTTCATTTTCCTCTTTGATTCTTGTGGTTCTATCTGGGTTATGTTTATCTTCCATTCCTAATATAATTATACATTTCTTTCTGTCTGCTAAGTCTCTTACTATATTCTCCTTTTGTCTCATCACTTTAATAACTGAGTTTTCAGTTTGTTCATTCATTTGCTGTCTGATTATGTCAGTGAATGCAACTTTGCTATTTTCTTTGATTTTTTTCCAACCCTCCTTGTTCTCCTTATTATTCTCCTTTAAGACTTTATTCTCTTCTTTTACTTCTTTTAACTGTTTTTTAATTCTTCAATTTCCATAGTTAAGTTTTTGTTCGCCTTCTCTAGTTCTTCCAATTTTTCAACTCTCCGTACAATGTTATTAACATGACCGAACCTACGCTCTAAGTCCTCGATCATCTTATCGACCTTCTCTTCTAGTCTTGTCAGTCGGGGGGGGGGGGGTTGTGTCCCCCCCACCCTCTTTAAATCCCTGGAAAATATTCTCATCACTTTCTACTGTATTGCTCTTATCTATACTTCTAATCTTTACATTTTTATTAGACATTTCATCGTCACTCAGCTGGTCGGGGGGCCGTTTGTTTACCTTTCGCCTGTCTGCGTGGACCAAGTCCTCTCCTTCCTCATTTCCTTCCATTTCCCTCAGCAATCCCTCCCCTTCTCCTCTTTCCCTACTTTCCCACTACTCCACGAGCAATTTCCCCCCCCCACCCTGTAAATACAATAGGCACTTCTCTTTGCGTTGGGATCCACGAAACTTCAATTTTCTTCAGTACGTCTTCTAAGCCGTCCGTTCGTTGAAGTGTGTGTGTGTGTGTGTGTGTGTGTGTGTGTGTGTGTGTGTGTGTGTGTGTGTGTGTGTGTGTGTGTGTGTGTGTGTGTGTGTGTGTGTGTGTGTGTTTACCTAGTTGTATTTTACGGGAAGGAAGCTATGCTCGTGGTGTCCCGTCTTCATATCTCGTTTTATCTAGACTGTTTAAATTCGCAGCGCAGCGATACTGAAATTATTTCAGATCTGGGCGGCATTCGTCCTGGTCATTATATCAGTAGGATCAAAATAATATCATAAAAACATACATTTAATGATAAAAAAGTTAAATAGAAAATATAATTAGGTAAGGGGTATTACATCAGTATCAATATCCATATGACTTGAATTTACTACTACTGGTTCACTCTCTAGACAAAACAGTGAGTAATCTAAGGCCACGGTGTGTCTCGACCACCACGTAACTTCCTTTTATTCTCTTTATAACTGAGATAGGCTCAATGCCCAGTCAAAAAATCAGAGGGCAGCTTAGGACCACACTGTGTCTGAAGCACCACTTGCATACTTTTCTCTCCCCACCAGAGACTACTAGATAAAATCAAAGCCCATGGCATAGGAGGAAAAGTGTTAGAATGAATTAGAGCTTGGATCAGTGACAGAAAACAGCGGGTCACCATAAATGGTGTTAAGTCCAAATGGGGAATGTTTCTAGTGGAGTTCCCCAGGGCTCAGTTTTGGGTCCCTTATTGTTCATTGTATACATAAACGACTTGGACAATGGGATTAATAGTGATGTTGATAAATTTGCGGACGACATTAAAATAGGACTCCTAATAATGTCAGGAGACGACGCAGAGATTCTACAGGATGATCTTAACAAATTGTTGACATGGTCGGTGAAATGGCATATCAACATCTCAAAGTGCAATGTGATAAACGTAGGGCTCCACAACCCCCGAAAACAGATATAGCTTAGATGACACGTTTTTAGAGAAAACTGAGTGCGAGAGAGACTTGGGAGTTCTAGTGAGTCCTGAACTTATATCCAGGAAACAGTGCATTAGCACCAGTAATAAAGCTAACAGAGCATTAGGTTTCATTGCTAGGACGGTAACGAATAGAAGTGCAGAAGTAATTATCAAACTCTATCTAGCGTTAGTTAGACCCATCCTTAACTATGCGGTACAGTTTTGGTCTCCGTCTTATAGAATTTACATTAATTCACTGGCATCAGTACAGAAGCGAATGGCCAAAAATGATGCATGGGTTCAGGAATTTACCTTAAGAAGAGAGGCTTAGGCACCTTAACTTACACTCCTTGGAAAGACGCAGAGTGCGTGACCTCAGCTAGAGAACTCGTTTGCTGCTGAGACACCACCTAGCGAATACTTCTTGTTAAGTTTATTACTTTCTGTGAAGTTTATACCTTCGAATAGTGACAAGTGATTATGTTATGTTTTTGTAATTGTATATGTATAGCGCTATACAGTTACATGTGTAAGATAAAGTGTAGTGCTCTAGTAATTTAGAATAAAAAGTAGTCTGTTACTGTACTCCAAAGGTAGGAGTAATACTATAAGGAAAGCAGAGAAAGGTTCGTGTATTTAGTTTATTTGGTGACCGTTTTTTGTTTCTTTTGTTGGTTTATATTTTCTGTTTGCAGTTTGTATTGCCGAAAAAGGAGCGAAATTTCTTGTGAAGGCTGTGTGAACCTGGAGGACCGTCTCAGGATGCGTGAGGAGGAAATTTGTCTTCTCAAGAGTGCGCTCTGTGAGAAGAGTAAATCCTACTACAACCCAAAGAGAGTTCCACCTCTTCCACTTCTGCCACTGCCATGAGCGAGTGGCGCTCCATGAGGTCCCGTTTGCCGAGCCCGCGTTCAAAAAGCGGGTATCCTGCAGAGCAACCGCTGGCTTTAACCGATCATTTTTCTCTGCTGGAAGATGAGGTGGCTCAAAATCAGGCGTTTTTTTGGTAGTGGTGGACTCCATGGTGCGAGGCTATGACGACATCCTGCAGCTGAAAACTAACCGACGTAGGACAAAATATAATTTTAAGATATGTTAGTAGAGGACGAAATATTACATTAGGATGTAATGATAAAGGACAAAATATCACGATGGGATGTAATGATAGTGGAGGGCAAAATATCACGATGGGATCTAATGATAGTGGAGGACAAAATATCACGGTAGGACATAATGTCAGTGGAGGACAGAATATCATTTTAGGACAGAATGTTAATAAAGGATGGGTGGCCGGTGTAGGACGCGGTGATGGAGGGGGGCAAGGTGTGCATAAGAGATCGGATGATCGTGAGGGAACAGAAGTCCGTGATGGGGCAAATGTCCATGAGGCACTGAATGTCAATGAAGGACCAAATGTCAGTACAGAACAAGGTGTCAATAAAGAACAAAATTATAATGTAAGTCTTACAGATTGGGAGGCAAAATTAAGCGAAAGACCTGTAGATCAGATGTGGGAAATATTTCAAAATACGCTTACTAAGATTATTCATACCTACACCGTTTAAGGACAGACCCCCCCCCCCCATCAGGCTCGTCCAAAATGGCTTGACAAAAAAAAAAAAAAAAAAAAAAAGTATTGTTAAAAAGAGACAGGCTTACAAGAAATACAAGTGCTCAGGTGCACCTTATGACTATCGAAATTATGTAATAATACAGAGAGATATAAATAATACAACAAAAATAACGATAACGACAATTCAAAATTAATATCGCTGATAAATCCAAAGAGAATCCCAAAGAATTCTATAATTACATTAGAGATAAAAAGGTTATTAGGAATCGTATTGGCCAATTATTATCTGCTGACGGTCAACTTGAATATTCAAATGGAGGAATGTGTGATATTTTAAACAGCTATTTTTCGCTCAGTATTCTTAAATGAAACACCTCAAAGTAAACTCCAAACTGAAACCTGTGAAAAGACTAGGTGAACTTACTCATTAAGGTAAATATATCAAAAGAAAAAATTAAAAAGTGTATTGAAAAACTCGAAGTTAATAAAACACCAGGGCCTGACGGTTGGCATCCAATAATCTTAAATGAAATGAAATTTGAGATTGTTGTTCCATTAGGAATTATTTTCAAGAAATCCATCATATCCGGAGATGTCCCAAGAGAATGAAAGCTAGCTAACATTACTTCCATATTCAAAAAAGGTGACAAAAAGAAACCAAATAACTACAAGCCTATAAGCTTGACTTGAATCGTAGGAAAAATTATGGAAACTATCATCAGAGATGCTATCGAACATCATTTAGAAAGTAGCTGTTTTATAAATGATAGCCAGCATGGATTCAGACGGAAACGTTCTTCCGTGACTAACTTACTCAAATTCTACAATACAGTCATCTTGAAATATGACAGAAGAAACAATATAGATTTAGTTTATCTAGACTGCAAAAGCTTTTGATACCATCCCCCACGAAAAACTGCTTACTGAATTAGCTTCACACGGAATAAGTAGTAACCTATTAAGTTGGACTAGTAATTGGTTGAATGATCGATAACAGAGAGTTGTTCTAAATGGCAAAAAATCTAAATGGAAAATGTTACGAGTGGAGTTCCTCAGGGTTCGGTTCTTGGGCCACTTCTATTCTTAGTATATATACGGTAAATGATGTAGATCACGGACTAAAATCTATTGTCTCCAAATTTGCTAATGATACAAAAATGTGCGGAATGGCAAATGATCACTTAAACCAATTAGATATTCAAGAAAATTTATATAAACTACAGTGCAGCAATGGTCTGAAAAGTGGCTAATGAAATTTAACACAAGTAAACGCAAGGCTATGACCGTAGGTATAACAGTATGATTTCAAGTTATTTGGAAATTTGTCAACAAAAGTGGATAGTGAAAAGGATCTCGGCGTAATTATAAGTAACGATCTCAAATCATCTAAGCATTGTATCTCAGCCTCTGAGAAAGCAAATAAGATTCTAGGACTGATTGCTCGATTTTTTTTTTTTACTTCAAAAGTCCATCTCTCATTAACATACATACATATACCAAAGGCTTTTTCCCCCTTACAAGGGAGGTAGCCGAAAAACAAAGGCATAGAAACCATTCCCACCTATTCCATCCCCTATATATTCCACTCCACTCTGCCCTCTTCCCTCCCTCTTATCTTGGTACCTCCTAGATGACGGGTCATCCCTGCATCTTGTCCACTGCCCTAGGTCAGAAGCAGTGTCGCAAGACACAGCACATCCACAGCAAAGCCGCTTCATTATATTGGCGAAGTGGGTAGAAACAAGTTCGCCAACCGTGTAGTTAATGAATGGAACAAACTTCCTGCAGAGGCAGTACAATGTAGTTCAATTCGAAGCTTTAAGATTCGTTTAGATAAACATCTAAGCATGATGCTGTAATGCCTGCCATTAATTTTGTATTATTTGTTTATTTTTTGTTATTTGTTATATGTTTATCTGTTTATTATTTGCTTGATTTTTATTCATTAATATTTATCTGTCAATTTATCATTACATACTATTTACCTGTTTGCTTATTATTTAACTATACCATGCATCTATTTATTTATCTATATTATTATTTATATTATTATAATTTTATTTGTTTATCTATTTATTTATCATTATTATATTTTTTCCAACATCCGACCTAGTTATGGAGCAAAAGGTCTCCTATCATCATGTTCCTCCATAATCCTTTGCAATAGAAGTGTTCAAGTGAATTAAAGGCTTTAACATGGGTGACGCAAACAAGGTCATGTAAAATGTGTTCTCTACATTTGAACTAGTGGTGAAGGAAGCTCAGTCTGAGTTCTTGGCTTTAATGCTCCAGTTGAGGATCTATTCTGTTCTCACTACTACATACACAGCAAGCCCTCAGGGAAGCTCGGAGGGTTACCAGACACATATGATACAAATTATTTACAAGGGTTGCCATACGAGGAATACTTGAAAGTTAGGTCGCTTCGGTCGAGGCGTCGGCCGATCGGTTGCAGGTGGCTGACCCGAGAGACACATTGTTGTCAAAAAGGGCGTTGTCAAGAAAGGTCGGTTGGTTTGGTCACCAAAAACAATGGAAGTCCCTTGGGACGGTAGTCTTGTCGTTGAAAGTACCACGCTACTCCATATGTGTGCGTGCACGCTAGTATCGAAGGGAGACACAGCTACGAAGATGTGCAAGTCATCAAAGTGTTGCATATGTTGACTATAACAGTCATCATATTAAGACTACAGGGCAAGACTCGCAGTAATGGATTTAAATTGGACAAATTTAGATTTAAGAAGGACATAGCCAAGAATTGGCTAACTAGTAAGGTGGTCAGTGAATGGAATAGACTTAGTAACCGTGCAGTGAGCGCTGAACTATCGGTTATTTTAAGAAACGGTTAAGAAACGCATCTGATGGGATCCACCTTACCCGCAGAGGCAAAGATGTTCTTACAAACCTCATTGTGGGAGTTTGTAATGAACTATCTCCTTTTTTAGGGTAGAAGCCCAAAGGGAAGGGGAAATAGAATGTACTTGGGAAAACAGTGTAGAGTATAACATTAATGTAGGACAATGTGCCAATATAGGACAAAATATAATTTTAGGATATAATGTCGCTAGAGGACGAAATGTCATATTAGGATGTAATGTCATAGGACAAAATGTCGCAATGGGATGTAATGAGATGGAGGACAAAAGATCACGATGGGAAGTAATGATAGTGGAGAACAAAATCTCACGATAGGATGTAATGATAATGAAGGAGAAAATATCACGGTAGGATATAATGTCAGTGAAGGACAAAATATAATTTTAGGAAGGGATACCGGACAGAATGTCAATGAAGGCCAAAATATCATGAAAGGATGTAATGTCTCTAGAGGACGAAATGTCACATTAGGATGTAATGTCATAGGACAAAATGTCGCAATGGGATATAATGACAGTGAAAGACAAAATATCACGATGGGAAGTAATGATAGTGGAGAACAAAATATCACGATAGGATGTAATGATAATGGAGGAGAAAATATCACGGTAGGATATAATGTCAGTGATAGTGGAGAACATAATATCACGATAGGATGTAATGATAATAGAGGAGAAAATATCACGGTAGGATATAATGTCAGTGAAGGACAAAATATAATTTTAGGAAGGGATACCGGACAGAATGTCAATGAAGGCCAAAATATCATGATAGGATGTAATGTCGCTAGAGGACGAAATGTCACATTAGGATGTAATGTCATAGGACAAAATGTCGCAATGGGATGTAATGACAGTGGAGGACAAAATATCACGATGGGAAGTAATGATAGTGGAGAACAAAATATCACGATAGGATGTAATGATAATGGAGGAGAAAATATCACGGTAGGATATAATGTCAGTGAAGGACAAAATATAATTTTAGGAAGGGATACCGGACTGAATGTCAATGAAGGCCAAAATATCAAGATAGGATGTAATGTCAGTGGAAGACAAAAGATCACGATGGGATGTAATTATAGTGGAGGAAAAAATATCATGTACTTTAATGCTCGTAGTATTAGGAACAAATTTCAAGAAATACAGGCGTATGTCAAAAGCTAAAATCCCGATATAATAGGAATAACTGAGACATGGTTAAATGGTACAGAGTTCAAAGCTGAATTTAATATTGCGGGATTTAAACACTTTCATCAGGATAGAAACCACAAGAAAGGTGGGGGTGTTCTGTTGTACGTTAAAAACAATGTTCATGCTTGTGTTTTAGAGAAAGTGAAACAGGATGCATATGATAGTTTGTGGGTTGAGTTAACCCAAACAAATGGACAAAAAATGAATATAGGTGTAATATATAGGCCAAAGACATTATCATTAGCAGACGACCAACTGTTATTTCAAGAACTGTCTAGTTTCTGCAACCGGGATTTATTGATAATGGGTGATTTCAATTTTACTGACATTGATTGGATGACCCTTGAACATGGCCATATAGGTAGTAGCTTGATTGATTTTCTTGGTGACAATTACTTAATTCAGCATGTAAAAGAGCCCACAAGATATGGAAACTTACTCGATCTTTTTATCACTAGCCGCGAAAGCATGGTAACTGATGTAGAAGTCGGTGAATCTGTTGCAAATAGCGATCACAACTTAGTTAGATTCAAACTCCTAAACAATTTTAGAATAGATACTTGTGTTTCTAAAATACCCGATTTCAGTAAAGCTCAGTTCATAGGACTACGTCAGGAGCTTCAGCTTACAGATTGGGAGGCAAAATTAAACGAAAGACCTGTAGATCAGATGTGGGAAATATTTCAAAATACGCTCACTAAGATGATTCAAACTTACATTCCTTTTAAAGACAAACGTCCCCCAAATCAGGCTCGCCCAAAGTGGCTCGACAAAGAAACTGAATTAAGTATTGCTAAAAAGAGACAGGCTTATAAGAAATATAAGTGCTCGGGTGCATCTAATGACTATGAAAATTATGTATCAATACAGAGAGATTTAAAAAAGACAATAAGGAAAAGAAAACGACAGTACGAAATGAACATCGCTGATAAATCCAAAGAGAATCCCAAAGAATTCTATAGTTACATTTAGAGATAAAAAGGTTGTTAGGAACCACATTGGTCCACTATTATCTGCTGACGGTCAACTTTAATATTCAAATGAAGGAATGTGTAATATCTTAAACAATTATTTTAGCTCGGTATTCGTAAACGAAACACCTCAAAGTGAATTCCAAACTGAAACCTGTGAAAAGTCTGGGGTAAACTTACTCACTACGGTAAATATAACAAAAGAAAAAATTAAAAGGTGTATAGACAAACTCAAAGTTAATAAAACACCAGGGCCTGACGGGCATACAAGAATCTTAAAGGAAATGAAAAATGAGATTGTTGTTCCATTAGAAATTATTTTCAAGAAATCCATCATATCCGGAGATGTCCCAAGAGAATGGAAGCTAGCTAACGTTACTCCCATATTCAAAAAAGGTGACAAAAAGAAACCAAATAACCATAGGCCTATAAGTTTGACTTCAATCGTAGGAAAAATAATGGAAACTATCATCAGAGATGCTATCGAACATCATTTAGAAAGTAACCGATTGATAAATGATAGCCAGCATGGTTTCAGACGGAAACGTTCTTGCGTAACTAACTTACTCGAATTCTACAACACAGTTATCTCGAATTATGACAAAAGAAACAATATAGATTTAATATATCTAGACTTTGCAAAAGCTTTTGATACCGTCCCACCCGAAAGACTACTTACTAAATTAGCTTTGCATGGAATAAGTGGTAGCCTATTAGGTTGGACTAGTAATTGGTTGAATGGTCGAAAACAGAGAGTTGTTTTAAATGGAAAAACTTCTGGATGGAAAAGTGTTGCAAGTGGAATTCCTCAGGGTTCCGTTCTTGGGCCACTTCTATTCATAGTATATATAAATGATATAGACCATGGACTAAAATCTACTGTTTCCAAATTTGCTGATGATACAAAACTGTGCGGAGTGGCAAATGATCACTCAAACCAATTAGATATTCAAGAAGATTGAGATAAATTACAGCAATGGTCTGAAAAGTGGCCAATGAAATTCAACACAAGTAAATGCAAGGTAATGCACATAGGTAAAAATAACAGTAAGTACGATTACAAGTTATTTGGTAATTCGTTAACAAAAGTGGATAGTGAAAAAGATCTCGGCGTAATTATCAGTAACGACCTCAAATCATCCAAGCAGTGTATTTCAGCCTTTGAGAAAGCAAATAAGATTCTAGGACTGATTGCGCGATCTTTTGATTTCAAAAGTCCATCACTCATTAACAAGCTATATAAATCGTTAGTTCGTCCACATTTGGAATATGCTGTTTCTGTATGGTCACCGAATCTCATTAAAGACATTGACAGACTGGAAAAAGTACAACGGCGAGCCACAAAACTGATTCCAAATATCAAAAATAAATCATACGAAAATCGACTAAAACACATGAATCTGTTTTCCCTAAAAAAGCGTAGACTCAGAGGTGACTTGATACAGGTCTTTAAGATTTTAAAGGGAATTGACAACATCAAAAGTGACAAAATTTTCACATTGAATGAGAATCAGACAAGAAACAATGGTCTCAAACTATCCGGAAATAGATTCAATTTAGAAGTAGGTAGAAACAACTTTGCCAACCGTGTAGTAAATGAATGGAATAAACTTCCTGCACAGGTAGTGCAATGTAGTTCAGTTCGAAGCTTTAAGAATCAGTTAGATAAATACCTAAGTAAGATGCTGTAATGATTATAATTTATCTTATATTATTTGTTTTTGTTTTGTTATCATTTGTCTGTCTGATTTTCATTTATTATTAGTTATTTGTCAATTTATTATTATTTACTATTTACCTGTTTGTTTATTATTTAACTATACCTATGCATTTATTTATGTATTTTATTTGTTATTTACATTATTATAGTTTTTATTTATTGTTTTATTATTAATATGATTTTTTTTTTAGCATCCGACCTAGATATGGATCAAAAGGTCTCCTGTCGGCATGCTCCGCTTTTGTAATCCTTTGTTACAACTTTATGGATGGGGATGACAGGTGGTAATGGGAATGGAACTGCCTAGTGTAGGTCTTACGGTGTCTTGCAGTCTTCTTCATTCATATGTTCTTATAGTTCATCTATCACCCGCACATGTAAATTTTGTGTTTGGTGTTTTTGTCTGGACACACGGACACTTTAAATTAATCGCCATTTGCCGATATGGGAGTATGCGTTGTAATCCTATAATATTCAGCTTGTTTCGTACAGTAACCGACAGTATATTCAGTTCCTGCTACTTTGTAGGATATGCCTCTTTAGGCAAAGGCTAGGAGGACAACTCTGAACACAAACCCCCTGCTGCCTTGTAGAGTATACCTCTTCAGACAAAGGCTAAGAAAAGGAAAACTCTGAATCCAAACCCCCTGCTGCCTTGTAGGGGATCCCTTTTCAGGTAAAGACTAAGTTCATATTCAATAACTATGACGTGGAAAAGCGCTGGAAACCTTACCACATAACCTTCCAAGAAACTATGGAGCAAACAAGAAAAGAAAAGAAGGAACGGCGTAAATGGGAACTACTCCAATAATAATGGAGTAGTTACCTCGCCCGGTCGAGATGACTATGGGGAGCAGGTGGCCCTTGACCGTCAACAAGTGACTGCCCATAAAACAAACAACACAAATAAAATGAATAAAACAAAAGGCACAGACAGAATTAGAAAGGAACTAAAGATCGCTACATGGAACATCAGAACCTTGTACCAAACGGACAAACTAGCAAACATAGAAAGAGAAATGAACAGAATGAAAATAGACATCATGGGATTGGGTGAAGTGAGATGGCCTGGGGTGGGATGTATGGAGACGAGGGATGGCAGTCAGTTAATATATTCCGGAGGAGACACAGCACATAGAGGTGTCGGTATATTAATGACAGATATAATAGCCAAATGTATCATGGGATATTGGCTCATTTCTGACATAGTAATAATGGTTAAACTTAGAGGAGACATTTAATATTAACCTGATATTAATATATGCCCCAACAAACGAGAGTGATGAAGATATGAACACCTTTTATGAAGAAATAACAAAACTAAAGAAACATTGCAAAGAAGAGGTTACATTCATTATGGGGGATTTAAATGCTAAAGTAGGGGAAGGTAGATTTGAAGATATTGTTGGACAGTATGGTATTGGAAACAAATGAGAGAGGCATCATAGAAAAAGGACAAATAATCATGAACACATGGTTCAAACACCACCCACGCAAACTATATACATGGAAAAGCCCAGGAGACAGATATAAGAACCAAATAGATTACATAACAGTAAACAGAAGATTCAGAAACGCAGTAACACAGGTAAAAACCTATCCAGGGACAGAAGGACACTCGGACCATACTCCAGTAGTAGCAACAGTTAACTAACATAAAAAAAAAAATAATATAAATAGATGAATAGATAAGTAAATAGATAAATACATAAATAGATAAATAGATAAATAAATAAGTAAATAAATAAATAAATAAATAAATAAATAAATAAATAAATAAATAAATAAATAAATAAATAAATAAATAAATAAATAAATAAATAAATAAATAAATAAATAAATAAATAAATAAATAAAACAAAATAATGCGGGCAGCCTACATGCCATCGCGTGGACAACGGCCCTTGTATATTAAATGTTCCGGACCACCTGGAAGGTCGATGTCCGTGCGGGTATTATTCCCGCAAACCGAGAAAAAATATATATAATAATAATGATAAATAGAATAATATCCTCTCGCTTCACCTTCATCCACATCAGCCTTGATGAAACCTCCTTCAACACCACCACACGTTTACCTATCTCTTCACTTACTAGTATAGCCACCCCTTCTCTCCCTCGTCCCCTCTTCACTCCTGAGTACCTCCCAGCTACACTCCCAAACTCACACTCGCCCTTCCCTTTCATTTTAGTTTCACTCAAAGCCAGCACATCCATCTCTCTTTTCACAATCGTACTGCTTATCTCTTCCCTTTTACTCTCATCTGTACCACATCCACGCACATTAAAAGACCCAAACTTTAGTGTACTGGTTGGAAAACTCCCAGACCCTCTTATGCCTTTACTTTACTTTTTTTTTTTTTTTAAAGGAATGTCTCCTTTGGGGTTACAGGTAGTAGGACTCCTAATCCCATCCCCGTTCCGTTTTTTGTCGCCTTTTACGACTCAAGTAGAAAGACTTGGTGGTAGCATTCTCTTCCCCTACCACAGGGTAGGCGAAAAAAGGAAATTAATATTCAGAGAAATGGTACAGGACAGTAATAAGGGGTTGGAGGACAGCATAAAGGAGGGGGAGTCGTAGTATAAAAGTGTCATCATCTCTCTATGAGCAGAGTTTTCCTCTATCACAGACAAAATGATGTGTGGCTCTGGTCCGTAGGGGCGCCCTATATAGACATGCAGCCAATACCCCAGACGGGGTATTGAACATACTGGATGAAAATATAATCCGCACCATCAACATTAACGAATCTGAGGCAAAATTTGATAAGTGAAGACAAAAAGGCGGAACCCTCTTGACCACAGCTCCAACCAAATATACTACAATTAAATAAATAACTAGATATACAAGAATAGTATATCATATAGCTCATGAATAATGAGGCTAATAAATGAAATAATAAATAATGATAAAAGTGTCGCATGTCGACATTAAAACTAATGTTTTTATGGTCAATCACAGTCGTGTCATTTGTAGTAAAAGCACAAATATATTGTTATTATGCCAATGTCTACACGCAAATGCAACTTCTAAGTACCGGGGAGGGTGAATGCATTAGTTGATCAGTAGTTTTATCTACTATTTTAGAGTGTATAGAATCAACCAATGCCCTCTAAAAGAAAGCTACTCAGCTTGATAGACAGAAAGGTTTTGTGCAAAAGAATACGAAGGACGAGTTTTCGATCGGTGTATGTAGAAGAAAGAAGTGACTCTGGGCAAACTGAAAACATTCAAGCACGAGAAGTAAACAGAGCACCGGTGTATAAAAACATGACTAATTTTGTCGTGTTAGACCAGCCAACAAAGTCGTCAATTGATAAAAAAGATTATAGGTAGGTTGCGAGTTATTGGAGGAATGTTTTCTGTTACATGACAAAGTCACAAACATCATACATCATTACAATTTACATGTTTTCTTCAGCAAGTTCAGTCAATCTTGGTTTTTATTTTTCCTCACACCGGGACAGGTATCCTTTTCTGGAAGGTGGTGTGATTTATTGTATTTCTCTTTAACTGGTTTGAATTCAGTTGCTAGTAAATGTAAAGTTTAGGTACGAGCACAAAAATTCCAAGTTTGGTTTAACCCTTTAATTCTACCTACTTGGATTTACTTGGAGATGTCTAGAAGACCTCTTCACAGCCATGGTAGGCACAGGCACAAAATGAAAAAAACAAAACTTAAATTCTTGTTGCATATGTCTGAAAGACAATTTCATTAGAAACAAAATACTTTTTAGATTTTTTTAAATACCTTGAAAAAAAAGGGAGCTCCAATTTTTTAAATTATTTTTTATCCCAAATTTTTGGCTAGACTTTACCATAACAAAAGGTTAGAATTAGAGTGATAATTTGTAAAGATTTTGGTAAATACACGTAAACTCTAAACCACTGGTCCAATTTTATTGAAATTTGGAATACTTCAGAGTATGTCAAAAACAATGTGGAACATCTCCATACAAAATTTGCCTTTTCATGGCAACTATTAAGTTGTCAATTTACTAAATTGACAACTTAATAGAGATGATCATCAGTAAAATCCAAACCCCTAGCCCAATTGACATGCAACTTGGCATGTGAAGGTTTTATGGGCCAACAGCTCATCTGAGCATGTCAAAAACAATGTAGGACCTTCCTTTTATACTATTCTTACTAACACCTTTCATGTTACCATAGCAACTATTGTCAGTTTAGAGATAATCATCCATAAAATCCAAACCCCTGGCCCAATTGACCTGCAACTTGGCATGTAAAGGTTTTATGGGTCAACAAATCACTTGACCATGTCAAAAACAATGTAGGACCTTCCTTTTATACTATTCTTACTAACACCTTTCATGTTGTTATGGCACAATTGTCAGTTTAGAGATAATCCATAAAATCCAAACCCCTGGCCCATTTGACATGCAACTTGGAACGCGAAGGTTTTATGGGTCAACAAATCACCTGAGCATGTCAAAAACAATGTAGGACTTTCCTTTTATTCTATTCTTACTAACACCTACCATGTAACATGTTCCATCAATGTAATGTATGTGTAATGTAATGTATGCACAACCAAAAGAACTCTACCATCACATTAAAAAGTGCATATATAGGTGCCTTAGCCCTTACCCTTACATTTCCTCTCGGTACACTAACCAGTCAGTACTGCAACTATCCTAATACCTAATGTAAATTTATGTTTAAATCAGAGAATTATTTTTTTACACCAATTTACCGAAATAGAAAAATGAATAAAGTCTTTATACTTTCGAAGGAGTTATTTTGTTTAATGATGTTATAATCATGACTATCTAAATAAACCGCCTTATTTCAACAGCTCACATCTGTCATCATGAAACCAAGAGGAAAATTTAAGTCTAGCCTCTAGACCTCTAGACCTCTTGAGACTTCTCATGGTCATGGACATGGTCCATGACATGGAATACTGACCACATTATTAATAGTTATTTCATATAATTGCTTTTATAGCTATTGCTGGCTATGTAATAGGTATAGCATAGCCTGTCCATCTTAAAATTCATACCATAACAATGTAAGTATTATTTGTGAACAACATCCTCTTCGACTACCATGCGTAGTATCTCTGACATGTCCTGCATTACCAAACATTACTAAGTATAGGAGAACATGCCTACATGTTGATGATTGAGGCACAACTTTTCATTATCAACTATCTTAAAAAAATTTGTTTCTGAGAGAAAATAGGCTAAAAAATACGAATATTACATTTAAATATTCATATATAGGTATCTTACCTTTAAATTTTTACTCGAAAAACTAATTTGCAATGGCTAATTTTTTTTTTTTTTTTTTTTTTTTTTTTTTTATATATATATTAAGAAATAGGCATACACTTGCAGAACAGCAAGACAATTTGATAATTCTGCACATGCGCTGAATGCTACAAGCATTCAAATTGATGCGTACCCATTCGAATGGGTCCTTTAAGGCCACCTGGTCTAGTGTGGTGTTTGTTGACAGGCATTCGGCAGCATAGCCTGGTACAGGTGGTTCATCAGGTACTGCTGAAAAGAACTAACCCAGTCCAGCCTTGAGTCTGTCTACTGTACAGTTGGTGATATCTCACATATCCCTTGGGAGGGCATTAAAGATCTTTGGACCCTCATGGCTCAGGCTATTCACTAGCAGGGTTTTGATCCTTTCAGGAGCTCTGGTTGGTATGGTTTTTCTTGTTATTTTCCTCCCTGATCTTTCAGTTCTGTAAGGCTGCAGGGAATGGGGTGCTGGATTAGGTACCTTTCCTTCAATTACCTTCCACATGTAGATGGCACGATACTGGTCTCTTCATTGTTGAGAGTAGAGCCCCAACTTTTTGAGATGTTCCCAGTAGTTTAAATCCTGCATTCCTCTGATTTGCCTGGTGTAGGACCGTTGGACAGCCTCCAGCTGCTGAATTTCTCCCCGTTTGTGAGGTGACCACAGCTGGCTACAGTAGTCTAAGAGTGGCTGTATCATGGTGTTCCCTGGTAGAGAAGGTTCTGAGTACCCAACCTGACATCCCTCTTGCTCTTTTCACTGTGTCAGCTATGTGGTGATGAAAGGTGCAGTCTTCTTCCAGATGTACCCCCAGGCATTTGGCGGTCTGTAGTACGCTGATTTCATGGCCTCCTTCTGAGAGTAGTTTTATGTTAGTTTTTATTTCTTGATGTTGGCCATGTTGCAGTATTTCAAACTTTTCTTCATTGAAGACCATATTATTTCTTGAGGCCTAGGCATAGACAGTATCTAGATCTCTCTGGAGGTTAGGTACATCTTCGGTACTCGTGATTGGTAAGCTCAAGCTGGTGTCATCGGCAAATGAGGAGAGGCTAGAGCCATTTATTCCCTCATTTATGTCCCCCATATAGATCAGAAATAGGAGTGGGCCCAATACAGAGCCATGAGGTACACCATTGATCATTTGTGCTTTTTGTGATTTGGTCCCTCGTACCGAGACTGTCTGTAGGTGTCTTGTGAGAAACGCATGAATCCACACACTCAGTTTCCCTGTGATGCCAAAGTCCTTGAGTTTGTGTAACAGTATGCCATGGTCCTTTCTTGTTACTTATAAAAGACCTTTTTGTTCCAATACACATAAACAGTATTGTTTTAGTTGTGCACACCTATGCAATATAGCAGAAAATTAAAGGTATTATTTTAATTGTGCACACATGTGCGATATAGCATTAGAAAATTACATATATACATATACCAAAGCTTTTTTCCCCTTACAAGGGAGGTAACCAAAAAGAAAAAGGCATAAAACCATTCCCACCCATTCCATCCCCAAATACACTCCACTCCCCTCCACCCTCCGTCCTCCCTCTTATCTTAGCACCTCCTGGATGACGGGTCATCTTTGCACCTTGTCCACTGCCCTGGGTCAGAGGCAGTGTCGTAAATATTAATTTTGGAGATTATAATACATGAACGTAATATGCGATTTTCTTGGCAGAAATAAAAAAAAAATAAAAAACTTGCTACAAGCAAATTTACTAATGAATGAAGCCATTAGGATATGGTATGGATGCCATGCCAGTCCAGTCACTATCAGACAATGGGTTTCACGTTGTGGAATGGGTGTTCTCCAACTCTAGGTGACGTTAATAAACACTGTTACAAAGACAATAGGGTTTCCTTGGACTTTATGAGAGAATATGGGGTTCTGACATCGTCTGTTAATTGCTCAAGGTATAATAATAATCAGGCCGTCGGCATCCGTGACGACGACGACCCAGATGATCTTTAGAATTTGAGGTACCAAATTACTAAACATTGGTTAGGTTACATAGGTTAGGTTGTTAGGTTAGGTTAGAATAGACTAATTTATTATCCTTTCATTTCTTCAACCTCGGCACCTATCAAAATAAACATGATGTATCATTCAACCGTCACGACTTTGTTAGAAAATAGGTTTTAGCAACTTTTTTGTTTTTGATTTCTGCCAAGAAAATTGCATATTACATTGATCTATTATAATTTACAAAATTAATAATTAATTTTCTATTGCTATATCGCATGGAAGAAAAATGAGAGTAGTGCTCAGAGATAAAGGTTCTACTTGGGAAAAGGTGATTAACCCCTTCCATACGGTGACGCTTACGTAGGCGTCATGAGGAGCAAGTGGGTATGCGAGGCTGCCATATCGGCGTCTTGATTATATTTATTGTAGTTGTACCTGCATGATCCCCATACTATGTAAACTGGCTTCATCATATTTTCTATGGTTATCAAAATTCACGGGTGAAAGAGAGAACGAGTGGAAGGGTGGTGAGCTAAACACAGAGAACAGTTGGAGTTTTATTCACTGACGTTTCGTCCTTATCAGGACATTCTCAAAGTACATACAGTTTCAGAAAATTAACAGCTTATATAATCCATCCTTGACGTGTTCCCCTCCCTCTATACTCTCATCCGTCCCCTACCCTTTTTCATGTGACTCCGACCATGTCACTTCTACCTCCGTTCTCAATTGTCCTTTTTACCTCCTTGACAATCAGAGTACCTACAGCTGTTAATTTTCTGAAACTGTATGTACTTTGAGAATGTCCTGGTAAGGACGAAACGTCAGTGAATAAAACTCCAAATGTTCTCTGTGTTTAGCTCACCACCCTTCCACTCATTTGTCTTCCATACTTCGAAAGAGAGAACGATCGATACAGCCGTGACTTTATTTTTTATAATGCGAGTATTATGACGCAACATCGTACGTCTGGCAGCTAATGCTGCCCGCAAGATTTTTGCCTGAAATGAAGTGGTTAATGGAGTTCCACAGGGATCGGTACTGGCTCCAATAAAGTTTGCTATTTATGTAAATGACATGGACGAGGATATGGAGAGTTACATGAGCCCCTTTGCTGATGACACAAAATTGTTGAAAAAATGGAAACTGAAATAGACTGCGAGTCACTGCTGAGAGATCTAAACAAAATTTGGGAATGGAGTCAAGTGGGAAGTGGACATCAACATCAAGAAATGCAGTATAATGGAATTTGGGAAAAGTAAAGATAGGATATCAGGACAATATAAAGTTGGTGAAAAGGATGTAAAGGAAGTGGGATTTGTAAAAGACCTGGGAGTAATCATCACAAAGGACATGGCCCCTCATAAACAGATAAACAAAATTGTCAGAGAAGCCTACAACTTGCTGAGGTCAATAGAAGTGGCATTTATTTACTTGGATGAAGAAATGGTGAAGAAAATACTAGTCACACTGATAAGATCAAGACTGGAGTATGCAGCAATACTATGGTCGCCCAGTACCAAAAAGTAACTCTAGTTTTGACAATCTCTCTTCGTATGACAGTTCTGAAAGTGTGTGTGTGTGGGGGGGGCATCTTCATAGTTGCTCTTTGGATTCTTTTAATTTTCCTTATATTCTTTTTGGTACTGGATGATGTGGCACTTTTATCAAAAGCTTTTTATAGGTCTAGGAAAGTATAATCAGCCCATCTGTCCCTTTCATGTATTATATCTAATAGTCTTGAGCAAAAATAGATCAGATTTGTGTCACATGATCTTCCCAGTCTGAATCCAAACTGTCTCAGGTTTAGTATGTTGTTATCGTCCATCTATTCTTGATAACTTTTTCACAAATTTTGACTACCATACTTGTAAACAAAACTGGTCTGTAATTTGTTGGGTCTTCCTTGTTTCTTCCTTTATATATTGGTATAATGTTGGCCTTTTTCCTTCTTTAAGTGAGCATCTTATATATTTTGCCTACCAGTTCTTTTTTACACTCCTTTAGTATCCAGTTTACAATGCCAGCCAGGTTGTGCAATTTCCTGACATCAAGGTTTGTTATTTGGTCCATTATTTCTGCTCGTTTTGCTATTATTTCCCCCACTGGGGGCAATCTCACTTCTAGCCTTTCATCCCAGTGCCATACTTTTTCTCTAGTGAAAACTGACTTGAAATGTTTACTCATGACCTCAGCCATTTCTGTATCTTCTGTGCATTCCATGTTCCCTTGGTGTAGTTTCTCAATTTCTTACAATTTTTCAATTTGCCATTCACATATCTATAGAATAGTTTTGGTTGATCCTTACATTTATCTATTATGTCTTTTTCATAATTTTTTCTTCCCTGCATATTTTTACATATTCATTCCTTTCATTGATATGTATTTGCCACTTTCTAGGATTTTTCTCTTGTTTTCCATCTTTTCCAAGCTTTATCTCTTCATTCTTTTGCCTCACTGCACCTTCTGTTAAACCAGCACTTAATGTACACCTTTTCCTGTTTTTGTCTTGGTACATATTTATCCACTCCATTATAGGTTTCCATCAGAATCTTCCATTTTTCTTCCACTCGTCTCTTCATTGTAGAATTTTTCCCAACTAACATCTTGAAAAGAAAATTCTTTAGTTTCACAAAGTCCGTTTTACTATATACCAGTCTATCTTTTCTGTATTTCTCATTTCTCTCCATATTTCCTTTAGTTCTAGCTCAAGTAATAAGAACATAACATAAGAATGAAGGAGACTGCAAGAGACCATAAGGCCAATGCAAGGCAGCTCCGTATCCATCACCACCTGTCATCCCTATCCATAAAGTTGTCTAACCGTTTCTTAAAACAACTGATAGTTTCAGCGCTTACTACATGGTTACTAAGTCAATTCCATTCATTGACCACCCTATTAGTAAACCAATTCATGCCTATTTCCTTCTTAAATCTAAATTTGTCCAGTTTAAATCCATTACTACAAGTCCTGCCCTGTTGTTTTAATATGATGATCTTGTTTGCATCACCTTTGTTAAAACCTTTGATCCACTTGAACACCTCTTTTAGATCACCCCGCACTCTGCGTCTTTCCAGAGAGTGTAAGTTAAGGTGCCTAAACACCTCTTCATAAGGCAAATTTCTGAGTCCATGTATCATTTTGGTCATTCTCCTCTGTACTGTTTCTAGTAAAATTTATGTCCATTCTATAGGACGGAGACCAAAACTGTACCGCTTAGTCAAGGATGGGTATAACTATCGCTAGATAGAGTTTGATAATTACCTCTGCACTTCTATTCGTTACTGTCCTAGCTATAAAACCTAATGCTCTGTTAGCTTTATTCCTGGCACTAATGCACTGTTTCCTGGTTTTAAGGTCCGGACTCACTAGAACTCCCGTCTCTCTCGCACTCAGTTTTCTCTAAAAACGTGTTATCTAAGCTGTACCTATTTTTCAGGGTTGTGTAGCCCTATGTTTAACATGCTACACTTAGAGATATTGAAGGTCATTTGCCATTTCACCAACCATGTGAACAATTTGTTAAGATCATCCTGCAGAATCTCTGTGTCGTCTCCTGACCTAATTAGGCATTCAATTTTAGTGTCATCGATGAATTTACTAACATCACTATTTATCCCATCATCTAAGTCATTTATGTACATAATGAACAACAAGGGACCCAAAACCGAGCCCTGGGGAACCCCACTAGTAACCTTACCCCACCTAGATTTTACTCCATTTATGGTGACCCACTGTTTTCTGTCACTGATCCAAGCTCTAATCCATTCTAACACTTTTCCTCCTGTGCCATGGGCTTTGATTTTATTTAGTAGTCTCTGGTGTGGCACCTTGTCGAACACTTTGTTAAAGTCAAGGTAAATCACATCTTAACCCCTTCCATACAGTGCCGCACACGTAGGCGTCATGGGGAGCGAGTGTATTCGCGAGGCTGCCATATCGGCGTCTTGATTATATTTATTGTAGTCACCCCTCCATAATGACATTCTTTCTAATTCTTTTGTAATCGCATTTTCTATGGTTATCAAAATTCACGGGTGAAGAGAGAACGATCGATATAAGCGGTGACTATATTTTATGATGCGAGTATTATTACGACACGTCGTACGGCTGGCACTGGCTGCTGCCACCGAGATCTAAGTCCATGACGCCTACGTGTGCGGCACCGTATGGAAGGGGTTAATTATCATTGTTATCTGACACCTTATATATAATCACTCTTCCCAATTTGTGTCTTGTATTCAATTTTATCCACAATTTCAGGTTTTGATGTAAAAAGAATCTAGTCTCGATGGTTTTTCATTAATTCTATATCTGGTGTTTTCCTTTACTCAATTCATTGTATATTTCATAGTCATGTCAAGTAATACATTTCCCCATAATTCCTCTCCATCTTTCATTGTCATCACCCAACAGATGTTTTTGCATTTAAAATCTCCCATGAGTACCACGTTTCCTCCATCTTTCAGCACCCCATTTAATGAAATCCTTGTATCTTCTAACATTTTAGAGTAATATCTCTCCTAGCACCCATTTTCGGGGACATATAAATCACCACAATCTCTTTTTCATGTCATTATCTTCAACTCTTATTGGGATCATTTCCACACTGTTCCTCCATTTGTAACTATCACATTTAAATTTTTCTTAGCCAAGAACATAACTCCACCATGTTTTTCCTCTCTATTTCTAAGCCAGTGATTATAATCCATATCCAACACTGGTGATAGTGGACCCCTTAATTTTGTCTCTACAATTGCCATTGTGTCTGGCTTTGCTTCTGACAAGTAATCATTAAGTTCATGTAATCCTGAAATTAATCTGTATATATATATATATATATATATATATATACATATATATATATATGTATATATATATATATGTATATATATATATATATATATATACATCTACACTGAATGGTTCCCAGCGATCAATTGATATTTTTATTCAACCACAAACAACTTTTAATTCCATGCCATCGCAATCGAGACTGAAGAATCGCTCGATGGAGACATTTTGTTGGAAATTGAAACATGGACGAGCCGAGGATTCGAACCCAGCTAACCCATAACAAAGTTACAGTGACTTAAACCAATGCGCTATCAAGAGAGATATAAGTTGAGTACGATTTTCTTATATTTGTATGCTCGAATTACATACATCTACACGAAATATCGCGTTCAACCCATCTCCGCTATGATATTGCATTTAGCTAGTATGTGCACGTGGGATAGATTATACATCTACACTGAATGGTTCCCAGCGATCAATTGATATTTTTATTCAACCACAAACAACTTTTAATTCCATGCCATCGCAATCGAGACTGAAGAATCGCTCGATGGAGACATTTTGTTGGAAATTGAAACATGGACGAGCCGAGGATTCGAACCCAGCTAACCCGTAACAAAGTTACAGTGACTTAAACCAATGCGCTATCAAGAGAGATATAAGTTGAGTACGATTTTCTTATATTTGTATGCTCGAATTACATACATCTACACGAAATATCGCGTTCAACCCATCTCCGCTATGATATTGCATTTAGCTAGTATGTGCACGTGGGATAGATTATACATCTACACTGAATGGTTCCCAGCGATCAATTGATATTTTTATTCAACCACAAACAACTTTTAATTCCATGCCATCGCAATCGAGACTGGAGGTGGGTTGAACGCGATATTTCGTGTAGATGTATGTAATTCGAGCATACAAATATAAGAAAATCGTACTCAACTTATATCTCTCTTGATAGCGCATTGGTTTAAGTCACTGTAACTTTGTTACGGGTTAGCTGGGTTCGAATCCTCGGCTTGTCCACGTTTCAATTTCCAACAAAATGTCTCCATCGAGCGATTCTTCAGTCTCGATTGCGAGAGTTGTTTGTGGTTGAATAAAAAAAAAAAAATATATATATATATATATATATATATATTTTTTCTTTAATATATTTTCTCTGACTCATGTCTGACACTCTCCGAAAGAGCTTCTTTTTCTCGGTCTCTGTTCTTTTCTCATTTTTTTTTTTTTTTTTAGCTGTGCTTCTTAATGTCATCTCTCTTTTTCCTCAAGGTTCATATCCCTTTTTATCCATACATCTTTATATTGCTCAATATTTACTAACTTTCCTGTGGCTAGTATCTCTTCTGCTGCCCTTTGTGACCTTAATTTGATCTTTAGGGGTAGATTTCCTGTAAATATTTTCCAATTCTGTGCACTTCCTCTATTTCCTCTATTTCTTGCTCTTCATATTGTACTATTCTCAAAATATCTCTTGCTAATTCTTTCTCTTCTTATTCTCTTCTTTGTCTCTCATGATTTTTTTTTTTTTTTTTACCAAATACTACTATACACTATATACCAAATTTTCCTTTTCCTTGATTACCTGAATGACTGTTTTCTTAGTGTTCTGCATATGTTGCTGAACAGTTTCCTTTGAAGATACCTTATCCTTTTCATGATCTTTTTTCCATTCCTTCCTGAGTTGCTGTATCTTTTCCTCACCTACACTTCCTCCAATTTTCTCGGTCATTCCCTTCATTTGTTCCTTCACCTCTTGTATGGTCATACTATTTGCAGTATCTTTCCTTTTCAATTTCTCATTTTCATGTTTTACCTCAACCAATTTTTTTTTCTTTTTAAGGCATTCATGTCCCAATTTTTTCAGCATTTGTGTGCATGTGTGTATTTACTTAGTTGTATGTTATGGGAAGGGAAGCTACACTTGTGGTGTCCTCTTTATCTCGCCATATCTGATTTGCTCTTAAATTCTTCTATTTTTTTTGCACACACCATTGTTTTGTCTAGTATGTTCCATACAACCACCACACTGTGGTGATTTTTTTTTTTTTTTTTTTTTTTTTATGTCTCTTCTATAACTGTCCTTTTTGAGTTTCTTTCCACGTCCTCATGTGTTTCTCTTATCCCAATTTAGTAAGTCATTTCTATCAAGGATCTCTACACCTTTCATAATTCTGTAGATGGTCAACAAGTCACTTCTTCCTCTTCAGTGTTCCAGTATTTATAGGCCAAGGAATCCAATTGACCAGAGAGGACTGCTTGCAAATGCTGGGCCAAGCCCCCCCCCCCCCTCTTATTAAGGCAGTCGGCAAGTTGCTCAGAGGTTCTGACCCAAGAAACAGAGTTAATCTCACCACACGACAACATATCCTTCAGCAGTGCAATGTTGTTGCAAAGACGACAATCCTCCACACTATGAGAAGAATTCAAGGCCTCCGCCAAACTCTTAATGTCAACCAAGCAGTGTACAGCTAAGGTCTGATATTTGACAATGTCCCTGATAATTAATCCATCCAATATAAGAAGCAGCCTCAACACATTTAATGAGCACCAAGGTCTCAGCAGACAATGTGGATTTCACCACTTGGTGCAGATTTCTTGATTGCCAATAAATCAGGCATCTTCTTCCTTCCCCATCCTTGAAAAAAAAACCACAAATCCTCCCTGGGAGCCACCATCAGATAGGTTCCCAAAGGAGGCATCTGAGAAGCACTCAGTTATACAGTCCTCCACAGCCTTCTAAACAGCAAGCAAAAATGATCACCCACAATTCAGTTGATAATCTTATTGAGTCTCACAGCATCAACCACTGTGGCATTTTTATGATGTCCACTCAGTTCACACACATCAAAGGCTATGTAAGGTCTTGTTTGTGTAGTTATCCAGCTCAATTGACCAATCAGAGCACATAATTCCTTCTCATTGTTGGACAGCTCACTGGACTTGGCTGCTGACATGCGACATCCCAAACACAGTGGTGTGAGCAGACTGGCATAGCTATACTGGCCAACCATTATACCTTCAGCTGTAGTGCCCACTTCCAAACCTATGTACTTGAAGGCTTGAAGGTAGATGATGCCATGCTCCCAATACAGAACTCTCCTTGAAGAACATCAGTAACCTTCTGGAACTCCCCAGTGCCCATCCAGAGAAAATCATCCACATATGCATGATAACATGAAGTTCACCATAATACCAAGAAAACAAGGATGGTTTGAGTGGACACACGACTCAAGAGACAGTAGCTGACTTGACATGCAAGTACCACACTCTTTCTGCATCACATAGACCATACACCATCTTTTTCAGTCTCCAAAGTTGACCACTATAATATTCTGGGGGAGGACACAAGTAAACCTCTTGCTCTATGTAGTTGCCCTGAAGGTAAGCTGACTTCACATCCAGGCTGTGACACTCCCAACCAAATGCAGAAACCGTTGCCAGAGCCAATCAGATAGATTCTTTAGAACAAGTTGGGGAGTCCTTCCTAAAGCTGGATGTGTCCTCCTCAAAGCCCCTTGCTACAAGGCATGGCTTGATTATAGGGCTTCCATCTTTCACCTTTTCTGTGATAACCCATTGCACAGATATAAATTCCTGTCCTCTATCCTCCACCTCAATTTTTTTTTTCTTTTTGCCAATTTTGTACTTTCAGCTCCTTTGCTTTTACCACTTCTTCATTTGAGTAAAACATGAGCATCACTTCATCAGGGATTGTTTCCAATTTTGCAACTTCCAAAAAAACCACACTACACTCCCATCAGACCATCAGAATCTTTTTGGAAGTTGAACCAATTTTCATGTCCCTTTAGCATTACCCCCTCTACTCACTATTCTTCCAGACATGTGCTCACTTTTTTTTTTTTTTTTTCTCCAGTCCTCGGATCCTTAGCCCCACTACAGTTTAAATGGTCTCCTTTCTCTTTGAGAGTTGTCTGGCAAATCAGAGTTGCTTACAATATCATTTTGTCCTTGTACCTCCTGTACCTCACCACTATCTACTTCCTCAGTGTTTTCAGATGTCGATGCAGATGAAGCAAACCCCTCTGAATTCTCATCCACCTCCTGGTCACATATGCCCTCCATATTCCTCACTGCCTCCCAAGTGCCAACGGGACTGTCAACATGTATCAACCAGAGCTCCTGAAAATTACATGAAAGAAATGAAACTTCTCAACAGTACAAAAATAATAAGACACCTAGGTTGAATGGGAAGGGGAATACTTGTGGATGCCTAAGATGGTTTAACACAGTGGAAATAGTGAATATTGAGGAAAAATTGAAGGGAATGAAAACAGACCAGAAAATGGTGGTGAAGTAGAACCTAACATAAATATGAGCGCAGAGACCTATAGCAGAGTAATAGTAAAACATATTGTAAACAGAAACCTTGAGACCCCAAAAGGACCTTAATGTGTGGTGAAGATGAACCTTTTTCTGGATTTAATATGTATGAGAAAAGAAACCTGAGTAGAATTATAGACATAGAAAAGGAGACGAGATTTAGGAAGGGTTCATGAAATCAAGAGAATATGGATATAAAGAAAGATTATCTCAGAATAAATAAGGAAGTGAGTGATTTAAAGAAAAAATGCTGAAATAAATAATGAGGTAAGTGAATTAAAAAAATAATTGAGGTAAAATGTGAAAATGAAAGGAAAAACAAAGATACCACTAATAGTGCTACCTTAAAAAAAGAGGTGAATGAACAAATAAAGGCAATGACTGAGGAAATTGGAGGAAGTATAGGAGAGGAAGTTTTACAGAAAATCAGGAATGAAAGAAGATCAAGAAAGCGAAAAGCTAGTATTTAAGGAAATTGTTCAACAACAAATAAAGGAGAATGCTAAAGATCAGTTATTAGCCTAGGGTAATGAAGGAAAAAGAAAATTGTGTTAGAGATACAGTGGATAAAAAGAAGTGTATTGTAGAATATGGTCTAAAAGAAAAACATAACCTAGTTAGGTACTTGAGAGAAAAAGAAGATGGCCCAGACCATGCCATCACTGATCACCATTATACTTAAGGTACACCATCACCATTGTGAAGGTCACTTATCTCCATTGTGTGTACATTATGACAAAAGGCTCTCTTGATCCTTTCACTAGATTTGTTCTTGAGGTACTCCCATCAAGCTGAGTGCAGAGCATTCAAGTTTTGTTGCGCAATATCCAAGCCGGAAGCTGACTCTAGAGCAGGCAAGGAGCTATTAGTGACAGATGGCTCTGCAGGATTGAAACCAAATATAAATGGTTTGGGCTAAAGCCAGAATTATTTACCAATGCATTATGGGCCGACACTGCCCAAGCCAAGGCCACATCAGTATCACACTTCATATCCTCAAACACTTTTAGCATTGTGTCACCAATTATAACATTCAGCCGCTCACATGTGCCATTGCTCCATGGACTTTCTGCAGCAGTTGTTAAAGATTTAGTACCAAACAGTTCGCCAAGCTCTCTCATATCACTATTATTAAATTCAAACCCACTGTCAGATAGAAGTTTCCTCAGAGCACCAAACAATGAAATCCAATTTATGAAGACACTGCCAACCACTGTCTTAGCAGACTTGTTGGTAATGGCTGATACCACACAATATCTTGTAGCAAGCTCTACAATGAGAAGAAACAGATGTTGCCATACCTGTTTCAGATCCATTGCAATTACTTCATTAAATTTCTCTGCCATCTGCACAGTAACAACTGGTCTAGGTTTTGGGGATTTATACTCTATACACACTTCACAATTTTCAGTAACATAATCTGTTTCTCCATGTCCCTCTCCAACATTTCAGCATTTTATAGCATCCTTATTAATCTCTCCACACCTGGATGGCCAAATTGATGAAGTTTTAAAGCAGTTTTACTGCTATCCAGTGAAGCCAGCAACACATTCTGGATCCCTGGTTCTAGTCACAAGAACAGTGGCAACATGTAGTGACCTGATGATGCTACCCTCAATTTCACCCATCTATTCATAATCTTCATTGAATCCTTACCAAAATCAAGAACAATTTGCCCTTTTTTCATTCACTGCTTACTAATCAGAAGTGGAAGATTACACTCAACAACATCAGTTGACAGCTCCAATGTCACACCTCCAATCCAACATGGAAATACAGTTGAAGTCCATTAATCTGAACACCATTAATCCGAAAACCCAACAATCTGAATTTTTGAGAGCCCAGATATATTACAATTATTTGAAAATTGCACTGCACGCTCCACAGCCAACCGGGCGGCCATTTTTGTTGCTGCGCGGCAGTTGAGTTTATGTGCTGGTGACATTGGCTGTTGTTATCTGATTTCTGGTGTTTTATTGCACTTTCCCTGTGTTTTGCTGCATTCACCATGACTCCAACACCTTCAGGAGGGAAGAAAACACCCAAGAGGAAGCACATAATCCTGTCTAATGCTGACAAATTGAAGTTGATCAAGAGAGTGGAGTCTGGGGAAAGTCGTAAGAAAATTATGCTCGACTTTAAGATTGCCGCCACCACTATAACTGATATGCATTCCAAGGCTAATCTCATGAAGTTTGCTGGAGCTGGAGTCACCATGAAGGGAGCAGAGAGTTGAAAAACCATGAGGAAACCAAAAATTGAAGATCTCGACGAAGTTCTCTGGATGTGGTTTAACCTCTTCACTCTGGGGCACATCGCACGTCTGGCAGCATTAGCTGCCCGACGTGCGATGTTGCGTCATAATAATCGCATTATAAAAAATAAAGTCGGTGCTCAATCGTTCGTTCTCTTTCACCCGTGTATTTTGATAACCATAGAAAATTGATGAAGCCAGTTTAGAGAGAGTGGAAATTACGTAGGTATGACTACAATAAATATAATCAAGATAGCGACATCGGCATCATCAAGTACCCACTTGCTCCTCATGCCGCCTACGGAGGCGTCACCATATGGAAGTGGTTAAGGCCAGGCGTGCAGAGGGGAAACCGATGTCGGGACAAATAATAAAAGAAAAAGCCAAGAAATATTGTGAAGAGATGGTCATTGAGACAGAAGTTAAGTTTTCTGATGGATGGTTACGGAATTTAAAAAATCATCACAGCATCGGGGCCATCGATGTCGCTGGTGAAAAACAGTTGGCAGATGCAGAGACAGCTGCAAGTTACCATTTTAGAGTGTAAATATATGTATTACTCAGTGTTTATTAGTGTTCCAAAGGTAATCCCCCAATAATCCGAATTTTTTGATAATCCGAATGCCCCCTGGTCCCCTGCAATACGGATTAATGTACTTTAACTGTACTGCACACTTAATGGATATATACAGTAGGTTACACCATCACCAAATGTAAATGTTCAGCTAGATTTTTCTCCTCTCACCATGGCCAACTCTTCATTGCACAGGTTGTTCAAGTGATTATCCAACCACTGTTGGCTGCTAACTGTAGTTGAATAACTGGTATCCAAAATACCACAATTTCAAGACTCCTTAACCAAATACATAATCTTAGTCTTTGTGACATTTTCATCACTGGTATATCCAACAAATAAGGACATTTGTATCATATGTTCCTCACTATTACCCCCAGTATCTCGTTCACCGATATCCCTAGATGACACTTCATTATTCTCTTATGAATGCAGACAATATCGAGCCCAATGGTAACGCAAATCACATATCACACATCTTGAAACTTGGCCATCACAACTCAGAGGATTGAGTCTTCCATTAGTCCCTTGATCTCTCAAGTCAACTTGTGTTGACATTGCTGCTCCTCTTCCTCTTCTTCGAAATATGTGTCTCTGTGATGGTCTACATGGTTGCTGTCCATGGGTGGTATAATAGACCTCTTTATTATTGCCACAAAAAACAGGATCAGCTTTAATGCTTGAGGGACAATGCACCTATGTCCACATCTGACAACTGAGTTAAGTGCACACTCAATTGCTGACCATGGACATGTTTTCAAGTAAACTTTATTTTAGGATAGTTGATTTCGGAGATTGCTGACACCACAATTTGAGTCTCATGCTCAGCCAAATTGCTTGAAGCACCAAGCACAAAAACCATCACAGAGTCCAATAGTGTTATTCCCTTCTGTGTAAACTTAAAGTATCTATGTTCAAACTCACATATTCATTAATATTCTTGTTATTCTGAAATTATACAAATTATGAAATGCTGCAAATTGATATTGACTTTTATCAGGCAAGAACAATGTGCCCAGCTTCTCAGTAATGCTCTTTACACAATTTTCTCTCAGAACTGTTAATTCAGTTTCAGAAGATGCTGTCCTAGCCCGACCAGGTAATGACAAGTATATAGCCAATGCCTGCTTATCTTTAACTCACTCCATATAATTATATCCTTTTTCCAATTTTCATATTCAGATTCATTATCAAGCTTAGGAGGATGCTTAGAAGAGGCCATTTTCATGCTCTGCTACTACCGGTAGTATTAGCTCCAATCCAGTCTTTTCTCCAACCCTGCTCCAGTCATCTCTTCCTTTACACTGGGGACCCAGTACTCCACATAGCAGCTCAACAATACTACCATCTGGTGTCTATTCACTGAACCACACATAAATCCAATATGGCTCCCCTCAGCCAAATGACAACAAATGAACACTCCAACAAAACTATTGAACAAAGCAATTTAGTCCTTATTGGACAATTTAATTGCAGTTAAGTCAAGTGGCAGGAATAAGAAGCAAGTGGCAAAGCAGATTCCTTTGTAAATACCCTGTTGAATATAGCAATAGAGAATACAATGAGTCAATGGATAAAAGAAGTGACTTGGGTATGAGGAGTTGACATTCCCACAATATTAGATCTGCTACTAACTAAAGAGCCAGTCATCATCAATTCATTAAACTACCTTTGCCTCATAGAAAAAAGTGACCATGTAACAATTGAATTTCAGCTGGAGGAAGAAATAGAACCAAGGAATGAATCACATACGTAAGGAAGACTCAGTTTTGGGAAAGCAGATTATTTAGGGTTGAAGAATTCTTTGAAGTAGCAAACTGGGAGGAATTAATGAATACCACAGGAATAAGGAGGAAATTGGAAATCTTTCTTGACATTTACAACCTGGGAGTGAACAGATATGCTGAAGATTAATGGAAGGAAGAAGTAGAAACAAGACTGGTTTAGTAAAAGGTGTGAGATTGCAAAAAAAGGCTATGGACATGGCTTGGGAAAAATGGAGGAAGAGAAAAAGCAGTAAAACAAAAACTTATAGACAAACTAGAAATGACTATACAAGAATTCAAAGGGAGGAAGAAAGCAATTTTGAAAGAGGTGTAGTAAATAAATGCAAATGTGAACCGAAACTGTTTTGCAGGTTTATAAGTGGTAAATTGAGACATAGGGAAATAATCAACAAGTTAATAATGGGTGTTGAGGTCAATAAAGAAACCTCAGCTCAGGCAGAAATAATGAATGAAAGTTCAGTCGGTCTTCTCAAAATAAGAGCAATTTTTTGAAGGAAAGTGAGGGGAGCTAAAATGTAGAAGTGAAGAAAGTGTTCACTTTTTCAGGATAATTGGACATGACAGAAAGCTTTAGGAACTGATGGGATCTCAAACTGGATAATCAGAGAATGTAAAGAACAACTAGAGGGCAAGATTCTCAATCTTATTATATGTTCATTGAAAGAAGGCATAATGCTGCTTGATTGGAAAAGGGCAAATGTATCAATAAAGGTGGAAGTAAGGAGACACCACTAAATTAGGCTGGTATCACTGACCAGCACAATAGTAAAGTTATGTGAAAGATTGATGGACTAAATTCCTTGAAGAGATGAACAATCTGACAGGCAGTCAGTTTGGCTTTAGATCTGGAAGATTGTTGTGTTGAACCTTTTAAGCTTTCACTCGAGAGTGATTGATGTGCTGCAAGAAGGGGTGGGTGGACTGTGTGTACCTTTATCTAGAGAAAGCTTTTGATAAATAACCTCACAGTGGACTTATTTGGAAATTGGATCATGTTGGAGGACTGATGGGTAAACTACTTGAATGTATGAAAGATTTTTTGAAGGAAAGATACATGAGGACACTAGTAAAGGATAGGATGGAGAGTAGTAATGAGCAGAGTTTCACAGGGTTCAGTGCTTGCAACAATAATGTTTCTTGTCCATCAACAGTTCATCATCAGGACCTCTTTCCATAAAGATGTCCAATTCTGCTGTGATACATTGTGCATCTTCTCTCTTCAATCTCTTCCATATCGCAAAGTGACCTGGTCCACAATCCACTATGGATAAGTAGGGAATCCCCTAGTAATGAGTCACATCAACAGCCAGGCACTGCCAGTTATATTCAACATTATGTTCACTTCCCTTGTGCACTATAGGAGCAGGATCAATTGACTGACATTGGTCACAACTCTTCACAATCCTCTTCACAGAATCTTTAGAGACATTTGGGTCTAACTTCTTGGCCAGATATAAGGTCCTGTCTACTCCCATGTGGTGTTTGTTATGCACTTCTTTCACTAAGGCACCAGTGCACATGTGTGCTTGTTCATTGTTAACTTCAGTATCCATTAACCAGCTCCTTGTGACTGTAGTTAAAATATCAGCTCTGTTCTTTTCAGTAGTTACTAATGACACAGCAATAATCGACCCATATTCATTAACCATCTCCTTTAGATTTAATAAATGCCATTTAATAATCATTTCAGCACCTCACTTTGTGTGAACATGCTTCTTGGCACTTATCACATTTTTCAACCAGGCACCAACCATTGCCAAATAAATTTTCAACTCTATAGAGTTAAGGCCCCACATGGCTAAATTCACCCCTTTCAACACCGTTCCAATTCCATGATATAATGTGGTTGAAATCATCCATTTTTCATAGCCAAGTGGCATCCTCATCAGTCTTACCATTAACTTCCAAAACTACTCCAACTGCAATCCTACTGGTACTAGCATCTGACCACACAACACCATGTTTAATATTGGACATTCACCAGCTCCCTCTTACAGGATCCTCCAGTTTTATTTTCTTGAAGACTTCCCTAATCATCAACACGCACCATCTGTTCTCCAACAAAATCCTCCCAACATGAGTCTCCAGCTCTTCTCTTAATAAAACTACATGCAGCACACAACCATCCTGCTATGGGATAGTGTCCCACTAATGAATCACAAATAGAGAACAATTCCATCTTCGTAAGTGTCTTGGCCACTTCAGGCACCTTGTTACCTCTATGGAACATCAACTCTCCTTCAACTTTTGATAGTTGTAACCCAAAAGTATCTCCTCTATTGAGTGACTCAGATTGGAAAAAGTACAACGGCAAGGCACAAAACTGATTCCAAATATCAAAAATAAATCTTACAAAAATCAACTAAAACATATGAATCTGTTTTCCCTAAAAAAGCATAGACTCAGAGGTGACTTGATACAGGTCTTTAAGATTCTCAAGGGAATTGAGAACATCAAAAGGGACAAAATTTTCACACTGAATGAGAATCCAACAAGAAATAATTATCTAAAACTGTCACAAAATAGATTTAATTTGGAAGTGGGTAGAAACAACTTAGCCAACCGTGTAAGCTACCAGAAGAGGCTGGACGACCGTGTTGTGGACAGCTGCCCAGGATGTAACACTTCACCCCATACCATACAACACATAATGGAAGACTGCATTATACACAATCATGCACGCAAACAACACAACATACACTCTATAAAGGATTTGTGGGAAAACCCAGTTTCGGCCGTGGCCTTCCTTGGGGAGACGGGACTGCTCGGACAGACAGTCTAGGGAACGACAACAACAACAACAACTTAGCCAACCGTGAAGTTAATGAATGGAATAAACTTCCTGCAGAGGCAGTGCAATGTAGTTCAGTTTGAAGCTTTAAGATTTGTTTAGATAAAGACCTCAGTGAGATGCTGTAGTACCTCCCATTTATTTTATCTTATTTGTTTGTTATTATTTGTCTGTTTATTAATTGCTTGATTTTAATTTATTATTAGTTATCTGTCAATTTATTATTATCTATATTTACCTATTTGTTTATTATTTAACTATACTTATGCATTTATATAGATATATATATATATATATATATATATATATATATATATATATATATATATATATAAAATTGGCATTTCAAAGCATAACAGTGCCTTGAATAAGTCAATAGTTGATATATTTGTCCTATATACAATGTTAGGTTTCTAGTTTTGATATATTTTTCCAATATAAAATGTTAGGTTACAAAGAAAACAATGGCCTCCGCTAGCGGACCCAGGAATCTGGGTGCGCACATCCTGTGTAATAGTAGTCCTTGATATATATATATATATATATATATATATATATATATATATATATATATATAAATATATATATATATATATGTATATATATATATATATATATATATTTATATTTAATTCAACCTAGTTAAGGACCAAAAGGTCTCCTGTTGATGTGTTTCGTAAAAAAAAATAATAATAATAAATAAATCATTTCCTTCAGTCCTCGTATGATTTTTGGCTTTAGCTTCCACTAGTGGAACATACCAAATGACTAATGTGGCAGTTGACATCTTTTTGTAGACAACTGCCTTTGTCACCATGTGTTGCTATAGTGATGTAGCCATGGGTAATGATAATGACTGTCACATATACAGTAAGGGGAAAAACCATAGCCCCACAGAAACTGACAACAGTCTGTAGGCCCTCATCCAGATCTTTTTCAGAAGAAACTTTGGACTAATGTCTGTGTTAGTATGTGACTATTGCCTTCACTGGCTATGAGTATTAGGAGAGGAGCAGTTATCACTTGTGAGCTCTCCATGTCTGAAAACATGTAAGAAATACAAGTGAAGTTGATAGGAAGATATTTTGGGTCCAATCCTCAGGGCTGCACCTCCTGATGGAGGTAAGGGGGTTGATAGGTTTTGGAAATGAGCAATTCTACTGCCCATCTTGCAGGACCACAATCAAGTACTCATCATTGGTCCCTTCAGGAAGAAAAAAAAAATTGATTAATATTATTTATTTTTCAGGGTTATTCGTCTAGAAAATGGATTAATTGCCCTTCTGGTGTCAGATATGAGTACTTTGACCACTTCAGCTGCAGGTATGTACTGTTGTGGACTTATTTTGCTGAAAAAAGAATTTCATTGACCTTTTGGCTACCTAAATGTTAAAAAGGCATTTCAAAACAAATTCCCTTAATCTGTAGGTCACTAGGTGAATGTTGTATATACTCCCCCCTCCAGCGTTGGAGCCAATTTTTTTTTTTTTTTTTTTTTTTTTATTTTTTTTATTAAATCAACTCAAAATTATGTAAAACCAAAAAATCTTGCGTATTTTGATTAATTTTAGCCTGGAAATGGAGAAACTGGCTTGATTTTGTGAAGATATGCATGCAATATTTTGGTAGAACATTCATAGACTTGCTCCTCACACAGGTTGAACAAGGTCTTATTTTTTCGAGGAAGCTTCGTTAGAATTTTAGAGTGAAGGAATTTAACATGATGCTTGAAGTCAATATACAGTCACTCATAATAGTCTGACACTTATGGAAAATGTGTTTATAAGTAGTTTTGGGGATTTTTTTTTTGGCAAATATATATCACTTTTTTTTTTTTTTTTTTTTTCTTTTCTTTTCTTTTTTTTATGGAGGATAGGTGATTGTGATATTTCTTATTGTTTTGATAAATGTTTTAGTAAGCATCCATCACACCATTATTGCTCGGCCACATTTTGTATTACGCATTTATTACAAAAATTGGCAGTGCGAAATTGCCAGTTCTATACATCTGAATACATACTAAATAGCACCTGCCTAACTGTCGAAGTACAACTTCACCTCCTCATACTTTGTTTCGTACACCAGAATTGCCTAAATTATGTCCTAAAGGCCGATTTTATACCCCAAGTTACCCCCGAAAAATTGCTGCCAGGGTTGCCAGTTTTGTCAATAAATAAAAAAAATTTGGGTGCCTTTTATAGCCAATGGATAGGGCTACTTGGTCATTACCACAGATTTGACCCTCAATGTAATGCCTATTTTTGGCAAATTTTTTAAATTGCGGCATACAACGTATGCCGCTGACTCTCAGTCCATAAAACAGTTGTGGCATACGTTGTATGCCACTAACTCTGTATGGGTTAAGCTGCTAGATTGCAAAAATGTCACATACTCAGATTAAAATTCCTGTGTGCATACATGTAGCTTGTCACCAAACCATCCACTTGATGATAATGTTCCTCCACACATCTTCCATTGCCATGGAAACCCAGAAAGTATGGTGGGAATACAGGCTGGGTGACACGGGCAGTGTCACACACCATCATACTCATGCTTCTATGCACCTCATTTGGCTTGGATACTTGCTGTTTTTATAATATTAAGCAAGTTATGCATGCTATAGTTATGATAGAATGCCAGTATCAATAGAAGAAAATTGCTATGATATGGTATTGAAATGTGAAATAGTGTGATTATATGTAATACGAATGTGACCACTATGGTTGTCACAGGAATTGTTCATGTCAACCATGTTTATGCACTTGTGATATGAATACAGCATATAAACATAACATAGGGGCTTTGGAGGTGAAATAGAAATACATTGTGGTGTTGTGAGGCTTGAAATTAGTTGTCTGTTGTTGACCCATATATGCAACCAGTCATTTTTGTCACAACTCAGATTTTCTTGCAAATTACTGTGCTTATAGACTTTAATGAGACAAATTCAATGGTATGTGTCTCACCTCAGTAGGTCAAATGGTTTCTGAGATATAACCCCTCACATTTGGGTCAAAAAAGGTAATTTTTGTAAAAAATGAAAAAGTTCAAAGTCAAATATCTCTGAGACTATTGCACCTACAGAGCTCATTCTGATGCCATTTTAAAACTAATAAGATTCCATACAATTTTTGTTAATGTACATATTTCCTTATGAGGTCAAGCAAAAAAGTTTACATTTAATTTGACCTTTGACCTTGAAAAGGTCACTTGACAGAGAAATTGATTTTTTGTAACTTTCCCTAAAAATTTGTACATACATGTAGCAAAGTGTTCATAAAGAATTTTCTTTGAGGAATGGTTATTTTAGGAACTACAGATTTTTATGTAAGCACAAATTAATTGAAAAAGTGACTATTTTGGTGTTTGACATGTACTGTATATTGCAATTACCACAGACATAGCCAGCACTCCAGTTTTTTAGGGGGATACCATTCAGGGAGGAGCAAAGTGCAATCATGGTGAAGTCCTAAATGAGATGAGTGCCTGCAAGACTAGAAGTATGATTTTGAAGCTGATGTTAGCTTCGTTGCTACCAACACTTCAGTTCTCTTCAGTGAAATTGTAATTCACTTACAACTTTCTTCACTTTCTTTCTAATTTATAATTGTAGTACTTTAAGTCACTCATCTCAAGGCTCCATGCCACTCTCGTAGTGTAAGTTTTTAGTCAAGTTCCATTATTCAATAATGAAGGGGAATTAGATAATTAACTTACCTTTTCCTTTTCTTCACGAATTCTGGTACAACGTATGGTAATAGGTACACCCGTGGAATCTCCTCCTGGGATCCTCTTACACCCACCAAGCCAAGTCTGCTCCGACGTCACAATTTAATTCATCCAATAACTTTGAACATTACAAATAATTTTTCTCCTCCACCCTTTTCTCCAATCAGAGAGACTGTTATAATGTCTCAAGCAATATTGTTTATGCAAGCAATTTATCGCAAGCAGAATGAGCTCTGTGTTTACATTTAGTCACATCAGCACCTTTGATCGCCACTACAACCAATGTTTACAAATACAAGACAGTAAGGTAGAATATGTAATTCAGCAACTTGCTGTTGGCCATTGTATCATAGCTGAATATAAGATTCACATATCGTTTCACCTACCCCTCGATCTACCTAAATGTCTACCTCTATCTACCGGCCTCTTACAGGGCTCGGCAGCTACCCTTGGTCGTCCCGACCAATGATATCTACTACCCTCTTACAGGGCTCGCTAGTATATACTTGGAAATCATCATATATATAAGAAGCTAATCTAACCTTGCAATTGGTAAAATGGCATCAGTAAAACTTATTAAACATATACATATCAAAGATATAAGCAACCCTCCAAAATGCACAATAATTATTTAGGCAGATTAATGATAAATAACATACATGTCTAAATAATAAAGCATTTCCCAAAATTAGTTTGCAATATGAAATAATTTGCAAACATATTCGCAAAACTCACTACTTTTGAGTTAGAATTTTTTTTTTTTTGTAAAGTGTGTCTTCTTGCATTTCAGTTATTTTTGTTAACACTTAATTCATTTTTCAAGGACAGTCTTAATGCTTCATAAACAATAATTAAATACTTAGCTGTCCATAAGTATGGGCAAGGTTCCAAGTCTGACCACAGCAGATCCAAGGTCTTCATGTCCCGGCCTGACACCAAGTTCCAGTAGTTTAGGTCTCCCATCCCAAGTACATACAAATGGTCAAATCAATACTATCTGTAAAATGCATCAAGATTAATATTCAATTCGCAAATGATATTATTAAAATATTCCCTATACTCTTCTGGTTCATTAAAATTGATACATAGGGTATCACAACAATCATCTTCATAGATCTGCAACCTAACTTTCTTCATATCATCTAAATGGCCTATCAATTCTTCCTTACTTTCTAAATGTATGATTTTATATTTATTTCCACCTGCAGAATCAATCACCCTATATGGACCTGAGTACCTTGGTGAAAGTTTATTATAGGGTGAATGTAGTTTGACCATGGCTAAATCTATTTTCAATTCTAGTTTATATGCTATTTTGTGTTGTTGCTTTTTCATCTCTTGCAAATGCTCCTGCATATGTTCCCTAACTCTTTGGTGAATACTTTGGAAAGTATTTATTCTATTTGAGATAGAATCATCTATATTATACACAGGTTTCTGCTCTCCAGTCAAGATTTCATATGGAAGAATTTTGTCTTCCCCCAAAATAATAAAATGAGGTGTTTCACCTGTTGCTATATTAATTTGGTTGTCCAGAGTACATTTAACACAAGGAATCCAAGTATCCCAAGTTATACTTTGAGGACTTATCATACTTCTAAGACATGTAATAATTTTCTTATGTAACCTCTGTACAACTCCATTACTTTGTGGATGATTCACTAGAATGTTTACTTTCTTTATCTTAAATAAACTACATAATTTTTCCAAGATTTTGTTATTAAATTCAGTTCCATTATCTGAAACTAAGATTTTAGGTGTAGTGAAATTACAGATTATCTGATCATAGATTATTGAAGCAATAATTTCAGCTTTCTTATTTGGAATGGGTTGTAAAATACAAAATTTTGAAAAAAACAAAAAAAATCAATGGCAACAAATACATATATCCATTCTCAGACATAGGTAATTCCAATGTATCTATGTGAACTCTTTCCCAAGGTTTCTGTGGAATGGGATAGGTAGATATAGGAGCAGGTTTTGGTGTATTTCCTTTCACCTTAACACATTTCAAACAATTTTCTATATAATTATGTATATCTTTCTTCATAACTGGCCCAAAAGTACTTAAGTTGTGCTTGTCTATAAGTTTTATCCTTTCCTTGATGTGAGCTACAATCACTATCAAGAAGTAATTTTAATATCTCTTTTACATGAGTTTGTGGTATTACCAACTGATTTACTGGACCTCTAGAAATATCTTTCCCGCTTACAATTGTTTTTCTATCCAAATGTCCATTAATCAAATGAAATTCCTCTATCTTATACCCCTTTGGTAGTTTTGGACTAATGAGTCGCATGTCTTATCATCCCTCTGTTCTCTTATTAGCATTTCCTCATCTAAAGTTACTAACTCATCTATACTGCAAACAAAATTAATCAACCCTCTCGTTGGTTGGCTAAAGTTTCTAGAAAGTGCATCTGCTGCAACATTCTTTTTACCTGGAATATATTCAAATTTAACTTTATAGCACTGAAGTATTGCAAACCATCTAGCGAGTCTGCCCCTAAGATTCTTATGCTTAAATAAGTTCTGAATAGCTGTATGATCAGTCCATACTCTGATTGGATATCCCAGTATCATATCTCTAAATGTCTATGTCTATTAAACATTTGGGAAAGGATGCTAAGAGGAGACTGTATGAAGAAGTGATTGTGCCAACAGCACTGTATGGGGCAGAAACATGGAACATAAGAGAAGAAGAGAGAAGGAGTTTGAATGTGTTTGAGATAAGGTGTCTGAGAAGTATGATGGGGGTTACTAGGCTAGAGTGAGAAATGAGGAGGTGAGGAGGAGAACAGAGGTGGAAAAGGAGCTGGGAGGTAGGGTTGATGAAAGAATATTAGGATGGTTTGGACATATGGAAAGAATGAGTGAAGAAAGACTAGTAAAAGAGGTGTGGAAGGCAGATGTGGAGGGAGTGAACATGAGGGGACGTCCTAGGATGAGGTGGATGGATGGGGTGAAGGGAGCTTTGGGGAAGAGGGGAATGTCAGTTGAGGAAAGACGGGAGAGGACAGAAGACAGGTGAATGGAGAATGGTTGTATATGGATGATGTTGTGATTGCATGAGGTGGAATGGGCGGGGGGATGGGGGGTGAGGTAGTATGTGTGAGCAAAATTTGATGCAGCCCGAAGGGATTTCTCCCCGTCCTCTCATTTTATTCAATGGGGGGACGGAGAGGGGGGGGTCGCCGATTTAATGAAGCGGCCTTGCTGTGGATGTGCTGTGTCTTGGGACACTGCTTCTGACCCAGGGCAGTGGACAAGGTGCAGGGATGACCCATCATTCAGGAGGTGCTAAGATAAGAGGGAGGGTGGAGGGGTGTGGAGTGTATTCAGGGATGGAATGGGTGGCAATAATTTTATGCCTTTTTCTTTTTGGCTACCCCCCTTGTAAGGGGGAAGAAGCCTTGGTATATGTATGTATGTATATCTCTAAAACTTTCTAATGAATATATCACTACTAATGTTTCTCTTTCTGTTATAGAGTAGTTTCTGCATTATTACAAATTCTTGAAGTGTAAGCTATTGGTTTCAAAGTTCCATTTCTCTCTTGCATAAGTATTCTTCCTAATCCTATGTCAGATGCATCAGTGCAAAGAATGAATTCTTTATTATGGTCTGGAAATATTAGAATTGGAGAACTCATGAGTTTATCTTTCAGTTTATCAAAAGCTTCCTGTTGTGCAGGTCCCCACATGAACTTTGGGTCCTTCCTCAACAAAGAACTTAATGGATTAGCAATGTCAGCATATCATTAGATAAATTTCCTATAATATCCTGTCAATCCCAAAAAGTTCCGAACCTTGTCTACATTGGTTGGAACTGGAAAATTCTTGACTGCTTCAACCTTTGAATTCACTGTACTAAGTCCATGTCTGTCTACCTTATGTCCCAAGTAAATGACAGTCTTGCAAGAACTTACATTTTCCAAGTTTCACTTTTAATCCTGCTTCAACTAGTCTTGAGAATATCAAATCTAATTTCTTAAAGTGCTCAACCGCTGTCTGGGAAACTATTAAAATGTCATCTAGGAATACACTGGCTTTGTTTCCTAACAACCCATCTAGAATTGTATTCATTAATATCATGTCAGTGAATGGACTTTTACATAACCCAAATGGCATTCTTTTGAACGCATGATGTCCCGTTGGAGTAGAAAATGCTGTGAACTCTCGTGAGTCTTCGTGCAACTCTATTTGCCAAAAAGCAGATTTGATATCTTTAGTGCTAAAATATCTATTCTCAGTTCCCAAACTTTTTAAAATGTCACCTATTACTGGTAATGGTAATCTGTCATGAATAGTGTGCTTATTCAATTCCCTATAATCAATAATTGGGTGCATAGTACCATCTGATTTTGGCACCAAAATCAAAGGAAAGTTCCACTCACTTTTACTAGCTTGGCTGTCCACAGGAATAAGTCATCTGTTCAAATCTTCTATAAGAACATAAGAGAACATAAGAAATAAAGGAGACTGCAAAAGACCATAAGGCCTACACTAGGCAGCTCCGTATCCATCACCACCTGTTATCCCCATCCATAAAGTTGTCTAATCGTTTTTTAAAACAACTGATAGTTTCAGCGCTTACTACATGGTTACTAAGTTTATTCCATTCATCGACCACCCTATTAGTAAACCAATTCTTGCCTATTTCCTTCTTAAATCTAAATTTGTCCAGTTTATACCCATTACTGCGAGTCCTGCCCTGTTGTTTTATTATGATGACCTTGTTTGCATCACCCTTGTTATAGCCTTTTCCATTTTGATAATCGAAAGATCTCTCACATGCTGGGTCACTTTTGCAGTTGCTGGAGGACAGGCAACCACTGCATCTTTTATTGACTTTTCGGACTTCTTAATTGATCTTATTGTGGACTCATTTACTTTGAATTCACGTCCACAAGCTGCGTAACTTGTGCCGCTTCGAAGCTTGTCTAGCACAACTATTTTTTCCTTTAGGGTCATCACCTTCTTGCTTCTCTTTGCCACTTTTCCATTCTTGACTTAATTCTTCTTAGATGATGAAGATCATCCAGGAGCCATGTGTATGGGCTTCCTTGAGAGTAAAAAAAGAACGTGTGCAGGGAGGGAGAGCTATTGAGATGTTAACCCGCACAGTGTCACAGGAAATCTACACCCACACAGTGTTGGGGGTGAGTCATTGAATGAGTCAAACGGCTTTGTTCCGCTATCGGCCGCCAGAGGCAGACTCAATATACATGTAATAAAACCTCTGGCGAATTTAATATTTTTATTCTAAAGTATCAAACACACACAATAGTCAGTAGTGATGCCTGGCCTGGCGCACGCAGTAGACATTTTTTTTTTTTTTTTTTCCCCAATTGAAATCTGGAGCCAAAGTGAAAAAATACAATCCTATTCAATCACTAAAATATGCAGGCAATGAAACAGACTCAATATATGTGTAATAAAAACCTCTGGTGAATTTAATATTTTTATTCTAAAGTATCATACACACACAATAGTCAGCAGTGATGCCTGGCCCAGCACATGCAGTTGACAATTTTTTTTTTTTTTTTCTTAATTGAAATCTGGAGCCAAAGTGAAGAAATACAATCATATTCAACCACTAAAATATGCAGGCAATGAAACAGACTCAATATACGTGTAATAAAACCTCTGGTGAATTTAATATTTTTATTCCAAAGTACAGGTAGTCGTCGACTTACGACCGAGTTCGGTTCCGACAGACAGGTATTAAGCCGATCTGGACGCAAGTTGGGCTTTATATATATATACAGTATATATTACCCTTTAAATATTATTTTTGTTACTGTATATATATATATATATATATATATATATATATATATATTGTATAATATATTTAGCATACTGAAATAATCTTACCATTTTTTAACTGTTGTACAGTATTTTTTAACCTTTTTATAATTTTTTCTGATTTTCTTTGGGAAACATAGCCTAGGCCTAAGCGTACTGAATAAAATCCTATCATCTTTGACCTATGATATTTAATACTGTATTTTTTAATCTTTTTATTATTTTACCAATCACACTTTCTTTAGGAAACGTATGCAGACTGAATAAAATCTTATTATCTTTGAGCTACGTTGTTTGATATTCATTAACATTTTCCCTGTGGTGGGGGAAAAGAATACTGCCACCAAGTATTTCCACTTGGATTGTAAGAGGCGAGAAGAAAGGTACGGGGATTGAGACTAGGCATCCTTCTCCTTGTAGCTCCACAGGGGACATTCCTAAAAGAAATAGCAAAGGCATAAGAGGGTCTGTGAGTTTTCTGACCAGCACCCTAAGGTTTGGGTCTTTTAATGTGTGTGGATGTGGTACAGATGAGAGTAAAAGGGAAGAGATAGGTAGTATGTTTGTGAGAAGAAAGATGGATGTGTTGGCTTTGAGTGAAACTAAGCTGAAAGGGAAGGGCGAGCATAAGTTTGGGAGTGTAAGTGGGAGGTTATCAGGAGTGAAGAGAGGGAGAGGGAGGGAAGGGGTGGCTATACTAGTAAGTGAAGAGATAGGTAAACGTGTAGTGGAGTGGAAGGAGGTTTCCTCAAGGATAATGTGGATGAAGGTGAAACTGGGAAAGGAGATGTGGGTTTTTGTAAGTGCATATGGACCTGGCAGTGAAAAGAGTATAGAAGAAAGGGAAGCTTTTTGGATAGATTTGAATGAGTGCATAGAGGATTTAGGGAGAAATATCAATGTAATAGTACTGGGAGACCTTGATGCTAGGGTAGGAAATGATCCAATTGATGGAGTGGTTGGGAAATGTGGAGTACCAGGAAAGAATCGCAGTGGAGAGTTGATGGTGGAAATGTGTCTAGAAAGAGAGTTGATGATAGCAAATACAATGTTTCGGAAGAAAGTCAAGCATAAGTACACATGGGAGAGGGTAGTGGATGGAAGGGTGGTAGATAGAGCATTAATGGACTATGTAGTGGTAAATAGGATTATGATAGGAAGAGTTAAGGATGTACATGTGCTAAGGGGAGAGGGTGGGGGAATATCAGATTTTTTGGTGGAAGGTAAGTTGAGAGTGGAGGATAGATGGAGGAAGAGGAAAGGGACAAAAGGTAGGGAGGTGCTTAGAGTGATTTCTTTAAAGGAAAAGGAGGAGTACAAGAAGAAGCTGAAGGAGGAGTGGGAGGGAATGAAGGATAGAGTAGAGCTAGGTGTGGAGGAGGAATGTGGATGGTTCAAGGAGGGAGTCACAAAGTGTGCAAAGATGGTGTGTGGAACAAGAAGGACAGGAGGAAATAGAAGAAAGGGTAGTGAATGGTGGCATGAGGAAACAAAGAAGGTTGTAGAAGAGAAGAAGCGAGCTTTCACAGATTGGTTACAAAATAGGACGAGGGAGTCATATGAGAGGTACAAAGAAAAGAAAAGAGAAGTAAAGCAAAAGGTAAAGGAGGCAAAGAGGAGAGCAGATGTGAAATGGGTAAGAGTATGACAGAAAATTTTGAAAGTAATAAAAAGATGTTTTGAAAAGAAATTAAGAGAGGAAGAGGAGGCAAATCAAGTAGAGAAGAAAAGGTAAAAGGTGCAGATGGAGAGATGATAATGGAAGAGAAGGCAGTAAGGGGAAGATGGGCAGAATATTTTAGGGAGTTGCTAAATGTGAAGGAGGATAGGGAGGGAAAGATAGCTGCAGTGGGAAATGCTAAGAAAATGAGAGTGGTGAGTGAGGAAAATGGAGGAGAAATAAGGAAGGATGAAGAGAAGGCAGTTGTTAAGATGAAAGCAGGTAAAGCACCTGGTCTGGATGGATGCCATGCAGAATGTCTAAAAAAAAAGGAGGTACAGTGATGGTGGACTGGTTGGTGAGGTTATTTAATGTTTGCTGGATAGAGGGTAGAGTGCCGGAGGACTGGAGGAGTGCCTGTATAGTTCCACTTTACAAGGGAAAAGGGGACAAGTGTGAGTGTAGTAGTTTCAGAGGGATTAGTATGTTAAGTGTAGTTGGGAAGGCTTATGGGAGGATAGGATCTTGATTGAGAGGATTAGGAGAGGAACAGAGGGAGTAATTGGTGAGGAATAGTGTGGATTTAGGACAGGTAGAGGTTGTGTAGATCAGATCTTTGTGATAAGACAGATATGTGAGAAAGTTATAGGAAAGGGGAAGGATGTTTTTTGGACCTTTATGGACCTAGAAAAGGCTTACGACAGGGTAGACAGAAAGGCACTGTGGGAGGTTTTGCAGATATACGGGATAGGAGGAAAGCTTCTAGGAGCTGTCAAGAGTTTTTGTGAGAGTAGTAGAGCTTGTGTCAGGATTAGAAATGGAGAGAGTGAGTGGTTCGAGTTAAAGGTGGGACTTCATCAAGGATGCGTTATGTCGCCCTGGCTGTTCAACTTATACATGGATGGGGTAGTGTGAGAGGTAAATGCAAGTGTATTGAGTCAGGGATTGGAGATGATTAAAGAAAATGGAGAAAAGTGGGAGGTGAGCCAGCAGTTGTTTGTTGTTGTTGTTGTCGTTCCCTAGACTGTCTGTCCGAGCAGTCCCGTCTCCCCAAGGAAGGCCACAGCCGAAACTGGGTTTTCCCACAAATCCTTTATAGAGTGTATGTTGTGTTGTTTGCGTGCATGATTGTGTATAATGCAGTCTTCCATTATGTGTTGTATGGTATGGGGTGAAGTGTTACATCCTGGGCAGCTGTTCACAACACGGTCGTCCAGCCTCCTCTGGTAGCTTAGAAGTGCTGGGTGGTGACCGCATCGCAGTCTGGCCAAGTGGACTCTGTCCTTTCGTGGGAGAGAGGATTCAGAAGGGTGGATATCAGGGGGTCTGGCATGCAGCAGTGTGTTGTCTTTCAGTGTGTTAATGGAGCGGTGAGTGATATGATTATGAATATGTTTCCGGAGGCTGGTATTTGGTGGTTGTGGAGGAAGAGAAGAGAGTATTTGTGCGTAATAAAGGTCTTTGGGTGTAGTTTTAATGTTTCTTGGTGTGTGTGGGTGTTCTGCTATGTAGTGTAGCGGGTGTGATGTGTTTGTGGTGGCTGCAGCAAGTGTTTGTGTGCCTCTCATGTCGAGGTGGTCCTTGATTTTGAGGACTTTTGTTTCATGGTGTAAATGGTCTGTAGGTGTTGTATTTGTGCAGCCTGTAATTGTTTTTAGGGCTTTGTTTTGTATGATTTGAAGGGTGTTGTGGTGTGTCTCACTGAGATTAGGAGCCCATGCAGGACTCGCATAATTCATCACTGAGCGTATGCATTGTTTGTATATTGTTATATTAGTTTCTTTGTTTTGTCCAAATGTTGTTCCAGTGATTGACTTAAGTGCTTTAAGTCTAGGTGTGCATTTGTTTTTTATGTTTGTGAGGTGTTGTTTGAAAGACATGGATGTATCGTATGTTACACCAAGAATTTTCGGTGTTTGTGTTTGTGGACAACTGCGCTTGTGGCAGGATCGGAGGAGGGATTGAGGAAGTGGGTAAAAGTAAGGTGATGAGATGTACAAGGGGTGAAAGTGGTAGTAGTCTGGAAGTGAGCATTAACCTCTTCAGTACGGGCCTTAAATCTCGCGGGCAGCAGCCGATGCCAGCCGTACGACGTGTCGTAATAATACTCGCATCATAAAATATAGTCACCGCTTATATTGATCGTTCTCTCTTTCACCCGTGAATTTTGATAACCATAGAAAATGTGATTACAGACAGTTTAGAGAGTATGTCATAACGGAGGGGCAACTACAATAAATATAATCAAGACGCCGATATGGCAGCCTCGCGTATCCACTTGCTCCTCATGATGCCTACGTATGCGGCACCGTATGGAAGGGGTTAAGGGAGAGCAACTGGAGGAAGTGGATAGTTTTAGATACTTGGGTGCAAATGTGACAGGAAAAGGTGGAGTGAAGGTGGAGGTAGAATGTAGATTGAGAAAAGCGAGTAAATGCCTTGGTGGATTAAAAAGTGTAATGAGGAATAGACATTTGGGAATGGATGATAAGAGGAGACTATATGAAGGAGTGATTGTGCAAACAGCACTGAATGGGGCAGAAACATGGAACATAAGAGAGGAAGAGAGAAGGAGTTTGAATGTGTTTGAGATGAGGTGTCTGAGAAGTATGATGGGGGTTACTAGGGTGGATAGAGTGAGAAATGAGGAGGTGAGGAGGAGAACAGGAATGGAAAGGGGGTTCGGAGATAGGGTTGATGAAAGAGTATTAGGATGGTTTGGACACATGGAAAGAATGAGTGAAGAAAGACTAGTAAAAGAGGTATGGAAGGCAGATGTGGAGGGAGTGAACATGAGGGGACGTACTAGGATGAGGTGGATGGATGGGGTGAAGGGGGCTTTGGGGAAGAGGGGAATGTCAGTTGAGGAAGGATGGGAGAGGAGAGAAGACAAGGGTGAATGGAGAATGGTTGTATATGGATGATGTTGTGATGCATGAGGTGGAATGGGCGGGGGGATGCGGGGTGAGGTAGTATGTGTGAGCAAAATTTGACGCAGCCTGAAGGGATTTCTCCCCGTCTTCTCCTTTTATGCATGGGGAGACGGAGAGGGGGGGTCGCTGATTTAATGAAGCAGCCTTGCTGTGGATGTGCTGTGTTTTGCGACACTGCCTCTGACCCAGGGCAGTGGACAAGGTGCAGGGAAGACCCGTCATCCAGGAGGTGCTAAGATGAGTGGGAGTGTGGAGGGGTGTGGAGTGTATTCAGGTATAGAATGGGTGGGAATGATTTTATGCCTTTTCCTTTTTGGCTACCTCCCTTGTAAGGGGGAAAAACCCTTGGTATATGTATGTATGTAACTTTTTTATAATTTTCGTTAGTAAACGTAGCCTAGGCCTACGCATACTGAATAAAGTCCTGTCATCTTTGACCTGCAAATACTTTTTTGTTGGTTACATTAAAATCATTGCAAGGCAAAATTAGGATTTTTTTTTATTTCAAAACACATTCTTTTCATTTAGGTATTGTACCGAAAATATTGTTATCGACAACAGACTAGGCATAAACAAAATTTACTGTTACATTTTATTAATCGCAAAACATAAAAATACAAAATGCTGTACCGAACATATTGTTATCGACAACAGACTAGACATAAAAAAAGTTTTACTGTTACATTTTATGAATTGCAAAACATATAAAAATACAAAATGCAAGGCAAAATTAGGACAATTTTAATTTCAAAACACATTCTTTTCATTTACGTACTGCACCAAACATATTGTTATCGACAACAAACTAGCCTAGGCATAAAAAAGTTTTACTGTTACATTTTATTAATTGCAAAACATAGAAATACAAAATGCAATGCAAAATTAGGAAATATTTTACTTCAAACAAACAAAATGAAAGAATATTTAGTTGGCTGGGGTGCTGATGCTGCCGGCAGCCTGCCAAAACTATCGTACTCGCGTCTCGCGGCGTGCGGTGTAATTGTACTGCACTGCCAGGCATAACATTGCAATTCTATTACTCTATTAAATGTTAAATATTATTGCACTATCTCGTGGTCATAAAGTCGATCAGTCATAAGTCGCATAGGTCATAAGTTGACGACTACATGTATCATACACACACAATAGTCAGCAGTGACGCCTGGCCCGGCACATGCAGTCCACATTTTTTTTTTTTTTCTTTTTTTCTCTCAATTGAAGTTTGGAGCCAAAGTGAAGAAATACAATCATATTCAACCACTAATATATGCAGGCAATGAAACAGACTCAATATATGTGTAATAAAACTTCTGGTGAATTTAATATTTTTATTCTAAAGTATCATACACACACAATAGTCAGCAGTGATGCCAGGCCCAGCGCGAGCAGTTGACAGTCATTTTTTTTTTCCCCCCAATTGAAATCCATGAATAGTCAAAACTGTGGATAAAAACCTGCGAATAATGAGGGATGGCTGTATATCAGTCCTCCTTTTCTGTATTTCTCATTTTTCTCTCTATGTAATTCCTCCTTTAGTTCAAATTCTATTAATATGTGATCATTCTTCCCAAATGGTGTCTTGTATTCAATTTTATCCATGATTATTCTGTTGTAAATATTAAGTCTAGTCTCATTGGTTCTTCATTACTTCTATATCTGGCATTTTCTTTTACTCATTGTGTCATTGTATGTTCTATAATCATGTCAATACATTTCCCCATAGATCCTCTCCACCTTTCACTGTCATCTCTTCCCAACAGATTTTTTTACATTTAAAATCTCCCATAAGTACCAGGTTACCTCCATCCTTCAGCATCTCATTTAATGAATGCTTTGTATCTTCTAACATTTTTGAATGCTTGCCCTCTTTCTAAGAACCCATTTTTGGGGGCACATAAATCACTACAAACTTTCTACTTTTCATGTCGCTATCTTCAGCTATTATCATGATCATTTCCACACTGCTTATACCCCCTGTGACCTTTTGTCACACTAAATTTTTTCTTGGCCAGAAATATGACTCCACCACCCTATTTCCCATTCTATTTTTAATACAATTATTATATAATCCATGAGTAAAAGCAGCAATGACTGTAACAGCTCTGTAGGGAAGATGCCAAACGCAGAGTATGGGAGTCCAATATATTTTACGTTTCGCCCAGCAGGGCTTCTTCAGAAATAACATAGATGAAAAACATAGATTCGATACCGGCAACAATGCTGATTGGAATAATTCCAAGATTATGAAATATGAAAACCATACAATGAAATGTAGATGTTTAGAATCGGCATTTATATCCCTCATAGAAAATATAAATCAGAATAGTGGATTTTTTACAATAAACAAACCATTGGCAATTTTAATTACAAGTAACAAGCAATTTGCGCAAATTGTGTGTACACCATTTTAATGTTTGTTTCTCGCCGCAAGACTCGGGCTATATAAGGAGTAAAATGTTTTTCATCGATGTTATTTTTGAAGAAGCCCTGCTGGGTGAAACGTAAAATATATTGGACTCCCATACTCTGTGTTTGGCCTCTTCCCTATATAATCCATGTCCAGCACTATTTGGTGGTAATGAACCCCTTAATTTCATTTCTGCAATTCCCATTATGTCTGGTTTTTCTTCTGACAGATAATCATTTAGTTCACTTAATCCTGAGATCAATCCATCTATGTTAGTATAAGTCACTTTTATTTTATTTTATTTTATTTTTTTCCCCATTCCGTTTTCTGCTCAATTGTTTCACTTACCCAGGCATATCACTTTCTCAGCCTCATGTCTAAGGCTCTCCAATAGAACTCCTTTCTTTTGGCTTCCATTCTACAAAGGCGAAGCATACTGACAGGAGACCTTTTGGTCCATAACTAGGTCGGATGCAAAAAAAAAAATAATGATAAAAAAATATAATAGATAAGAATTATAATATAAATGATAATAAAATAAATGCATAGTTATAGTTAAACAAACAGATAAATAATAAATAATAGATTGACAGATAACTGATAATAAATGAAAATCAAGCTAATAAACAATAAACACAAATAATATAAAATAAATGGCAGTCATTAAAGCATCTTGCTTAGGTGTTTATCTAAATGAATCTTAAAGCTTCGAACTGAACTACATTGCACTGCTTGTGCAGGAAGTTTATTCCATTCATTAACTACATGGTTTTCAAAGTTGTTTCTACCCACTTCCAAATTAAATCTATTTCCAGACAGTTTCTTGTCAGATTCTCATTCAGTGTGAAAATGTTGTCACCTCTGAGTCTATGCTTTTTTAGGGAAAACAGATTCATATGTTTTAGTCAGTTTTTGTATGATTTATTTTTTATAATTGGAATCCGTTTTGTGGCTCACTGTTGTACTTTTTCCAATCTGTCAATATCTTTAATAAGATTTGGTGACCATACAGAAACAGCAGATTCCAAACGTGGACAAACTAGCGATTTATATAGCTTGTGAGAGATGGACTTTTGAAGTCAAAAATTTTTGCAATCAGTCCTAGAATCTTATTTGATTTCTCAGAGGCATTCTCTTCACGTTTTTTTTTTTTTTAGCCTCGTCTCTTAGTGTCTTCTCTCACTTTCCTCAACATTCATTTCTCTTTTTATCCATATGTTGTTGTAGTTTTCATTCTTTTCTAACTTTCCTGATTTTACTAGTATGTGTTCCATTTGTATCCTTAATTATATCTTTAGAGGTTGATTTCTTTTGAATATTGTTCCATCCTATATATTTCTTCAATTTCCTTTTCTGCCCCTTGGTCTCTATCTTGTACTTCTTTTAGAATTGTTTTTGCTGGGTTTTTTTTCTGCTTTTTTCCTTGAAATACCTAACCATGCCATGTTTTTCCTTTCCATATACAATGATACGCTTTTTTATCCACTGAATCTCTAACCTAATTTGCTTTCTCTTTGATTTGTTGAGTAATTGTGTCCTTTGCATTCTCCTGCATTTGCTGTCGTACTATTTCTTGAAAAGCTACCTCTTCATTTTCCCTGTTGTCATTCCATTTCTTAATCTTCTGCAAATTTTCCTTTCCTAAATTTTCTTCAATTCTTTCATACATTGCTTGCATTTTGAAATTTCCCTCTTTATTCATTTATTTATTTATTTATTTTTTATATTTATTTATTCATTTTTATTTTGTTTATTTTTATTTTTTATTTATTTGTTTATTTGATTTTAATTTTCACATTTAACTTCAATTTCTTTTTTTTAATTCACACAGTTCATTGTTTATTTTAAAAAAATAAAATGCTGCTGCTTTGTTCAGATCACTCTTGCAAGTCTTCTGCTCTCTCTGAAATAAGGATGATATTATTCTTATTTCAGAATGAGTTGCAAGATATACTGAGTGATCTGAACAAAGAAAGTCCCATAGTAGGTTTCAAAATGAATAAGAGTAAACCCAAAGTAATGTTCAACACTAAAGTTCAAAGTAAAGATGGTGAGAGTCTTGAAGAAGTTGAAGAGTATAATTATTTAGGCCAGATGGTGAAAATAACCCAAGATCATGATAATGAAATAAAAAGATGTATTACAATTTGTTGGAAAATATTTGGTAAATATAATAAAATCCTGAGAGGCTCAGACCTTTATGTTTAAAGCATAAAGTTTACAATCAATGCACTCTGCCAGCATCTATGGGTGTGAGACTTGGAAACTGACAAAGGTGATGGAAACAAAGCTAAGAACTGCACAGAGGAGAATGGAGAGATCAGTGATGGGAATAATGCTGAGAGACTGAAAGAGATCAAGTTGGGTGAGAGAGCAGACTAGAGTGAAAGATATTGTAGAGGTGGTAAAAGAGAGGAAGTGGAATTGGGCAGGTAAATTAGTGCAAATGACTGATGAGCAACGGAGCAAGTGTGCTACTGAGTGGACACCGTGAGATGGGAAGCGTGGAAGAGGGAGACCAAACAGAAGGTGGAGAGACAAGATTGAGAAGTTTGCAGGAGTGACATGGCAGAGGTTGGCGTGGTTGTGTGAATCATAGAATGCTATGAAGGAGGCCTTTGTTCAGCAGTGGACTCAGGATGGCTGATTTGATTGATGGATTGTTTATTTCAATATTCTTTTTCTTTAATCACACACCTCTTTGTTTACTTTGAAGAAGTCTTTTCCTAAATTCATAACCCCTTTCTTTAGCTCAGTGAATTCCCTTTCCCACAAGTTTCTGTTAAAACTCATCTCCCTTTCCATGTCTGTGATTCAACTTGGATTTCTTCTTTTGTACTTACCAAAACCAGAAAAAGGATTGTTGGTACCTAATCAGCCCCCTTAGGGTTTCCAGGCCTCTGTTTACATTAAGTTTTAGTATAGTGCCTCCAGAGGGCTCTGCGTTCATGTCGACATTCAATTAAAAATCATTGCCATTTTCACTTGATCCTTCTTGATTTTGTTGCATTTTCTCTCAAAAGACATTACAAGCATTGCTCTAGATCATTTTGGGCAACCACAATTGCTCCCCCTCCCACTCAATACAACCCAGGCCTCCTGCTCTCCTTGACTATTGAGAATTTTATCTTAATTCAGAGCTCTAGTTGATGCTGTTGACTACTTGACAATCGATGTGTGTGTATTTGAGATGAAATGTCTGAGAAGTATGGTAGCAGTTAGTAGGCAGGATAGAGTGAGAAAAGAGATGAAGCGGAGAGCAGGGTTGGAAAGGGAGTTGGGAGATAGGGTTGATGAAAGTGTATTGGGATGGTTTGGACACATGGAAAGAATGAGTGAAGAAAGATTAGTAAAAGAGGTGTGGAAAGCAGAGGTGGATGGAGTGAACAGGAGGGGTGACTGAGGATGAGATGGATTGGGTAAAAGGGGCATTGAGAAAGAGGGGAATGTCTGTTGAGGAAGGAAGGGAGAAGACAGGAGATAGGGGAGAATGAAGAATGGTTGTATATGGATAGTGCTGTGATGCATGGAAGGGAGTGGGTGGGGAATGGGGGACTAGGGAGTGGTTATGTGTGAATATTTTGACACAGCCCAAAGTAATTTCTCCCCATCTCTTTTTCTACTTGAGGGGACAGAGAGGAGTGATTGCCATTTGGAGTGGGTGGGGATGGGAGTGGAAGTGAAATTATGCCTTTTGACTTTGGCCACCTCCCCTGTATGAGGGAAAATGTCCATGATATATGTATGCACAATTTTGTTACAGATTTTGGAGATGAGAATGATGATGACAAAGGTAGTAATTCCAGTGTTAGTGATGATGATGATATGAATGGATCAGAAGATGAAGATGGTGAAGAGGATAGTGAAGAAGCAGAAGAGGAAGAGGAAGAGGAAGACAGTGATACAGAAGGTGAAGAGGAATGTAAAGCCATCAAGTCAAAACATAAGAAGGTTACAAAATATCTTGTAAGTGTTTTACTTTCAATGTATATTTTTTTATGTTTTTTGGCCTTAGGCTTTTCTTAACCCCTTTGTTAATGTGATATATTTTATAGATTCTGTGTAGGTCTTTTTCATATAACCAGACATGCTTTGTGCTTCTTATTAGAAGTAAGCATAAGTTTGGCCATTAGAAGGAAATATTAATCATAGTACAGTCATCCCTTGTCATACATTGGGGTTAGGTACCATGAACACCTGTGATGTTAAAAATCCATATATTTTTGCTGCCCACCATAAAAGTGTCCCTGGCCCAATATTTCCCAAGATGAGTTAAGAAATACCTATTGTATATCTTCACAAGTGCTACATGATATTCTATCTGTATACCAAAGGAATCTCCCCCATATAAAGGAGTTAACCAGCCAAGGTTTGCACCTACTCCCATCCATCTCACTCCCATCCATCACCCAATTATTTACCCTTTTATTTTTGCTACTTGTGGATGAAGGGTCATTCCTGTTTCCCACTCACTAACCATAAACAGTTCATAAGAATCATACTCAACTATGCCTTCAAAGCTTGGTTCCCTACAATCTAGAAGACAGACAGTCTATAAACTACCCATGCCAGACACCTCAGAAATACAAATCTCTTCCTACGCAGACGACATAACAATCACATGCACACATCGTAACACAGACAAAGCTGCAGAAATAATCCAGCCTTACCTTGACACACTCAACACATGGTTCATCACAAACAGACTCAAAATAGCTCCAACCAAATCTACAGCAACACTTCTCACCAACTGGACAAAAGAACACAAATACATACCTCATCTCTACATCAACAACACTCTAATACCACACACAAACACACCGAAAATTCTTGGTGTAACATACGATACATCCATGTCTTTCAAACAACACCTCACAAACATAAAAAACAAATGCACACCTAGACTTAACGCACTTAAGTCAATCACTGGAACAACATTTGGACAAAACAAAGAAACTAATATAACAATATACAAACAATGCATACGCTCAGTGATGAATTATGCGAGTCCTGCATGGGCTCCTAATCTCAGTGAGACACACCACAACACCCTTCAAATCATACAAAACAAAGCCCTAAAAACAATTACAGGCTGCACAAATACATCACCTACAGACCATTTACACCATGAAACAAAAGTCCTCAAAGTCAAGGACCACCTCGACATGAGAGGCACACAAACACTTGCTGCAGCCACCACAAACACATCACATCACACCCGCTACACTGCATAGCAGAACACCCACACACACCAAGAAACATTAAAACTACACCCAAAGACCTTTATTACGCACAGATACTCTCTTCTCTTCCTCCACAACCACCAAATACCAGCCTCCAGAAACATATTCATAATCATATCACTCACCACTCCATTAACACACTGAAAGACAACACACTGCTGCATGCCAGACCCCCTGATATCCACCCTTCTGAATCCTCTCTCCCACGAAAGGACAGAGTCCACTTGGCCAGACTGCGATGCGGTCACCACCCAGCACTTCTAAGCTACCAGAAGAGGCTGGACGACCGTGTTGTGAACAGCTGCCCAGGATGTAACACTTCACCCCATACCATACAACACATAATGGAAGACTGCATTATACACAATCATGCACGCAAACAACACAACATACACTCTATAAAGGATTTGTGGGAAAACCCAGTTTCGGCTGTGGCCTTCCTTGGGGAGACGGGACTGCTCGGACAGACAGTCTAGGGAACGACAACAACAACAACTACAAAAAACAAAGCATTAAGAATAATAACTGCATGTACAAAAGTCACCCAGATATAGCATCTGTACATGCAATGTAGATCAGTTCGAAGCTTTAAGAATCATTTAGATAAACACCTAAGCAAGATGCTGTAATGATTATAATTTATTTAAATTATTTGTTTTTGTTTTGTTATCATTTGTCTGTTTGTTTTTCATTTATTATTAGTTATATGTCAATTTATTATTATTTACTATTTACCTGTTTGTTTATTATTTAACTATACATATAGATTTATTTATGTATTTTATTTGTTTACATTATTATAGTTTTTATTTATTATTTTATTATTATTATGATTTTTTTCTGCATCCGACCTAGATATGGACCAAAAGGTCTCCTGTCGGCATGCTCCGCCTTTGTAATCCTCTGTAATCCTTTTTTCCCCTTATGACGGAGGTAGCCAAAAAATAATGGCATAAAAAACACTCTTACTCATTCCATCCCCAACATACTCCACTCCCACCCAACCCCTTCCCTTCCTCTTATCTTGGCACCTCCTGGATGATGGGTTATCCCTGCATTTTGCTCACTGCCCTGGATCAGAAGCAGTATCACAAGACACAGCACATCCACAGCAAGGCCGCTTCATTAAATCAGTGACCCCCCTCTCTGTCCCCTCATGCAGAAAAATAGAAACCAGGGAGCAATTCCTTCAGGCTACATCAGTTTATTTCTTACACATACTCCCTCACCCCCCATCCCCCACTCACTCCCCCTCATGCATCACAGCATCATCCATACAGAACCATTCTCCATTCACCCGTCTTCTGTCCTATCCCGTCCTTCCTCAACAGACATTACCCCTCTTTCCCAATGCCCCTTTTACCTCATCCATCCATCTCATCCTAGGCTCCTCCCTCATGTTCACTCCTTCCACCTCTGCCTTCCACACCTCTTTTACTAGTCTTTCTCCATTCATTCTTTCCATGTGTCCAGACCATCCCAATACTCTTTCATCAATCTTATCTCCCAACTCCCTTTCCACCCCCATTTTCCTCCTCACCTCATTTCTCACTCTATCCAGCCTAGTAACCCCCATCATAGTTCTCATGCACCTCATCTCAAACACATACGAGCAGCGATTGAGGAAGGATGAACCAAAACAAACTCCGAACCGCTACCTAGCAATTTGACGACGAACGATTTTGGAACATATTATCAACAACCACCTGGTTTGTACATACAGGAAGGGAGTGTCAAAATTAAGGTGACTGAAATGTAGTCTTTGTATCTTAGTTCAGTTACTGTAAAAGAAGAACCAGTGACAACAATGGATGAATTAAACAATGAATTCAGTGATAAAGAAACTGCAAAGGCAAAGTGATGTCCGGAAGTATAATAGAGTCCCCACTTGGTGTAATAAGAAAAAGAATGTGTCTGAATGAGACCCCAAAAACATACCAAAGGTTGGATAGAGGTCACTTTTCAGGATTTGATAGAATAGTAACATATATAGAGGGCTAGACACGGATAGAGAACCTAGGTTTAAAAATTTATAAGAAATAGAGAAATAAATGAGTTGTTGGATGAAATAATTGAACTGAGAAGTGAATGCAAAAATATATACAAGGAAGTAGCTATATTAAGAAAAGCCAATGAAGAAAACAATAGGGAAATAGGATGATCTAAAAATGGAACTGAATAGAATAAAGGGAGAAAATATAAGTTTGAAAAATGAAAATATGAATCGGAATGAAGCATTGAAAAAGGAGAGGAAAGATCAAATACAGGTGGTGACTGAGAAAGTGGAAGAAAAAATGAAAGAAAATGACTTTCAAGAAATTAAAAAAGTGAAAGGAAAGGAAAAAAATTATCCTTCAAAGAAATAATGGAACAACAAGTAAAGGATAATACGAAAAAAATGGTAATCCAAGTGATTAAAGAAAAAGGAAATTTAGTTAGTGATGCATTGGACAGGAAAATATGCATTGTGATTTACGGTATTAAGGAAAAGCATGATGTGCCTAGATACCAGAGAGAGGAAAATCAAACCTTGGATAAAGAAATCAAGGAAATTTACAGAATGGGGAGATACTCAAAAGAAAAACAATTTAGGCCGCTATAGGTAAAACTTAGGTCACAATTGATAGCAGAGGAAGTACAGGCACACCTCGACTTACGTCGTTTCGACTTACGTCGTTTCGACTTACGTCGTTTCGACTTACGTCGTTTCGACTTATGTCGTTTTCGAAGATACGTCGGTTTTCAAAATTAATATGGAAAAAAATTCAAGTTGTCGTTTTACTTGACTTTACGTCGGTCAGCCAATAATGGAATCGCATAAACACCAAAAAACGTTTCAAGCGTTTCAAGCAATTCATGTTACAATGAATAAGAATAAAAGCATGTAAAATTATATAAAGATTCAGTAACTGCTAAAATATATACCGTGAAGTAGTATGGCCTAGTCCACTAGAACATGAAATCGCAACAGTACTGTACTTCCAATACGTATTTACCGTAAGCGGCGTCTCGACTCCCGCAATTCTTTTGGATTGTTATCTGTTTACTGAAGTTTTGTAAATTTTCTCATTAACATTCACTTGTAACTGTAATATTTGCCCCCATGCCTCCTAAGAAAAGTTCTAGTGAAAGTGCTAAGCGTCATGCTATTTCGCTGGAGGAGAAAATGGCGATGATAAAACATTGTAATGGTGAAAAAGTTGTATCGATTGCACAATGTTTTGGAGTAAGTCGGACAACTGTATCAACGATTGTGCATAATAAAGACAAGATTTTAACACATGTCACATCTGAAGCCCCATTGATGAAGAACACAATCATCAACAAAAAAAGAGGTAAGATATTTGAAGAAATGGAAAATCTTCTTTCAATTTGGGTTGATAGGAGGAATCGTCAGAATGCGAATCTTAGTCAAGAGCTCATTCAGGAAAAAGCGTTGTCTTTGTTTGAGGACCTAAAGGAAAAATATCCAGATGAGAAAGATGTAGATTTCAAAGCAAGTCCTGGATGGTTTATGAGATATAAAAACAGGAGAAATTATCACTTCCTTAAAAGACAAGGTGAAATCGCATCAGCTGATGAACAAGCAGCAGCGGAATTTCCTGCTACACTGAAGAAAATCATCGAAGAAAATGGGTTTCTTCCTGAGCAAATGTTCAATGTAGACGAAACAGGATTATATTGGAAGAAATTACCAGATCGTTCATTTGTTTCCAAGGAAGAGAAAACGATTCCAGGTTACAAGGTCTCAAAAGAACGTGTGACCATAATGTTGGGAGGTAACTGTGCAGGAGATTTTAAATTATTGCCTCTGTTTGTTTATCATGCACACAACCCCCGTGCCCTGAAGAATATACCCAAAGCATCTCTCCCTGTTATATGGATGGCTAACTCAAAAGCTTGGGTCACTGTTGTTATTTTCGAAGATTGGTTTTTCAATAATTTTGTCCCAGCAGCAGAGAAGTATTGTAAGGAGAAGGGGATTCCTTTTAAGGTTTTACTTATCTTAGATAATGCTCCTGGCCACCCACAAAACATCGCAGATTTTCACCCCAACATTACCGTCATATACCTCCCCCAAACACTACGTCTATTCTCCAGCCAATGGATCAGGGGATAATTGCTATCTTCAAACATTATTATATGAAGCGTGCGCTACGGCAAGCAATAGCTGCAATTGAAATGGATGAGTCTATCACACTTCGCGACTTTTGGAAGGGATATGACATCTACAAAGCTTTACAGAATGTAGCAGCAGCATGGAATGATGTTCAGAGCACTGCTATGAATGGTGTATGGAAAAAGCTATGCCCGCAATTTGTGCACGAGTTTAAGGGCTTCGATACTGTTGTTGTCAACAAAGATTTGGTTACAATGAGCAAAGAGCTGGATATGAATTTGGAGGAAGAGGATTTCACAGATTTATTTGAAAAAGACAAGGAGTTACTGACGAACAAGGATTTGATGGAACTTCAGGAGCAACAAAAGAAAGAAGAAGAAGAGGATGATGAATCTGAGCCACGCCACTTCACCATTAAGAAAATGGAGGAAGCATTTGCACACATCGAAAAAGGTCTTGCTATGTTTGAGGATATGGATCCAAATGCTCAACGCTTTTCCAAGATAATGGGGGCTTGTTATGAAGCTTTTGCTCCTTATAATCTAATCCTTGAAGAAAAGAACAAGAAGACGGTTCAAGGCACTCTTGACCAGTTTTTACGCGTCGAACGACGAGAATCAGCTGATGTTGATGTCGACAATCCCCAGCCATCTACGTCTACAACGTAAATATCAACATATTGTATCTACTGTTTTGGTAAACTGAAAATACATTAAAGTTTTTCACTTATTACAATATGATTATATGTAAGCTTGAAATAGTTTTTATTTCTTTGTTATTTGTTTTGTTTTACCGTATGTTATTGACAATGCATTCATAGAGTACAGCACCGCGAAAAAGCAACGCGTAAACATCGACATAATGTATGTACTGCATTGGTAAATTAAAGATACTTTATTCAATTTTTCACTTATTACAAAATGATTGTAAGCTTAAACTAGTTTTTATTCATTTGTTTTTTGTTTTGTTTAACCGTATGTAATTGACAATGCATTCATAAAGTACAGCAAATTGTACGTATTGATGAATAAGTACAGGTACTTTTTTATACTTTATTACAAAATGATAAATAAATGTTCTGTTTGGAAACTTAAAATAGATTTTTATTAACCTTGTTTAATAAAAAATGCAATCAAAAGTAAAATAAAATACTGAAAAATGGCTATTGGCAGTTTAGCCTAGGTTACACCAGGCCTACCTAGCCTACTTGTAAGCAAATTCGACTTACTTTTCGACTTACGTCGTGTCTCCTGGAACCAATTAACGACATAAGGTGAGGTGTACCTGTACTATCCAAAACAACAAAACTAGCAAATAGTGAAAATCTAAAAAATGTATGGATAGAGAGAGAAATGAGCGAAGAAGAAAAGGAAAAAGAAAAAGAGCTTAGAAGTGAAGTGAAAGAACTGAGAATGAAAAGATTTTTTTTTTTTTTTTTGGAAAGTAGGGGACTTGAAGTTGAGAAAATGGTATATCACAAAGAAGGAAACAAAACAGAAGAAGGGAAAGAAAAAAATAAAATTAGCATATACCAACATTGATGGAATGATCTCAGGAATGAATGAACAGAATGATTACCTGGCATCAGAAAAGCCAGACATAATGGGAATAGTGGAAACAAAATTGAAAGGGAATCTACCACCTAACACAGTGGGACAAGGTCTATATAACTGATGGATGAAGAATAGAAAGGAAAAACAAGGAGGGAAGTACTATTTCTGACCAAGAAAGACTTAAATGTGACAAAGATAACAGAAGGAAGAAATAGTATAGAGTCAATCATGATAAAGATAGAAAACAACCACATGAAAAGTAGATAAAGAAACTGTGCAAATACTATTAAGATTTAAAGAAAAAACGATGCTGAAAGATACAAAGACAGGTCACCACAAGCATAGCTCCCTTCCCGTATAATACAAATAGGTAAATACAATCTCCTCTTAGCATCCATCCCCAAATGTCTATTTCTCATTACACTTTTTGATCCCCCAAGACATTTACTCACTTCTCTCAATCTACGTTCTACCTCCACCCCCACTCCTACCTTTCCAGCCACATTTGCACCCAAGTATCTAAAACTATCCACTTCTCTCTCCCTTAATACTCACTTCCAGCTTACTGCCACTCTCTTCCCTTGTACATCTCATCACCTTACTTTTACCCACATTCATCTTCAGCTTTCTTCTATCACACACTCTCCCAAACTCTGTTACCAACTTCCTCAATCCCTCCTCCGATCCTGTCACAAGTGCAGTCGTCCACAAACAACTGCTGGCTCACCTCCCACTTTTCTCCATTTTCTTTAACCATCTCCAATCCCCGACCCTCTACCCTTGCATTCACCTTTCACACCACTCCATCCAAATATAAATTGAACAGCCAGGGCAACATAACACATCCCTGATGAACTGCCACCTTTACCTCAAACCACTCACCCTCTCCATTTCTAATCCTAACAAAAGCTCTACTATTGTAAAAACTCTAAACTGCTCTTAACAGCTTTCCTCCTATCCCATATATATATATATATATATATATATATATATATATATGTACGACACTTAACAGGAATTTGTGGAAAGATATATATATATATAGTCAACTCTCAATTACCCCCTTCACTCCAGGCCAAAATCTCGCGGGCAGCATTAGCTGCCAGACGTGCGATGTTGCGTCATAATACTCGCATTATAAAAAATAAAGTCACTGCTGTATTGCTCGTTCTCTCTTTCACCCGTGAATTTTGATAACCATAAAAATATGATGAAGGGGGCCGTCGCGATAAATTTCTGAAAAAATCGAAATATTCGAAAAAACATTCCCTGTCATCTAGTGGCCTTTGGCAAGCCAGTCCTGAAATATTTCAGCGAAATACCAAAAAATAAAGGAGTTATGGCTCTTTTTCTGCCCCCCACCCCCACTTTCTAGTACACTTTCGCTGCACAAATGTTCGATTAAGTTATTTCATCGCAATAAAAATGGCACAAATGCGTTGTATTTTGTTATTCACTAATATAGACTACTTGGAAACACATCCTAGACTGCGATCTGTTCACTCGGTACGTAAGCTGAGCGAATCATTGTGGAGAGAAATCGAATTGTCGTTCCTTGGAGATAGATAGATATATAGAACTTTTATTTACTTTTATTTGAAGCTATAATAATTTCAAGAATGCCTAAACATTCAAAGAAGAAGCGTGTGTTTCATGAAAGCTAAGAAACTGAATAAAATCATTGAGATACTGGAGACGACTCATAGCAGTGACCTTGAATAGTGCTGCTGATGCGCCAGCCCGGGACGCGCGAAGCCGAGCGCGTGTTAACCCTTCCTCCGCCCCCCTTATCCTCGTTTCTCTCACGACGTCACCGCAACCATCGAGCATGCGTTTCATACATCACGAGACTACAAATGACGCTCCATGTGCTTTTTTTTCATCACAAGAGCGACTGTCATTGATCATAACTTTGGAAGGACACATAATCTTCTTTCTCACTTGGTTAGAGTCAATTCCATCATTACAAAAGCACTTGAACAAGACAAAAACGTTGATTTATTGCCAAATAAAGTCTATCTATCTCTATCTAACTATCTTTCAGCTCCGATTTCAAGCCGGGAGGTTTCTAATAAGTGAACCTGGAGACAATGAGAGACGTCACTTCCTGAAACCCTCGCCTTCTGACCTCCTGATACCTCGTAAAACGGGGGATCAGGTACCAGCTACACTTTATAATAACATGTGAATGACATAGAATGCATGAAGATTGGCGCAGAGAAAAAAATCGAAATGAAAAATACAAAAAAATGCAAGGAAATGTATTTTGAACTTCAAAGCTCAATATCTCAAAACTACCCTTTTCTCTACATTTTTTCTATCTCCTCCGTAACTACTCGGGCGATTTTAATGGGGTTTGGATCATTTGAAAGCTGAATAAATTTGCAAACTTTTTATTGTGTTTTTTTTTTCTTTTCATGATAGAAGTTGATATATTGTATTTTGAAAAAAATATGACACGTTTAAAAAAAAAAAAATTCTCCTAAACTAAGAGGAAATTCCAAAAACGCCACAATGATTTTTTAGGTATTGCTATGGAGCATTTGTGGTATTTTTTTCAGCATGCTCAGTCAATGGATAAGTGAGGAGATAGAACTTTTGTAATTGGTCAAAAACGATTTTTTTATTAATAACTTCATTGTTTTTCAACCAAATGATATGAAAATTGGTGGTGAACATCTCAGTATATGTATATATAACATATTAAAAATTCGCGAAATTCCAATCATAATTGACGAAGTTTGTTTTCGAGCGCGACGGCCCCCAAGCCAGTTTACAAAGTATGGGGGTCACACAGGTACAACTACAATAAATATAATCAAGACACCGACATAGGCATCCTTGCGTACCCACTTGCTCCTCATGATGCCTATGTAGGTGTCATCATATCGAAGGGGTTAATGCAAGGGTTACGTTCCTGGAAACATGTTAATCAAAATTGCTTTAGTTAAACATATTTTCCCCAAAGGAAATGATGGTAATAGGGGGGGGGGGGTTTATGTTCCTGGACACTGAGAAAGTCTTGTCTATTTTGGGATTTTGTTACTCTGAACTTGAACAAACACATTATTAATACATTTGTAGGTTACAGAAACAACAAAAACACACATTCTTTGTATTTATTTGTAGTACACAGTTATTTATTCTATGTGTGCACTCATCACTAGCCACTCTCCGCCTCACTTGCCTCTTCCTCTGACTCCCGGGTACTCGTCACCAGCCACTCTTGTCCCCAGCCACACTCCGGCTCACTTGCCTCTTCCTGAGACTCCTGCTGTCCTTGCTCACCAAGCTGTCCTTCCTCAACCCGCTCTCCTTCCTCTTCCTCCACTGGCTTCATTTTGAAGAACTGATTTAGTTTTGTCTGTGTTGTCACTTTTTTCTTTTGAGCTAGCATGATTTTGTAGCAGTTTACGTCAGCCATGACTTTTATGCAACTGTCGCACTTCTATCAACGTTTGGATTGTTGGCTTCTAGGATGTCAAGTGCTTCCCTTATGGATGAAAGAGCTTTCTCCAGATCCTTTCTGGTCAACACTCAGACTCTGGGGTTTCTGGTGTAGACTGAGACTCTACTGAATGTAGCTTCTCCCTCTCCAACAGTTCTTCATTTGACAAAATCACACTGTGTGATTCTAGGAGTTCAGCAATATCTTTCTCCTCAATTTCGTGAAATCCGACTTCCTTGGCCTTGGCAAGACATTCCTGGTTTGACTGGGAAACTGTTTCTTGGATGTCAAACCCAGTAAAATTGTAGACCAATTGAGGACAAAGATTTTTCCATACTCCGTTGAGGCACTTCCTTGGCACTTGCTCCCAAGATTCTTTGATGAATCCGATAGCATCACTGATGGTAAAGTTCTTCCAATATTCCTTCACAGTCAGCTTATATTTGTTTGTCCTCTCAACCATGTCAGTAAGAGTTGAGTGTAGGTAATATGACTTGAATGTCTTGATTATCCCCAGGTTGCATGGCTAAATCAGAGACTTGGTGTTGGGTGGCAAGGAAGCAAGCTGAATGTTGCTGGATAGGTTCTCTCCAGACGGAGGATGGCTGGGGGCATCGTCCAGGATTAGGAGAATCTTGAAGGGCAAGTCCTCTTGCAGTAGAGTTCCAGTTCTTTCTCCATTTTCCTGAAGTAATCCTTGAATATTGTGCCCGTCATCCATCCTTTGGTATTGGAGTACCAATGACAGGGGAGGAAGCTCTTGACATAGCCCTGTGAAGACACAAGAACAAACAAAATTAGTTTACCATTAATTGTGGGTTGGTGACACTGTTTTCTTTTTTGTTTTGGTGTAGAACAGAAAACAAGAGTTTACAATCTCTAACTAAATTATTCATTTCTCTGTAACAATTTTTCAAGCTTTTATGACTTATAATCATGGTCCATACATTTAAAAATTAGTTTACCATTAATTGTGGGTTGGTGACACTGTTTTCTTTTTTGTTTTGGTGTAGAACAGAAAACGAGTTTTCAATCTCTAACTAAATTATTCACATCTCTGTAACAATTTTTTCAAGCTTTTATGACTGATAATCACGGTCCATACATTTAAGAATTAGTTTACCATTAATTGTGGGTTGGTGACACCGTTTTCTTTTTTGTTTTGGTGTAAAACAGAAAACAAGAGTTTACAATCTCTAACTAAATTATTCACATCTCTGTAACAATTTTTCAAGCTTTTATGACTTATAATCACAGTCCATACATTCAAAAATTAGTTTACCATTAATTGTGGGTTGGTGACACTGTTTTCTTTTTTGTTTTGGTGTAGAACAGAAAACGAGAGTTTACAATCTCTAGATTATTTATTTCTCTGTAACAATTTTTCAAGCTTTATGACTTATTATCATGGTCCTTACCTTTAAAGCTCGTGGATTTTCAGAATGGTAGATAAGGGCAGGCTTCAACTTGTAGTCTCCTTTAGCATTGGCACCCAACAGAGAGTAAGGCGATCCTTGGAGGCCTTAAATCCAGGCGCTGTCGACTCCTCTACCGAGATGTATGTCTGACCTGGCAGTTTTTTCCAATATAGACCAGTCTCATCTATATTGAATATCTGCTTGGAGGTGTAGCCACCTTCCTCGATGATGGTCTTGAGGGTAGCTGCTTCTACATCAGCAGAGGCAGCTTCCCCAGTCATCTTCAGATTGTGGAATCCATAGTGTCGTTTGAAGTTGGAGAACCACCCAGAACTTCCTTGGAATGTCTTGCATTTGCCTTCCTCACTCACGTCTTGTATATCCTTGTAGAGGCTTACAGCCTTAGCCTGTATAATGGCCATGCTGATGGGGACATTGATCTTATTCTGGTGCTGTATCCACTGCACCAACATCATCTCCATCCTCTCCATTTCCGTGGATCTTGCATGAGAGCACCGTGTGGAAAAGGCTGCTGTACCTGCGACAGCACTAGCACGAATCTTGTCAGCATTTGCCCTGATGGTGTGCAACGTGCTCTCATTCAGTCCCATAGCATGCACAATCACATAAGTCTTTTTTCCCCGAACATATCTATCCAACACTTCTATTTTCTTTTCAATTGTGAGTCTTTCTTGATTTCTTAGGAGCACTTTCCTGTGAGGTGGAAGGACACTTGGGTGCCATAGTAGAGTAAACTTGTACACAGACACTTACACTCACAGTGATGGCTAGCTTCAGACTGAGATCAAAACAAAGTGCAGGAGACTGACCATGCGGAGGCCCTCTCTCTCAGTGCTCTTACCGCCAAATTCAAATTGTGTTAAATTGAAATTGTCATGTTATTTTAAAAATTTTCCTTAAAAATTAACTTGTGTTAAATTGAAAACGCGTTGGTTAAACTCGTGTTAATTGAGAGTTGACTGTACATATTTATTGTATATTTGACAAATGCTTCCTCAAGCAAGTTCAGCCTAAATAACATACATTGGCTAATCAAACCTAAAACTGATTTAATCAACAAAAGCTATTGTAACCATTTTTGAGAAAATTATTTTACACTTTGATTAAAGAGACAATTTGTTCACTAACTTGGGAGTTCTAATAAGCTGTCAGAAATATGCATCATTATATTTTAGTGAAGTGAAAGGTGTAGGTTTTTATACTGCTTTATTTGATATCTACTAAAAGCCATACTAGATATATATAGTCACTCATAAGGCAGTTAAAATGCTGGTGTTGTAATGAACTTGGTTAAAAGACAATACACAAGGATGCTATTCCTCAGCAGCAAGTGAACAGCACAATGGCAAGTAAAGTAGAAGTTATCAGGTGGCTCAAACTCAAAATAATAAATGTTTACAATTGCATTAGCAAATATCTAGGAAGCTACGTATATATTAAACACATCATTAATGTCTTAAACCATAACCACATATTGATGTTACAAGGCTGACAGAACTGTGCTTTAAAATTAAATGGTGCACTTGTAAAAATGTATCAAATAATGACCTGGGACAGTAGGGCAACAGGCATAATATTGACACATCTCACAGTACAGCACCTGAGCATGTGAACCCTCTATGGTATAGCTTATACTAATTCTTCAATCATCAAAACATTGATACTAACACTTGTTAAAAGAACAATTACCCCTAGAACCAAAATAACAATAGCAAAATGTTAAATAACTCACCTCATTCAGCTGGAGGAGTGTGGAGGTGTTGTGAACTCTCACTGCAACCTTGACAGTCTTGAAAGAGCTATGTAAATATACATTTGGGTTGGTGAGCTTGTATATTATGCAAGAGATATACAATAAGAACATGGAGAGACAAGTATGCTAATACTTGGTCAAATTTGTGCATCAGGTGGGCTTCAGGTCAGGGCTCCTAATCTCAGTGAGACACACCACAACACCCTTCAAATCATACAAAACAAAGCCCTAAAAACAATTACAGGCTGCACAAATACAACACCTACAGACCATTTACACCATGAAACAAAAGTCCTCAAAGTCAAGGACCACCTCGACATGAGAGGTACACAACCACTTGCCGCAGCCACCACAAACACATCACACCTGCTACACTACATAGCAGAACACCCACACACACCAAGAAACATTAAAACAACACCCAAAGACCTGTATCACACACAGATACTCTCTTCTCTTCCTCCACAACCACCAAATACCAGCCTCCGGAAACATATTCATAATCATATCACTCACCGCTCCATTAACACACTGAAAGACAACACACTGCTGCATGCCAGACCCCCTGATATCCACCCTTCTGAATCCTCTCTCCCACGAAAGGACAGAGTCCACCAGGCCAGACTGCGGTGCGGCCACCACCCAGCACTTCTAAGCTACCAGAAGAGGCTGGATGACCGCATTGTGAACAGCTGCCCAGGATGTAACACTTCACCCCATACCATACAACACATAATGGAAGACTGCATTATACACAATCATGCACGCAAACAACACAACATACTCTCTATAAAGGATTTGTGGGAAAACCCAGTTTCAGCTGTGGCATTCCTTGGGGAGACGGGACTGCTCGGACAGACAGTCTAGGGAACGACAACAACAACGCTATACACAAGTTTATTAATGGCCAAGTTAGTGATAGTATCAAGGGATCAATGACCTTTCAATGTGATAAAATTTGGAAAATGTCATAGCTACTAATTGTGTGTTTGCTTCCTATAAACAATTATTAGAATTTGTCCTTCCCTTCTGGTAATCAGAAGAACAAAATTGGCTTCCTTTCCTTGACATTCTAATCATCAGAAGGGAAGGACAAATCCTCACTGTTTAAACATCTCACAAATTTTAACACATCTAAAGGACAATGGTTCCCTGACACCATCACTAGCTTGGCTGTTAACAAACTTGTATGTAAAGTAGTTTACCCTAACCTGAGGTCACCACCCAATGGGCCTATTTGATCACATACTAGCATGCTTGTTTCCCCACCATGCCACTATATATCCCAATTGTATGACCACACTGAAGCAGACAGTGATTGTGATTGTGTATTTTCATACAACATTCTTTTCTCTTGAAGTGGAATTTATAGTTCATGTATTATTTATTTTACATTTATAAAAAAAAAATTGTCTTAATGTAGGATAATGACATTTTAACCACTTTTCACACTGGGGCATTTTGTTTGGCTATTATGTTCTGTGGCATTTTGCCAGGGTATTATGTCTTGTGGCATATTTTAACTGATTCAATTACTACACAGAAGACCTATAATACCTAATCCTGCACTTCCCTACTCCAGCCTTATCCAGATAACAATACTTTATCTCTTCCTTGGGTGACTTGTGGGTCAATCTAGTGGCCATTACAAATTACCTGGGAACCGTGGGGTTAGAGATTGATTAATATATATTTTTTTCACATGTTTTTTTCAAGTATTCTATGATTCCTGTCTTTGCACATGATTAGGCTGCTGCTGCTCTTTGCATTGGAGTCGGGAGCTTTGAGGACCCTGATGACATTCCAGGGTTGATGCACTTCTTGGAACACATGGTCTTCATGGGCTCAGAAAAATATCCAAGTGAGAATGCACTGGATGCTTTCCTTAAGGTAAGTTGAGGGAAAAAGAATGCAACCACTGTGTTCCCATATATGTAGAAGGCAACATAATAGGATGAAGTGAAGGTACAGGTTATGCCCTTTTGTATTTTTCTCCTATGAAGAGTCTGGGATATTGACTGCATGGTAACATACAGCCAGTATTTCAAGGTCTATTTTAGGGCACCCCTACAGACCAGAGCCAATCCTTTGTCTATGTTAGAGTAAAATCTCTACTCATAGAGGAATGATCCTATGTTTGTATGCCAACTCTCTCCCTTTATGCTGTTCCCTATAAACTGTCCTTTACTGCTGCTATGACTCTACCTTGTCCAATCCCCTGTGATGGTGGTAGTTTGGGGGAGAATTCTGCTACCATATTTTCTGTGCTTGTTATAACAGGTGACTAAATAGGATAGAATGATGGGATATATTCATCCTGTGAGATTTCAAGGCAAAGAGGGTCTGGGAGGATAGCTCCAACCAGAACCCTGAAAATTGGATCGGGGTTGTTGTTGTTCCCTAGACTGTCTGGCTGAGTAGTCCCATCTCCCTGAGGAACACCATGGCTGGAATGGGTTTTTCCCACAGTTCCCTTATAGAGTGTATATTGTGTTGTTGGCACACTTGATTGTGTACAATGCAGTCTTCCATAGTATGGGGTTAGATATTGCATCCTGGACAATGCAATGCTGTCCTCCAGCCTCTTCTGGTAGCTTAAAAGGATTGGATGGTGGCTGCTCTGCAGTCTGGCCAGGTGGACTCTGTCCTTTAGTGGGAGAGAGGATTCAGTGGGATGGATATCAGGGGGCTGGCATTGCAGCAATGTATTGTCTTTTAGTTTGTTGATGCAGTGAGTGATGTGATTATGGATATGCTTCTGGAAGCTGGTATCTGGTGGTTATGGATGAAGGGAAGAGAGTATTCATGTGTGATATAGGTATTTGGGTGTTGTTTTGATGTTTCTTGGTGTGTGTGGGAGTTCTGCTATGTAAAGTAGTGGGTGGGCTGTGTTTGTGGAGGCCGTGACAAGTGTTTGTGTGCCTCTCATGTCAATGTGTTGTATTTGTGCAGCCTGTATTCATGTGTGATATAGGTATTTGGGTGTTGTTTTGATGTTTCTTGGTGTGTGTGGGAGTTCTGCTATGTAATGTAGTGGGTGGGCTGTGTTTGTGGAGGCTGTGACAAGTGTTTGTGTGCCTCTCATGTCAATGTGTTGTATTTGTGCAGCCTGTATTTTTCTTTAGGGTTTTGTTTTGTATGGTCTGTAGGGTGTTTTGGTGTGTCTTAGATTAGGGGCCCATTCAGCACTTGCATAATACTTTACTGACAGTATACATTTTGTACACTAGTGGTAGTTTCTTTGTTTTGTTTGAATGTTGTTCCTGCAATTGATTTAAATGCATTAAGTCAAAGTGTGCATTTTATCTTTATGTTTGTGATGTATTGTTTGAGGGACATGGATGTATAGTATGTTACACCAAGAATCTTGGGTGTGTGTGTGTGGTATGAAGGTGTTGTTGATAAAGAGATGTGGTATGTATTTGTGTTCTGCTGTCCAGATGCTAAGAAGTGTTTCTGTGTATTTGGTTGGGGCTATTTTGAGTCTATTTGTAGAGAATCAGGTATTGAATGTGTCAATGTATGGCTAAAGTATGGCTCTGCATTATGGTGTATACATGTAATTGTTATGTTGTCTGTGTAAGAAGAAATTTATATTTTTGAGATATGAGTGTGGGTATATTGTGCTTGGATAGATTAAAGAGTGTAGGGGATAGAACTGAGCCCTGTGGGACTCTGTTCCTAAAGCTTCTGGTGTATGATCATTGGTCATTATGTGACACATAGGCATTTCTATCTGCCAGATAATTGATTAGCCATATTTTGGTATTATTGTGCATGTCTGCATTGTATATTTTGTTTTGTTAGATTGTGTTGGGGGATGGCATTGAAAGCTTTAGTCTTAGTGTTATTAGAAATGCTCTGTGGGGGCTTATCCAAATTGATGGCTTTGAAAACTCTTTGTGTGAGATCTATTAGAAGAGTGTTAATGGTTTGTAGTAATCTAATATCATATTGTGATTTGTCAAAGGGAATATGTGGTGTAACAAACTGTAGTATGAGACATGCTATGACTTTGGAGGGGATGCAAAGAAGTGTGATTGGGTGGTGTGATGCTAGAACTGTTGGGTCTTTGTTTTGGGGATTGTGATGATTTTCCCATGGTTCCAGATGTTGGATATATTGTTATATGAATAGCTGTAGTTTGTAATGTTGGTGAGTGCATATATGCCATGTGGTCCAATGTGTTTCAGGTGGATGTTACGTATGTTGGGACCACAAGTGGATGAATGTTTTAAGTTATGGATTCTATGCTTTGGCTGTCTATGAAGGGTATACAGTTTGGGTCTGTGGGAAAGTCTTATGTCAGATGATACATCTGTTGACAGGATGAGAGATGAGATAGCTTGTCTGTGCAAAATGGTTATGAGTGTGTTTGCTTATTGTCTGAGGGTAAGTTGATTGTTGTTGTGTGAGAGTGTGTTGTATTACTGTTAGATGGTGTACAGTATCCCCCCACTATTCGCGGGGGTTACATTCCTTCCTCTCCCGCGAATCCCGAAAATCCGCGAATTATTGATGCAGTTTTAAAATGCCAATGTATGATATTATATACGCTAAAAAATGCTTCCCAAACACATTCTAAAGACAATCTTACTCATTAATACAGTAATAATGTAGTAATATGTAGTAATGATAAATTAGAAACAGTAATAATATAGTACAGTCGAACCTTAAAAGCCCGGACCCCGAATGCCCGGACCCTCGTATGACCGGTCGAAATGAACAAAGGGCGGACTTTTCAAGCAAAGTTCCCTATTTGTCCGGTAGGTGGCAGCGACGGCCGTACATGTGTACTCAAACCCGGCTTAGTCAAGCCACCACCAGGGCTGCCATTTCGTAGAATTTTGTACCAAAATGTAGTAAAATAGCGGCATGTGGCAACTGCACAAGGACATGAGGAAATTTTTTCTACATATCAGCGGGCTGTTAAAAACGTTCAAAAACTCAAACTTTTGTTTAAAAATTATAGAACTAGTTATCAAATAATAAATGGTACATCAAAATATGACTTTTATTGGTAATTGTGTTACTTATAAAATATTATACCCCCAAAAAATACGTTTTTACAGTGTAGAAAAAATTCTACGCTAAAGTTTCAGCTTTCTTTTAGTGGTAATAATATAGAAAAAAGAAAAACTTTGATATCTTACTGAATATGTTAGGGCATGGGGGCCTTATATACATTCAAGAATAAAAAAACTAGAACCAACATTTTGTCAAAGTTTGACAAGTATATCTTGCTATGAAAGTCTGCACACACCCGAGAAAAATGTATGCCCCAGTATGGCAACACTCCCATTCTACACGGCAGTGTAGAAAACGCGGCAACCCTGGCTGCTACCACTGTCCCGCATGCATATCTTCTGATATTTACAGTGTACGTAATAAGAAATACAGTACAGTACACTGTATATACAGTACATTTACATGCCTGTATTACAGTTATTATTACATAATTATTAGTATTATAGCATTATTATTACAGTTTTGTTATTATTACAGTGTTAGAGTATTATTCTTGTGTGTTTCTATGCCATATCATACATTACCTATACGTATACCGCTATGAAAATCTATGGGTGTTAGGGCAATATTTTCGATGACCGGAAGTTTGGCATGACCGGACCACCCTTCCCCCCAATTAGTTCGGGCTTTCGAGGTTCGACTGTATAATATGTACATAGTAATGATAAATTGAAAACATTTTAATATTATTGTACTCACCAATAATGAATGATGATGATGAAATTTGCTGTACCATATGATGAGGATGATTATGGTGACACTGATGTATGGCACAGCTTAAGTTCAGGCAATTCCTACTCTTCAGGCATTTCAGGAGGAGGTGTCGTTTCTTCAGGAGAATCAGGTGGTGGTGTAATATTTTCTTTGGGTGTGGCTTGGTTACTTTTCTTGACCTTCGTTAGGAACATGGTTATTGGCAGCTGGCTTCGTTGTTTTTTCATAGTGGTGAAAAGGGTTTTGTATGTTGACATGGATGAATCAATAGCATTTGAGAACTGTAGTGAATGAACCATGTAAGCATCCCATGATTTAGCTTTCTCTTGCAATTCTTTTGCTATTTGCATGAGTTCAGCCAACCATTGTAGAGTCAGACCCTCATCCTCTTCCTCATGTGATGGGTCTTCTTGGTCCTCTGTTTCTTCTTCTGCAGACTTCATCAGCTTTGCCAAATCCTCATCCATCAGAGGCTGAGAGTGGGTATCAATGAGTTCATTGCTATTGTACTTGTAAGGGAGACTGGTCTATAGTTGGTTGGATTTTCTTTGTCCCCTCCTTTGTATATTGGTACAATATTTGCATTTTTCCAATCTTGTGATACTTTTCTTTCTTTGAGTGAGAAATCAATTATCTTGTGTATTCTATCCATTAGTTCATCTATACATTCTTTCAATATCCAATTTGCAATTCCATCCAGCCTGTGGGACTTTCTGATGTCATGGTTTTTTCCCATATTTCTGTGTCACCATTATTTCTTTCATTGTGGGGAATCTTTCTGTCCTTCCTCCCAATTTTGTGATCTTTCAATTGTGAATACAGATTGAAAATATTTGATCATAATTTCAGCCATTTCTACATCATCTATATATTCTTTATTTCCTTTGTGCAGTTTCACTATTTCGTGTTTGTCTTTTAGTTTGTCATTTACATATCTATAGAATAGTTTAGGTTGGTCCTTGTATTTTTCTGTTAAGTCTTTTTCATAGTTTCGTTTTTCTTCCCTGCATGATTTGTGCAGAGAAACTCAGGGAGGGGTGCAAGTGTGGTCAGAGGGTTGATCTAATGGATTTATACAAGGCATATTTACTGATCCATGTTCACCCTTCATTGTGGCTATACCAGATGGTGGTATTCCAAAAGTGACAGTACTGTTTGACGAGACTAGGCTTTGGATTGAACATTGCACTGCTTGTCCTGTAAAAGGCCCTGAGCACTGTGGTGAGCTTGGATGAGAGGCTCGATCGTGCCACTTCACCATACTTAGATGACAATGGATGAAAGTATCACATTTGTGACAGAAGTTGAGGCCCATCTGCACTGCAACAGCCTAACCTGCAAATCAGCTTAGTGGGTGTCTGAAAGTGCTCGCATGCTTGGCATCAGAATCTGGGAGGAACCCTGTGGTCTGTTCTGGAAGTGTGACAGTGGAGTCTTCATTATGCCAGAGAAGCTGACAAATGTGAAGTTTTCTTCATTTGTGGACAACTGATGAGTCCCTGCCAGTGAGTAGGTGGTTGAGAGTGGTGGCATCATACATGAAAAATTGCACCAATGCAGCCACTAATTCGTGGGATGATGAGGTTACTGACCCTAGGCTGTGTAATATGCTTGATCAGATGCTGAAGTGTGTGGAGGAGTCAGACCTTGCTTGAGGATGCTGGGATGTAGTAGGAGACAAAGGGTGTAGGTGGATGTGAGCTCTCTTGCACTGGGTGCCACTATAGAATTGAATGGTGATATCATTGAAGACACATGCTGGCTGAAAAAGAATGAATGCTACCACATCAACCTAGCTGAGTTGGATGCTCTTGTCAAGGAATTAAACCTCGCTGTCTCCTGGAAAATGAAAAGGCTAACCCTGATTACTGACTCACACATTGTGTACCATTGGGTTATTGACACTTTGTCAGGAGAAGCATGTGTGAAAACCAAAGCCACCACCAAAATGTTGATTCATAGGTGCCTAGAGACTAAGAGCCATCATTGATGAATGCTGTGCCTTGATGTGAAATTTGTACCTTATGCTGAGAGTAAAGCAGATGTATTGACCAGAGTACTGACAAAGTGGCTTCACCCCAAGAATGAACTGGAGGTATGTGGAACAACAACAGCCAGTTCTGAGCAAGACTGCCAAAAGCCATGAAACCACCAGACATCTGGATTTTAAGTGCATGTTGTGTTTCTGCAGATGAATATGTACAGTTGTTCAGTGGCAGCAGGTTGAAACCATCATCCATGTGTGTCAAGTGTGCCAGTCCATTGACTTGGCACCCAAGAGATAGGAGATGGGGAAGCTGGGGATTCAGGAGATTTGAGATAGGGTTAGTATGGACATATGCCACCTTGAAAACCAACACTATTAACCCTAAGCTACCAGAAGAGGCTGGAGGAGCACATTGTGGACAGCTACCTAGGATGTAATGCTTCATCCCATATTATTCAACACATAATGGAAGACTGCATTATACACAATCGTGCATGCAAACAACACAGAATACACTCTATAAAGGATTTGTGGAAAAACCCTGTTCTGGCCATGGCATTCCTTGGGGGAGATAGGACTGCTTGGACAGTCTAGGGAACAACAACAACAACCCTCATTGATTGTGGCCCTAGTCATTACTCTATCTGGAGGAGAATCAGACATCAAGACATGGAGTTATTTGAACAGGGGGAGCCCAAAGAGCTACTAACTGACAACTCAGTCAGCTTCCACAGCTCTATGTTTTGCGACTTTGTCAGTCACTGGGGCATGGCAGTGAGATACCACTGCTCAAACATACCTTCTAGCAATGGAATATCAGACAGGTGTCACAGAATGGTGAAAAAAATACAGGTGCAGAAAGGCTGATGTACAGCAAAGACAGTTTACTGATACAATACTGTACCATGTTCATAAGTTATACCGATACAATATGCAGTAACTTCTGGTGTTTGCTATATAACACAATACAAAAATGTATTATATTATTATAGCTTTAGTTCATTTACCGGAAGACCTAGGTAAGTTTATTATCGCTTTATTTCATTTACCGGTAGACCTAGGTAAGTTTTGGGCCACTGGTAGCCCACCATATGTTTGGGGTCAACCTATATGGTATGTATAGGCCTAAGTCAGAATTTTGAGCTAAAAATCTTGAGGTCGACTTATATGCCAAGTCGACTTGTATGCCGCAATTTACGGTATGTGTTTTGTCTGACTGTCTATGAAGGGTGTATAGTTTGAGTCTGTGGGAAAGTCTTTCTTACGTTGAATGGTGCCACAGCATCTTTGTCGTGGGACCACCCCCAACCCCAAGAGTAGGGGGCCAAACAGCGGCAAAGATCCCTGGCCACCAGCACTACACAGGTGGCACCTATCCCCAGGAGGGGCTTTGGTTGCCCAGGTATCACCAAACTTGTTGTGTGGGATGCCAGAATGTTGCAAATGAGGCACCAACATGTCGAGATAAGGGTGAACCTCTGGCAGGCTCTCTGGGTGGGTGCCTGGAACATTCTTTTTCCCTCCCAGGACAAGGTATCCTTTCAAATGGTGGAGCTCAGGAAGCTTAGATTGGATAGAGTGGGTCTCTCAGAGGGGAGAAGACCAGCCAATGGCAAAATCAGTAGTGGGGGATACACCTACTTCTGGTTGGGCCAAACTGATGATACTAATAGCTTGTGTTAGTACCAAGATTTTTTGCAGTGGCTGTGTATGGATATATACAGTATATATATATATATATATATATATATATATCACGAAGACCCCAACTGTGGGTTCTTCGTGATAATTATTTACAAATGTGCAACAATATTTTGTCTAAGTGATATATATATAAAAATATACAAATATATATGTATATATATATATATATATGTATATATATATATGTATGTATATATACATACATACATATACCAAGGCTTTTTCCCCCTTACAAGGGAGGTAGCCAAAAAGGAAAAGGCATAAAATCATTCCCACCCATTCCATCCCTGAATACACTCCACACCTCTCCACCCTCCCTCTTATCTTAGCACCTCCTGGATGACAGGTCATCCCTGCACCCTGTCCACTGCCCTGGGTCAGAAGCAGTGTCGCAAGACACAGCACATCCACAGCAAGGCCGCTTCATCAAATCGGCAACCCCCCCTCTCCGTCCCCCCATGCACAAAAGGAGAAGACGGGGAGAAATCCCTTCAGGCTGTGTCAAATTTTGCTCACACGTACTACCTCACCCCCATCCCCCCACCCATTCCACCTCATGCATCACAACATCATCCATATACAACCATTCTCCATTCACCCCTGTCTTCTCTCCTCTCCCGTCCTTCCTCAACAGACATTCCCCTCTTCCCCAAAGCCCCCTTCACCCCATCCATCCACCTCATCCTAGGACGTCCCCTCATGTTCACTCCCTCCACATCTGCCTTCCATACCTCTTTTACTAGTCTTTCTTCACTCATTCTTTCCATGTGTCCAAACCACCCTAATACTCTTTCATCAACCCTATCTCCCAACTCCCTTTCCACCCCTGTTCTCCTCCTCACCTCCTCATTTCTCACTCTTATCTAGCCTAGTAACCCCTATCATACTTCTCAGACACCTCATCTCAAACACATTCAAACTCCTTCTCTCTTCCTCTCTTATGTTCCATGTTTCTGCCCCATACAGTGCTGTTGGCACAATCACTCCTTCATACAATCTCCTCTTAGCATCCATTCCCAAATGTCTATTCCTCATTACACTCTTTAATCCACCAAGGCATTTACTCGCTTCTCTCAATCTACATTCTACCTCCACCTTCACTCCACCGTTTCCTGCCACATTTGCACCCAAGTATCTAAAACTATCCACTTCCTCCAGTCGCTCTCCCTTAATGCTCACTTCCAGTCTACTGCCACTTTCACCCATTGTACATCTCATCATCTTACTTTTACCCACATTTACCTTTAGCTTTCTTCTATCACATACTCTGCCAAACTCTGTCACCAACTTCCTTAATCCCTCCTCCGATCCTGCCACAAGCGCAGTGTTGTCCGCAAACAACAGCTGGCTCACCTCCCACTTTCCTCCATATATATATATATATATATATCATCTCTCCTGCTTATAATCTGCATGGTCCTTCTTTTAATTAGGTCATTTGTAGCTTTGGAGTATTTGTTTTCTCTAATGTCTTTTTGTACTTCCTACTTTCTCTGCTGATTCCTTAATGAAATTCATTAAATTCAAATTAATATCTTCCACACTGTCCTCGTTAATGGAAGAGCTAGACAACATCAATTTCTAACTGAAATTTCTTATTATTATCCTTAACCTTTGCAAGGCTTATTTTCTTTTTTAAAACTAGTTTATTTCTCTCAGCTCTGAAGTTGAATTTAGCTGTGCAACCTACCATTTGGTCACTACCTATGTTGACTTTATTTAACACTGTAACATTGCTAACGCTTTTGCTCTCATCTCCTAATATGAAGTCTATTTCGTTCTTTGTTGTTCCATTTGGACTTCTCCACATCCATTTATGACCTACACGCTTTTGGAAGAAAGTGTTCATTATCCTCATATTGTAGTTCTCTGCAAAATTTACCAACATCTCACCTCTGTCATTTCTTTCACCTACTCCAAACTTCCCAATGTATGTCTCGTCTCCCATCTTCTTTCCTACTTTAACATTAAAGTCTCCTATTACCAAAGTATACTTACTTTTTTCTTGATCCATTACTTGACTTAAATCATCATAGAAGGACTCAATTTCCTCATCTGAACTCCGTGAAGTTGGTGCATAAACCTGATCTATTTTTAGAGTGTACCTTTTACACAGCCTAATCACAATCCAAGCTACCCTGTCTCATAAACTACTGAATTTTATTACGTTACCAGCAACCTCTTCGTTGATCAAGAATCCTACTCCACTAGATCTTTCTTTGTCCTTACCTCTATAGTAGAACAGGTGGTGACCATCTTGTATTTGTATCAGCTTTTCTTCCGTTCTTTGGACTTCGCTCAGTCCTACGATGTCCCACTTGATGTTGTCTAGCTCTTCCATTAAACTCTCTAGTCTGTGGTCTTCTGAGAGACTTCTTAGGTTGTAAGTATAGATCTTAATTTTCTTCATGTTGTTTAATGTCCAAGACTTGGATCTGCTTGGACAGTGCTTACTCACATTCGGTGGTACACTGCCTGTAAGCACACGAGGCAATGCGGTTGGACCTTTAGGAGACAATGATCCAACAGGAATGCCCGGTTTTGTTTTGATTGGGCTATTCATATTCATGTTGGCTATGAAGGGGGGTTGGCAGTAATCTCACCTCCTTGCCAACTGGTTTCTGGTGAGATATTTCTCTGGTGTCACCTTATTATATTCAGTGAAGCCCTATATAAGATGCCCAATGGTCCACGCCGTCATTTTGACGGTACCCCATATATCTATTAGGAATTTCCCTGTTTGCCATCAGCGATGTGTCAGTTAGCAGTGGGTCTTGTGACTGTATGTTTGAGCTGCTCTTTGTCTGATCTTTCCTACAAAACCTGTTTGATATGGGTGACCCTGCAGAGATTTTCTCTCTATTGACATAGCTTTTGTAATCATTAAGATTCTCAAGCCTATCCACCATGTCAAGGTGTCAACTCTCAGATAGAAAGAGTAGAACTAAACAAGCTTATCAACAAAAGGCAGAGATTAGAGAAAAGAAAGAGAAACATGGATGAAATAGAAGAAACTATTAGGAAGGTAAAAGTATTAAAGTGACTGAGCGTTGATATGTTTGAAAGATAGAAATGGAGAAGTAATTAAATGTAGAGACAAAATGGTAAAAAGAGTAGAAGAATTTTACCAAGAGCTTTACTTGTTGAAGGCCATAGTTGAGTCAGTAAATTCATGTGTAGACGTTAGTAGTGTACCAGAGATTACAAAAGAAGAAGTAGAATTTGCTCTAAAAACTGTGAAATGAGGAAAAGCACCTGGGGAAGATGGTATATCAATAGATCTGTTGAAAGACACAGGTAAATTAGTTCATATTAAATTAGCTCAGTTGTACATACAGTGCTTATGTCAAGAAAGCGTTTTGGATGTGTGGTGCAATGCTATAGTGATTTTGCTTCATAAAAAAGGGGACCAGAAGGACCTTAGTAACTATCAACTGATTAGCTTGCTATCAAACGTATATAAAGTATTCTCCAAGATCCTTACAAATAGACTAAGTCAAGTTTTAGATGGAAATCAACCGAGAAAACAGGCAGGCTTTAGAAGTGGATATTCAACTCTAGACCATTTGCAGGCAATAAACCAACTAATCGAGAAAATAACAGAATATAATATACCTCTGTGTTTAGCTTTTGTAGATTACGAAAAGGCCTTTGATTCAGTAGAACAAATAGCAATACTAAACTCACTACGCAAACAGGGTACAAATGAACAGATCATAAGAGTTTTAGAAAAGATTTATTCGAAAGGTACCGCTATAGTTTGACTACATAAAGATACAGAAAAGATCAAGATCGAGAAAGGAATACAGCAAGGCGATACAATTTCACCCAAACTATTTACAGCTTGTTTAGAAGATATTTTCAGAAGGGTGAGTTGGGAAAAGAAAGGTTTGAAGATTAATGGCAAATATTTGAACCATCTAAGATTTGCAGATGACATCATTCTTATTTCAGAAAGAGCAGAAGACTTACAAGATATGCTGAGTGATCTAAACAAAGAAAGTATCAAAATAGGTTTAAAAATGAATAAGAGTAAAACCAAAGTAATGTTCAACATAAAAGTTCAAAGCAAAGAGATTGTAATTGATGATGAGAGTCTTGAGGAAGTTGAAGAGTATAATTATTTAGGTCAGATGGTGAAGGTGATGAAAGATCATGATAACAAAATAAAAAGACGCATTACAATTGGTTGAAAAATGTTTGGTAAGTATAATAAAATCCTGAGAGGCTCTCTACCTTTATGTTTGAAATGTAAAGTTTACAACCAATGCATTCTACTAGCAATAATCTACGGGTGGAGACTTAGAAGCTGACGAGGGTGATGGAAACAAAGCTAAGGACTGCACAGAGGAGAATGGAGAGATCAGTGATGGGAATAACACTGAGAGACCGAAAGAGAGCAAGTTGGGTGAGAGAGCAGACTAGAGTGAAAGATATTGTGGAGGCAGTAAAAGAGAGGAAGTGGAATTGGGCAGGTAAGTTGGTGTGAACGACTGATGAGCGATGGAGCAAGTGTGTTACTGAATGGACGCCGGGAGATAGGAAGCGTGGAAGAGGGAGACCAGACAGAAGGTGGAGAGACAAGATCAAGAAGTTTGCAGGAGTGAGGTGGCAGAGGATGGCATGGTCATGTGAATCATGGAATGCTATGAATGAGGCCTTTGTTCAGCAGTGGACTCAGGATGGCTGATTTGATTGATTGATATATATATACAGGTAAACGTCGACTTACGATGGCCGCGACTTACGATTGTTCGACTTTACGATGACGACGACGACGACGACGATATGATAATTTAACCCCTTCCATACGGTGCCGCACACGTAGGCGTCATGAGGAGCAAGTGGATTCGCGACGCTGCCATATCGGAGTCTTGATTATATTTATTGTAGTCGCCCCTGTGTTTTTACATTCTCTCAAATGTGCCCCGAATCCCATTCTCTGTGGTTTTCAAAATTCGCGGGTGAAAGAGAGAACGATCGATATAAGCGGTGACTATATTTTATGATGCGAGTATTATTACGTCACGTCGTACGGCTGGCATTGGCTGCTGCCCGCGAGATTTAAGTTCCGTACTGAAAATACATATTATAGTGTTTGAATATGGTAAAAAGGATAAAAATAATTAAATAAACTACTGTACATGTTTAATAGGCTATATTCAGTATCTCTGGTGGTTAATATACGGGTAAGCTAGGTACAGTGACCACGGAACAGAGTGATACACAAATTGGGGATCGACTTACGATGAAATCGTCTTACGATGGCTCTACCGAAACCTAATGCCATCGTAAGTCGACGTTTACCTGTATGTATATATATATATGTATATATATATATAAAAGTATATATATATATGTATATATATATATGTATATATATATATGTATATATATGTATACGCAGTGAGTCCTCCTTATACAGTAATTCTTTATCCGGTAAATTCACAGTTATGGTATTTGGTAATTACTACCCTCAATTCTATTTACGGTAAGAAAAATTGATACGGTATCCACTAGATATTTTGAAGAGGAAAGAGCAGGGAGAAGGTACATCTGCCATATCCTATTATTACATGTTATAATGGGTTCGGTATATGGTAATTTCAATTTGTGGTAAGGTTTTCAGGAATGCATATGTACCATATGACGAGGACTTACAGTATATATATGTATATATATATATATATATTATATATATATATATATATATATGTATATATATATATATATATATAATATATATATATATGTATATATATATATAAAATTATATATATATATTTATATATATATATGTATATATATATATGTATATATATTTATATATATATATATGTATATATATGTATATGTATATATATATATATATATATATATATATATATACACATGTATACACATATGTAAATTATTTATGTCCTTGCTTTTTCCATTGTAAATATACTATGTAAAGAACATTTTTCTCTTACAGATCATAACATGTATAATTTGTGAATCATTTCTTTATAGAGACATGGAGGACGTGACAATGCACAGACAGACATGGAGCATACCACTTTCTACTTTGATATACAGGAGAAGCACTTTAAAGAAGGACTTGACCGCTTTGCTCAGTTTTTCATTAATCCATTAATGAAGAAAGAATCCATGAAAAGGGAGCGGGAAGCAGTTCACAGTGGTACAGTATTCATATGCTTTACCTTGTTCAGGATAGTTTTCTAGATTTTATTCGATGAATGATGAAAATGGGGGAGAAATAAGGAAAGATGAAGTGAAAGTTATTAAAATGATGAGAATAGGTAAGGCACCTAGGTTGGATGGATGTCATGCAGAGTGTATAAAAAAGGGAGATACAGTGATGGTGCACTGGCTGGTGAGGTTGTTTAATGTTTGTCTAAAAGAGTGCCAGTGAGGTTGTTTAAGGGTGTCGCATTGCTTTATAGAGTAGGTGAAATTAAATTTTCAGATATGTATTTAATGAACTTAGGTATAATTACCCCTTACATTAGTGTATAATTCCTCAGGGTATTGTGTTCCTCCCATGTATATATAAGGCATAGTGAAGATATAGTGAAGCTTTAATTACTTAATGGAAAATCCTTCCACATCATTGAGCTTGGTATGAAATAAAAGCTTAGAGTCTGGGGAACAAAAATTATTGAACATTTTATCAAACTAATACATACATATACCAAAGGCTCTTTTCCCCCTTGTAAGGGAGGTAACCAAAAAACAAAGGCATAAAAACCACTCCCACCCATTCCATCCCCATCACACTCCCCTCTACCCTTTTCCCTCTTATCTTGGTACCTCCTGGATGACAGGTCATCCCTGCATCTTGTCCATTGCCATGGGTCATAAGCAGTGTCACAAGACACAGCACATCCACAGCAAGGCCACTTCATTAAATCGGTGACCCCACCCTGCTCTCTGTCCCCTCATGCAGAAAAGGAGAAGACGGGGAGAAATCCCTTTGGGCTGCATCAAATTTTGTTCACACATACTCCCTCATCCCCCATCCCCACCCATTTCACCTCATGCATCACAACATCATCCATATACAAGCATTCTGCATTTACTCCTGTCTTCTGTCCTCTCCCATCCTTCCACAACAGACATTCCCCTCTTCCCCAATGCCCCCTTCACCCCATCCATATATCTCATCCTAGTTCACCCCCTCATGTTCACTCCTACCACATCTGCCTTCCACACCTCTTTTACTAGTCTTTCTTCACTCTTTCCATGTATGCAAACCATCCCAATACTCTTTCATCAACCCTATCTCCCAACTCCCTTTCCACCCCCGTTCTCCTCACCTCATTTCTCACTCTATCCAGCCTAGTAACTCCTATCATACTTCCCAGACACCTCATCTGAAATACATTCAAACTCCTCTCTTATGTTCCATGTTTCTGCCCCATACAGTGCTGTCAGTACAATCACTCCTTCATACAATCTCCTCTTAGCATCAATGGCCAAATGTCTATTTCTCATTACATTTTTGATCCACCAAGGCATTTACTTGCTTCTCTCAATCTACATTCTACCTTCACCTCCACTCCTTTTCCTGCCACATTCGCACCCAGGTATCTAAAAATATTCAGTTCCTCCAGTACTTTTCCAAGCTTTGTCCCTTCTATCTTTTGCCTCACTGCATCTTTTGTTGAACCAACATTTAATGTACTCTCTCGCTTTTGTCTTGGTACATGCCTGTTTACCCCTTCATTGTAATTATCCATCAATATATTCCATTTCTCTTCCACTGTTGTCTCTTCCATATAGAATTTTTCCCAGTTTGCATTCCGGAAGAATGTCTTTAGTTTTGCAAAGTCTGTTTTGTTGTACATCAATCTTCCTTTCCTATGCTTTTCGTTCCTCTCCGTGTCTATTTCTTCCTTTAGTACAGTATCGATGAGTACATGGTCACTCTTTCCAATTGGTGTCTTGTAATGGACTCTGTCCACTATTTCAGGTTCTGTTGTAAATATTAAATCTAGTTTTGATGGCTCTTCATTGTTTCTGTACCTTGTGTTTTCACTGACCCATTGGGTCATTGTGTACTCCATGGTCATGTCTAGCAGTACATTGCCCCACAAGTCATCTCCTCGCACTGTCATGTTGTCCCAACAAATTTCTTTGCAATTGAAGTCCCCATAATTACCAGATTACCCTTACCCATTAGTATCATTTAGTGATTTTCTTGTATCTTCTAGCATTTTTGTATGTTTGTTCTCTTTCCAAGCATTCGTTTTTGGAGGCACCTAGGTCACCACAAACTTTCTACTTTTCATATTCTTGCCTTCAACTTTTATCATGATCAGTTCAACATTACCTTTGCCCTCTGCAATTTTTGTCACGTTTAGGTCTTTCTTGGCCAAGAACATGATTCCCCCTCTGTCACGAATCTAGGCTCTGTGTTTGAGTTTATACATCGAATCGAGACTTAGGATTCGAGTAGTTCCTTCAATCCAGAATATTAGATTCAAAACGTAGCCTCGTTTTGGATATTCTTTCTCTTTGCGGGGATAAAGAAAAAGCAATGGAAAAAGCAACAGGAATAGATTTTCTAGCACAGTATAAAAGTATAAATATATATATCTCTTACCAATGTTGAGCAAGAACAGAGTGCGGTGCAGGAACGGGGTGGGGGTAAGGACCACTGCTCCCCTTCTTATATACACAGACCGCACGACACCAGCGTCATAGCACAGGTGCCAACATGTACTTAGTTAATTTATCCTAATTCTATTTACCCAACTCCACACTTCCACCATTTCCTTTATTCTTGTGTGGAGAGGGCTCACAAAATAATTTCTACCTGATACCTTAATTCTACAATGTAATGTGACCAAAGATATGTTGGCTCTACGTCGCCGCCTGGTTTCGGCGTGCGTGCCCCTTGACCTGATATCGGCGAGGTCACTGATTTCGTACTCCTCCGCTGGCACATTCGCGCGCACTTCTTGTCCATAGAGTCCCTGCGCACAAAGGGGCTCATTGTTTCTCTTGGATCCGGGCTCCTTCGCTACAACATATTGTCATGGTCGGGGTGTTTGTGAACGTGGCCATGACATATATCCCCCTATCGCCGGAAAAAATGATCAGGCCTGTGAAACGGGGTCTGAGCATTTTATGTCGGGACGTGATAAGGCATCAGCTACCACATTAGACTTTCCTGGAATATATTTTACTGTTAAATTGTAACCTTGGAGAGCTATCGCCCATCTAGCCAGCCTATCATTTTTAGTTTTACCTTCTATGATATATTTCAATGGATTATGATCACTAAGGATAACTACTGTACTTTTCTATCTAAGAATACATGGAATTTCTTAAGGGCTAATACAAGGGCAAGAGCTTCCTTCTCAATGGTAGAATACTGTGTTTGGTAGTCCTTGAGAACCTGAGACATAAATGAGATGGGCCTCATGACGCCATCCTTCTCTTGCGCAAGCATGGCACCTACAGCTACTTTGCTGGCGTCGCAAAAGATAATAAAGGTCTTACCATAGTCAGGGGCAATCAAGACAGGACCTCTAGAGAGAAGTTTCTTGCACTCCTCAATGGCTGCATTTGCGCCTTCATTCCACCTGAAAGGATTACAAGAGAGCATGCGGGTTAAAGGAGCAGCCACATCCGCGAGGTTTGGACAATACCTGCGGTAGAATCCCAGCATGCCAAGGAATCTTCTGACGCCTCGTCGTGTCTTCGGAACCTGGAACTCCACTATATCCTTGATCTTGGCTTCCAATGGTGTGATGCTGTTTTGGCCCACTTGATGTCCTAGGTATTCAATGGAACTTCTCCCAAATGAGCTCTTCTTCATGTTCACGGTGAGGTGGGCCTGTGCTAATCTGTCAAACAACCCCTGCAACCTGTACAGGTGATCAACCCACGTGTCGGAAAACACAATGATGTCGTCCGAATAGGCTCTGACACCTGGTAATCCCTCGACAAGCCAATTCACAAGGCGCTGGAAGGAGGCGCCACTATTTTTCAATCCGAAGGGGGTGACAGTATACTGGAAATGCCCATGGGGTGTGACGAATGCAGATATCGCGCGGGCCCTACTTGTAAGGGGAATCTGGTGATACCCTTTCATCAAATCTAACTTCGAAAGGAAATGGGCTGTAGCAACTTCCTCAATGAGGTCATCAATTCTAGGGAGGGGATAAGGATCGGCCTGGGTGACCGCATTTACTTGCCTGTAATCCACGCACAGCCTCCACTCACCTCCGGGTTTTGGTACCAATATGGCCGGTGAGGCCCAGGGGCTAGTACTAGGCTCCACCAATCCTTAGGTCATGAGCTGTTTAACTTCTTCCTCCATGATTTTCTTCTTCTGGGGCGACAATCTGTATGGCGCTTGTCTCACTGGTTTGGCACCATCTTCTAGTATGACGTCGTGATGGATTGCTTGGGTAACGCTGGGGCATGGGGAAAATACCTGGATGTGCTCGCGGAGTAGTGCTCTAACTTCTTCCCGCATCTCTCCCTCCAATGACGACAAGGATTTCTCCAATGCCTCATTGTTATCTGATCTGTCCAAATTATAAGAAAATGTTAGATCTTCAATATATGAGTCAAGACTTCCCTCAGTTTGTCCTGTCTCAATTGCACCAATTGCCTCTTTTTCTATTACCCCTTTAAATTCCTTTAGGAGGTTAATATGTGCTTGCTGTATCCCAGATCTTCTCATTGGATTTCTCAGTACATAGTTGTGACCCCCTTTCCTTTCGAGCACCTCAAATGGTCCCTCATATTTTGGATGCAATGAGTTTCTCTGAGGGGACAGTACAAGCACATATTCTCCTACCTTTAACTCCCTCCTAACTGATTTCTTATCATATTGGTTCTTATAACTTCCCTGCACTACTTCAAGGTTTTTCTTTGCTATCTGTCTGATTCTTCTTAGCTTTTCGAAGTTGTTACCTACTAATTTAGTATATTGGATACCTCCTTCTGGAGTTTTTGACAATAGCTGGTCATACAGGGAAGCGAGGGGCTCTCTTGGTGCCCTGCCAAACATTAAGTAAAATGGAGAAAAACCTAAACCCTCATGGACAGTTATTCTGGAGGCATAGAGTAACAAGTCTATGCCTTCATCCCAATCTTTTTGGAATTCTAAAACAAAGGCTCTAATCATACGTTTTAAGGTTCCGTGGAACCTTTCGAGACTCCCCTGGCTCTGGGGGTGATATGCTGAAGCGATTATGTGTTTTATGTTGAAGCCTTCTAGGGCTCCCCTGAATATCCCACTTAAAAAATTGGTGCCCCTGTCACTCTGTACCTCCTGAGGCATGCCCATCTTACTGAAATAAGACATTAGGGCCTTGGTGATTGTCCTGGCCTTAATGTTGGAGAGAGGTATCGCTTCAGCATACCGAGTAGCTTGACACATTATGGTTATTAAGAATTGTTTCCCTGACTTAGTTTTTGGGAGAGGGCCCACACAATCTACGACAACCCTATAGAAAGGTTCCTCAATTATAGGAACTTGATGCATGGGTACTCTCTTAGGTGTATCATTTGGTTTACCAGTCACTTGACACACGATGCATTCCCTAACCACCTTTTTAACATCCTCTGACATTCGGGGCCAGAAGAAATGGGCTGCTATAGCCTGCTTTGTCTTAGTGGTCCCGAGGTGGGCACAAGTAGCCTCATGTGCCATTTTCACAACACGTTCCCTCATCACCTGCGGGATGACTATCTGTAGAATAACGTCGCCCCCTACCTTATCTGGTGTCTTGTACCTTCTTAAGAGGACTCCCTTTTCTATGATGAATTCTCTTTCATCATATTTTTCTTTTTCTTGCTCTTCCTCTTCTGCCGCTCGGCGCACCGCTTCCAATTCATGGTCCTCTTTCTGGAGTATGATGAGTCGCTCTGCATCCACAGCGATCCCCTTGACGACTTCCTCTGCAAGGACGTCTTCTTCATTCTTGTCCGCTATCGTCTCTTCCTTCGCCTCATCTTTGGTCTCGTCCCCAGAGTCTCCACCAAGCAGGGGGGCTAGGTCACTTTTTCTTTGTTCCTCCTCTTCTTGTGCTCTCTTGGCCTGGCTTCTAGTGATGAGTGCCACAGGATCGGCCATGTCAGCTGTGTCAGTAAGTGTATGTGTCTGTCTGGGTATGGGGTCGCTGACTGTCTTTAGTTTAATGGGAACCGCTTCGCCTACGTCATTTCCTAAGAGGACATCTACTCCTTTTATCGGTATCTTTGCTAAGCCTACCTCGACCTTTGCTACCTGTCCATCCATTTCCAAAATCATGTTGATTAAAGGAGCTGATTCTATTACTCCCCCCGCCAATATCATGGAGAATTTACCTGTGCTTCTCTGTTCTAAACCCGGTATCAGATCTGGTCTCACGATGGTGCGACACGCTCCCGTATCCCTCAGTGCTTTTACCGCGATTTTTTTTCATTCCCCTCGATTCCCATCTTGGCATCCTTCACCTACATTGACCACCTTGGGTTGATCCCCACTTCGTCTGTCCTGTCTTCCTGTACTTGTGTTTTTCCTTTGTCTTTCCTTCCTGAGCAAGTTTCCATCCCATGACCGAGATTTTCACAAGAGTCCCTCATATATGCATCCTCATCTCTCTCAACGCACATTATCCCTTGCTTGGGCTGGCTATTTCCCATATCCTGTCTGTATGCCCGATCACTGAGTCTGGTGTAACAATCTTGAGTCCTATGCCCGTATCTCCCGCACCTGAGACATCTCTTGAGGTTTTCTCCAGCTATCCCCTACTTGTGGTCTTGTATACCTCTGGCCCGGACCCGGAACTGCGAATGCACCTCTGTTCTTATCTCTTTGATTTTGTACTGTGCTTGTTCTTTGACTTTGTGTCTCACCCATCCTCAGGGCGAAGTTTTCGGCACGACTGGCCGCCTCCATTAGGGTCTCACATTTTTGTTGGGTCACATATAATTTGGCTTCATTGCTAAGTAAGTTTAAAAATTGCTCCCTAACCATTACTTCCATAATTTCCTTTGCACTTATCGCATTTTCTGCCCTCATCCATTTCGAAAATTCACTCCTCAACTTCCTAGCCATATTTATGAATCCACGACTGACATTCCTTTCTCCTTCTCTGAACTTTTTTCTAAAGTACTCTGGGGTGACTTCGTAAACTTTTAGTATTTCATATTTAATTTGATCATACTCATAAATGCCCTCACAGTCAAACATAGTATACACATCTAAGGCTTTTGGGGGTAGGCTAGATCTTATCATTACCGGCCAGACATCCCTTGTCCATCCTATTTGTTTGGCCAAACCTTCGAATGATGTGAAGAATAGATCTGGGTCTTCTTCATTAAATTTGGGAATAATGTGATTTGCCTTGATGCTGTCTATTATGTTTCCTGTGTTACTCACTCCCGCCTGTTGGTAAGTAGGATGTTCTATATGACACCTGTTTGCTTCTCCCCCTGATTCTGTTCGTCTTCTAGGGTATTGCTCACTGCCCACTTCAACTCTAGGGTCCCTATTTATTCTGAACCTGTCCATGTCGTCTATCATGTTGTAGTGTTGGCCCCTTTCCTGTGGGAACTGATCGTATCCACCCTATCTGATTCCATACTACATCTTCCCATTCTTGGCGTCTCTCTACCTTCCTCTCTACAATAGTGTCTTCCTATTTCTTGTGGTGTGTCTGGCCTTTGTCTATAGGTGTATTCATTTTCCCTATTGGTTGGTCTACTTCCTAATCTGATTTCACTCATTCTATCTTCTATGTCATAATTTCTGATTTGGGGAATTTCCCCATAATAGCGAATTTCTGTTTCTTGTCTCCTACGTACGTTGCCTTCTATCTCTCCCTCACTGAAACTGCTCCTTGCGTTATAATAATATCTAACGCTTTCATCTTCCCCCGGGTCGAAGTCTCTTTCGCTCCTACTTTGTTCGAATTCTATATCACTAGTGTGAGATCTCCCTCTCCTGCTTTCTATGTCACTTTCCCCTTCTCTCACCTGTGGGAATCCTTCAAAGCCGGGGCTACTCCTAGAACTTACTGGTGTGTTTGGGTAGGACATCGTGATAAAAGAATTTTTTTTTTTTTTTTTTTTTTGACGACAATACCCCCAGGCGACGCGTAACTGAATGTAAACAATGAAGCCAGATTAAATGCGTTTTTAGGATCGATCACGAGCACAAGTTGCTCGGCGGTCTGATTGATGATTATTAATTTGTTTTCTTTTTGTAACTGCGTGCTTTTATGAACCAGTTTCTCTCATCCAGTGAAGTGAAAGTATCCCGGACAGGAGGCCCCCATTTATATGTCACGAATCTAGGCTCTGTGTTTGAGTTTATACATCGAATCGAGACTTAGGATTCGAGTAGTTCCTTCAATCCAGAATATTAGATTCAAAACGTAGCCTCATTTTGGATATTCTTTCTCTTCGCGGGGTTAAAGAAAAAGCAATGGAAAAAGCAACGGGAATAGATTTTCTAGCACAGTATAAAAGTATAAATATATATATCTCTTACCAATGTTGAGCAAGAACAGAGTGCGGTGCAGGAACGGGGTGGGGGTAAGGACCACTGCTCCCCTTCTTATATACACAGACCACACGACACCAGCGTCATAGCACAGGTGCCAACATGTACTTAATTAATTTATCCTAATTCTATTTACCCAACTCCACACTTCCACCATTTCCTTATTCTTGTGTGGAGAGGGCTCACAAAATAATTTCTACCTGATACCTTAATTCTACAATGTAATGTGACCAAAGATATGTTGGCTCTACTTCGCCGCCTGGTTTCGGCGTGCGTGCCCCTTGACCTGATATCGGCGAGGTCACCAATTTCGTACTCCTCCGCTGGCACATTCGCACGCACTTCTTGTCCATAGAGTCCCTGCGCACAAAGGGGCTCATTGTTTCTCTTGGATCCGGGCTCCTTCGCTACAACATATTGTCATGGTCTGGGTGTTTGTGAACGTGGCCATGACACCCTCCCTGTTTCTTGTCCCTGTTTTTTATCCAGTAATTGTATAGACCTTGTCCAATAACGATGGATGGTATTTCACCTCTTAGTTTAGTCTCTACAATTCCCATTATGTCTGGTTGTTCTTCTAACAGATAATAATTGAGTTCGTTCAGACCTGAAATTAATCCGTCAATGTTAGTATAGGCCACTTTTAATTTTCTTCCTTCTCCATTATTTTTTCTGTCCTTCGTTTTTTCGTTTGATGTGCCATTGTCTCAATCTCATGTCGATTACTCTCCAATGGAATTCTTTGCATTCTGTCTCCATTCTCATTGTGGTTTTTTTTTCCTTTGCTTCTTCTCTTAGTGACTTTTCTTTTTCTAATTCCTCAGTATTCATTTCTCTTTTTATCCATATCTTATTGTACTTTTCACTCTTTGCCAAGTTGCCTACTTTTTCAAATATGTCTTCTACTACCATCTGTGACCTTAATTTTATCTTTAGAGGTCGATTTCTATCCTTAGAATAGCGACCGATTCTATATGTCTCTTCCAGGTCTATGCGTGCATCTCTTTCTCCCCCCTGAATTTCATTTAGGATTTCTACTGCTGTCTCTTTTTCCTCTTTTTCTCTCATGTACCTTGCCAATCCCTGTTTTTCTTTTAGTTCATATACCACAATACATTTTTTCTATCTACTGTATCCCTGACCCAGTTTGCTTTTTCGTTAATCACTTGGATAATTGTGTCTTTTGCATTATCCTGCATTTGCTGCTTGACTATTCCTTTAAAAGCAATTTCCTTGTTTTCGATGTTTTTCTTCCACCTTAATTTTCTGAATACTTTCCTCACCTAGGTTCTCTTCGATCTTTTGTGTCAATTCTTGTAATTTATTGTTCACCTCTTTCTTTAAATTTTCACTATTGTTATTATCATTAGTTTTCTTCTTTTCGTTATCATTCTTCAACTCATTTATATCCCTTTTAATTTCTTTAATCTCATTTTTAAGATCCAAGTTTGTTTTTCTTAGGTCAGAAATTTCGTGATTCGCATGTGCTAAGCAGTCTATTAATCCTATGATGTCTTTTTTTAGTCCATAATTTCATTCTCCCACCGAATCCTATTTTTGCTCATATCTCTCTCTATCTCTAATAATTGACTTAAGTTCCTGCTTTCATACTTACTAAATCCCGTAAAATCTTTCTTATCGCACGTGTTTGGACAAGGTTTGTTTACATCGCGGTTCGATCGACTGACGCCAGATGGCTCTGGTTCGTGACTGGCTTTCGAGTCATTGTTTTCATTCATTTTTGCTAATTCCATGTTAGTACCATTGACTAGCACTGCAGAGATATCATTTCGGACACTTACGATCACTCCCCACCCCTACAATACAAACCAGGTTTCCTTTTTTGTCGTAAATCCTGTAAATCCTCTACTTCTTGGTCATGCGACAACGACGACGGAGGTGTGAAGGAGTGATTGTGCCAACAGCACTGTATGGGGCAGAAACGTGGAACATAAGAGAGGAAGAGTTTGAATATTTACCTAGTTGTATTTTACAGGAAGAGAGCTATGCTCATAGTGACCTGCTTTTGTATCTTTCAGCATCCATTTTGGTCTTAAATTCTTGTATAATTTTTGCACTCACTGTTTCCTCATTCAGTTTGTTCCAGATATCTCTCTGTGTGGAAAGCTATTCTTTTTCAGATCTCTTCTGTAACTATTCTTTTAAGTTTCTTTTCATGTCCTCTTCTTTTTCTCCTATCCCACTTTAGTAAGTCATCTCTATCAAGGACTTCCATCCCTTTCATAATTGTGCAGATGGTTAGCAGGTCTCCTCTTTCTCTTCTTTGTTCCAAGATTGGTAGTTAGAGTTTGTCCAATCTTTGTTTGTATGTCAATTTGGGGATTGTTGGTGCCCTCTTTGTCATTGCTCTTTGAATTCTTTCTAATTTCTTTATGTTCTTTTTAGTACTAGGTGTCCATAGTGTTGCAGCATACTCCAATTTTGGTCTTATCAATGTAACTAATATTTTCTTTACCATTATGTCATCCATGTAGTCAAAGGCCACTTTCATTGATCTTAATAAGTTGAAAGTTTCTCTGACTCATTTGTTGATATGCTTGTTTGGTGCCATGTCATTGGTGATAGTTACTCCTTGGTCCCTTTCCAAGTTGACTTTTTTAATGTCCTTTGTACCAATTTTATATTGTTCCGATATTCTATTCTTGCTTTTCCCAAATTCCATTATACTACATTTCTTGATGTTGAAATTGACTTTACACTTTTGACTTCATTTCCAGACTTTGTCCAGGTCTTCTTGCAATGATTTGCAATCTTCCTCTGTACTTACTCTCTTTAGTAGTTTCGCATCATCTGCAAAGAAGTTCATATAACATTCCATACCTTCATCCATGTCATTTATATATATGGCAAACATTATCGGAGCCAATACAGAGCCTTGTGGGACTCCACTTATCATTTCTTCCCAATTTGAGTTCTTGTCTCTAAGTACCACCCTCATTTTTCTCCCATTCAAGAAATCTTTCATCCATTCCAATAATTTTCCTTGTATTCCACCTATTATTTCAATTTTTCTTAGTAGCTTTTTGTGTGGTGCTTTGTCAAAATCCTTTTGTAAATCTAAGAAGGCACAATCTGCCCATCTGTCCCTTGTATTATTTCTACTAGCCTTGAATAAAAACACATTAGGTTTGTGGCACATGATCTTCCACGTCTAAATCCAAATTGTTTTGGATTTAGTATTTTGTTCTCCAAATGGTGTCCAAATCCATTTACTTTTTATAACTTATTTTTGCTATTGTACTTGTAAGGGAGACCGGTCTATAGTTGGTTGAATTTTCTTCATCCCCTCCTTTGTATATTGGTACAATATTTGCATTTTTTCAATCTTGTGGTACTTTTCCTTCTTTGAGTGAGAAACCAATTATCTTGTGTATTTTGTCTGTTCATCTATACATTCTTTCAATATCCAATTTGCAGTTCCATCTGGCCTGTGTGACTCTCTGACATCAAGGTATTTTATTTGGTCCCTTATTTCTTTTTGTGCTACCATTATTTCTTTCATTGTGGGGGATCTTTCTATTTGTTCTTCCCAATTTTGTGAGCTTTCAATTATGAATACAGATTGAAAATATTTGATCATAATTTCAGCCATTTCTACATTATATATTCTTTATTTCCTTCGCACAGTTTCACTATTTTGTGTTTGTCTTTTAGTTTGTCATTTACATATCTGTAGATTAGTTTAGGTTGGCCCTTGCATTATTCTATTATGTCTTTTTCATAGTTTATTTTTTCTTTCCTGCGTATATTTACATATTCATTTCTTAGTTTGATATATATATATATATATATATATATTTCATCTTTTCCAGGCATTGTCTCTTGTATCTTTAGCTTCACTATTTTTTGGTTATACCAACACTATGCATACCCTTTTTTGTTTCTTCTTTGGTACATATTTACCTGTTCCCTCCATGTATTTTTCTTTTAATATGTTCCACTTCTTTTCCATGTTTGTTTCTTCATTTAATTTTTTTTCCCAGTTAGCATTTTGAAAAAAAAAATCTAATTTTTTCGAAGTCCATTTTGTTCTACATTAGTCTTCCTTTTCCATGTTTCTCATTTCTTCTCACATAATTTTGTTCTTTAAGTTCGAACCCTCTTAGTACGTGGTCACTCTTCCCAATTGGTGTCTTGTATTCCATTTTGTCCATGATTTCAGGCTCTGATGTGAATATTAAATCTAGTCTTGATGGTTCTTCATTGTTTCTATATCTGCTATTTTTGTTCACCCATTGAGTCAATGTGTATTCAATTGTCATATCCAGTAGAATATTTCCCCAAAGTTCCTCTCCACCTTTTACTGTCATTTCTTCCCAACATATTTCCTTTGAGTTAAAGTCACCCATAATTACTGTTTCCTCCTTTCGATAACTCAATGCATTTTTTGTGTCTTCTAGTATTTTGGAATGATCTCTATCAGTCTAAGCCTGTGTTTTTGGAGGCACATATACTACTAAAAATTTTCTATTTTTCATATTTCTGTTTTCAACTTTAATCATAATCAATTCCATATATTTTTCCTTCTGTTATCTTTGTCACATTTAAACCTTTCTTAGTCAAGATCATGACTCCATCACCCTGTTTTTTCATTCTATTTTTCACCCAATGGTTGTATAGACCTTGTCCCACAGTATTTGATGGCAGTGGACCTTTTAATTTTGCACAATTCCCAATGTGTCTTGTTCCTCTAATAACAGATAACTGTTTAATTCATTTAGTCCAGAAGTCATATCATATATGTTTGTATATGTTATTTTAATTCTTTTCTTTTCTTCTCTGTTTTTTTATGTGTCCTCTTTTTTTTTTCTTCTTTTTACCATCAGCGAAGAAAACAAATGAAGAAGTATTGAGAGAAATGGAGATAGATAGGGAATTGGTGACAACAATAAGGAAAAGACAGTTGTGATTCTTAGGACATATAATGCGGAGGGAAGGGTTGGAAGAGGTGGTGATGACGGGAATGGTGGAGGGAAGGAGAGCAAGAGGAAAGCAGAAAGTATATGGACGGGCTGATGAGGGGGATGGGAAAACAACTCAAACCAGCACAGATGTTACAAGTAACTAGGGACCGTGAACGGTGGCGCTCCATGGTTGCCGAAGTCCAAGAGGATATGGCATGATGGTAAGAGGTACCATCAGATCTAGTACCCCCCCAAAAAAAACTAATTTTTTTCAGTCTCTGTTCTTTTCTCTCTTTTTTTTTTTTTCATTTGCTTAATTTCTAAGTGCCTTTTCTTTCCTCATCACTCATTTCCTTTTATATCCATACATTTTTATAATTTTTACTATTTGCTAGCTTTGCCACTTTTGATAGTACCTCTTCAGCTATCATTTGAGTCCTTAGTTTGATTTTTAGTGGCCTATAGTATTTTTCTCTAGAGTATTGTCCCATCCTATGCACCTCCTCGATATCTTTGTCCAATTCTTGTCCCTCTTCTTGAACCACTTTCAGAATTTCCTTTGCAATTTCTTTCTCTTTTTCTCTTTGGTATTTGTATACATCATATTTTTCTTTAATACTGTAAACTACAATGCACTTTTTTTTTTACCCACAGTGTCTCTTACCCAGTTTTCCTTTTTTTTTTAATTACTTTACCGTTTCTTTAGCATTTTCCTCTACCTGCTGTTGTACTATTTCTTTAAATGTTATTTTCTGATTTTCTTGTTCTTGTTTCCACTGATTTTTTATTTCTAGGAGATCTGTCTCCTTAATTGATTCTCCCACTTTTTCAGTCACTGCTTGTAATTGTTCTTTGACCTCTTTTTTCAGTTCCTCATTTTTGTTTCTGTCTTCATTTTTCTTTTGTTATCACTTTTGAACATACTTAGTTCACTTTTTAGGTCATTAAGCTCTCTTCATGTCTTAGCTTTTCGTAGATTAGTCATTTCTTTGTGCATAGCTTTAGATACTTGGGTGTGAATGTGGCAGGAAAGGGAGGAATGGAGGTGGAGGTAGAATGTAGATTGAGAGAAGCAAGTAAATGCCTTGGGGGATTAAAAAGTGTAATGAGAAATAGACATTTGGGAACGGATGCTATGAAGAGATTGTATGAAAGAGTGATTGTGCCAACAGCACTGTATGCGACAGAAACATTGAGCATAAGAGAGGAAGAGTTTAGATATGTTTGAGATGAAATGCCTGAGAAATATGGTTGGGGTTACTAGGCTGGAAAAGAGAAGATGGGGGAGATGGAAAAGTTGGTGTCACCGATTAACTGATTAAATGAAGAGGCCTGACTGTGGATGTGCTGTGTTTTACCACACTCTTGACCTAGGGCAGTGGGTGAGATGTAGGGATGACCCATCATCCAGGTGTAACCAACCCCCCTGGGGTTACAAATCACAATGTTCAGTTTCTTCACTTTATTTACACAAGAATGTAACCAACCCCCCTGGGGTTACAAATCACAATGTTCAGTTTCTTCACTTTATCTACACAGTTCACGCACAGTTCTGTACACTATGATACACAGGGCACGTCAGACACCGACCGCTCCTGGAGCTCTGCACTCCGTTTTTGTGGGGCGGAAGTGCTGAGTCTGTAATTTTCTGAGGTGCTCTTTAGTCACCTTGAAAACAATTTTAATAGGAAAATCCGGCCCTTTACATGGTTGTTGTTAGTTCATAAATTTTTTCTTATATCCCTTTTTATAATGTATAATATATCCAGGGGGCAAGGGTTGTTGTTGTTGTTGTTGTTGTTGTCGTTCCCTAGACTGTCTGTCCGAGCAGTCCCGTCTCCCCAAGGAAGGCCACAGCCGAAACTGGGTTTTCCCACAAATCCTTTATAGAGTGTATGTTGTGTTGTTTGCGTGCATGATTGTGTATAATGCAGTCTTCCATTATGTGTTGTATGGTATGGGGTGAAGTGTTACATCCTGGGCAGCTGTTCACAACACGGTCGTCCAGCCTCTTCTGGTAGCTTGCTTCTGGGGCAAGGGTTGATTACTACTGTGTTGTCGTGTGTTATTCGGAATTGGCGATTGACCGCATTTATGTGTGCGTTCGTATGTCTGTGTGTGTATCTTGGTTGCGAGTGCTCGGCTAACTGTTTAGTCAACTTTCCTGTCAGAGCGGATGTCTTGGCGACAGAATGTCTGGGTGATGATTGTGACACCGCTCACATGATTTATGGGAATGGTGATGTGGTTATAGTGAGCCAAGATAAGAGGGAGGGAGGGGGGTGAATGGGATTGGAGTATGTAGGGATGGAATGGTGGGAGTGAATTTTATGCTTTTGTTTTTTGGATACCTCCCTTGGAAAGGGGAAAAAGCCTTGGGTATATGTACTGTATGTATGTGCTAGGCTGGATAGAGTGAGAAACAAGATGAGGAGGAGAGCAAGGGTGGAAAGGGAGTTGGGAGATAGAGTTGATGAAAGAGTATTGGGATGGTTTTGACACTTGGAAAGAATGAGTGAAAAAAGATAACTAAAAGAGATGTAGAAGGCAGAGGTGGAGGGAGTGAACAGAAGGGGGAACCAAGGATGAGATGGATGGAAGGGGTAAAAGGGGCATTGGGAAAGAGGGGATATGTCTGTTGAGGAAGGAAGAGAGAAGGCAGAAGATAGGGGCAAGTGGAGAATGATTGTGTATGGATGATGCTGTGATTCATGGAAGGGAGTGGGTGGGGTATGGGGGGAGAGGAAGTATGTGTGAATGATATTTTGACACAACCCAGAAAGGTTTCTCCCTGTCTTCTCTTTTTCTGCATGTGGGAACGGAGGTGGGGGGGGTCGTCAATTAAATGAAGCAGCCTTGCTGTGGATGTGCTTTGTCTTGGTACATTGTTTCTGACCCAGGGCAGTGGGCAAGATGCAGTGATGTCCCATCATCCAGGAAAAGCCATCTTTCATATTAAACCTGTTCGATATGGGTGACCTTGCAGAGATTTTCTCCTCTATAGACATAGCTCTTGTAAGTCATTTTTTTACCTGTAAATGGTAGACAATGTAAGTGATCTGTGCCAACTTTTATGGAATCCATTGAAAAGTGAAAAATATGAAAACAAAAAATATGACTTTTGTTTTTCTTTTATCATAGAAACAAATAAAAACTATGATCTGTTGATATTGTTATTATTATTATTATTATTATTTGATTTATTATTAATTTATTTATATATTTTTTTAACTAGAAGCTTTGACAAATATTATCTTGTTAACTTGTTACTCTATGTATGAAAGTTACACCATAATGGATTTTTCTTTGTGAGTACCTAAATTTTGTAAAAAAAAAAAAAAAAAAAAAAAAAAAAACATAATTGTATTGCTAAAAGCTATAGACATAATTCAACAAGACAATTTAGAGAAAAGGATAAGTATTGTATAGAAAAAAAAAATTATATCGTGAAAGAAGTTTCTGAGTCATGAGCATAAACATGACAAAAATGGTTACTTAGATATTGAGCTACAAAGATGAAACAAAAATTTTCACCCTCTGTGTGAAAAAACTATTGGCAGTTTAGATGAAAAATGCATAGATACTTATTAGTGATGATACTTTTTAAGTGATGATACTTATAAGTGATGATACTTTTTACATTTACATACCCATCTGGAGTATTGGCTGCATGTTATTGTGGCAAAGTAGCATGCATTTACTTTGGGGTCTATATGGGGTGCCCCTATGGACCAGAGCCACACATCGTTTTGTCTGTGATAGAGGAAGACTCTGTTCATAGAAAAATGATGACACTGTGACTGTCCCTCCGTTATGCTGTCCCCCAACCCCTTGTTATTGTCGTGTACCATTTCTCAGAATATTCATTTCCTTTATTTGCCTACCTTGTGGTGGGAGAAAAGAATGCCACCACCAAGTCTTCCCACATGAATCATACAAGGCGACAAAAAACAGGATGGGGGATAGGACTAGGAATCCTGCTACTTGTAGTGCCACAGGGGACATTATAAAAAAAGTAAAGGCATAAGAGGGTCTAGGAGTTTTCCAACCAGTACCCTAAGGTTTGGGTCTTTTAATGTGCATAGATGTGGTACAGATGAGAGTAAAAGGGAAGAGATAGGCATTATGTTTGTGATAAGATGGATGTGTTGGCATTGAGTGAAACTAAGTTGAGAGGGAGGGGTGAGTGTGAGTTTGGGAGTGTAGTTGGGAGGTTCTCAGAATTGATGAGAGAGAGAAGGGGTGACTATACTAGTAAGTGAATAGATAGGTAAGCGTGTAGTGAGGTGGAAGGAGGTTTCTTCAAGTTTAATGTGGATGAAGATAAAACTGGTAAGGGAGATGTGGGTTTTTGTAAGTGCGTATGGGCCTGGTAGTGAGAAGAGCGTAGAGGAAAGGGAGGCGTTTTGGATGGATTTAAATGAGTGCATAGAGGGATTAGGGAGAAATGTCAATGTAGTGGTATTGGGATACTATAATGCTAGGGTAGGAAATGAACCAATAGACAGAGTGATTGGGAAGTATGGAGTTCCAGGAAAAAATCATAGTGGAGAATTGATGGTAATGTGTCTCAAAAGAGAGTTGATGATAGCAAATACAGTGTTTAGGAAGAAAGTCAAGCATAAGTACACATGGGAGAGGGTGGTGGATGGAAGGGTGTCAGATAGAGCATTAATGGACTATATAGTGGTAACCAGGAGTATAATAGGAAGAGTTAAGGATGTACCTGTTCTAAGGGAAGAGAGTGGGGGAATATCAGATAACTTTTTGATGGAAGGTAAGTTGAGAGTAGAGAATAGGTGGAGAAAGAGGAAAAGGGTAGAAGGTAGGGAGGTACTTAGAGTGAACTGCTTAAATGAGAAAAAAAAAGGAGAAGGAGTATAAGAAGCTGAGAGAGGAGTGGGAGGGAGTGAAGGATAGAGTAGAACTAGGAGTGGAGGAGGAATGGGGATGGTTCAAGGAGGGAATCATAAGGTGTGCAAAGATGGTGTGTGGAACAAGGAGGATGGGAGGAAATAGAAGGAAGGATAGTGAGTGGTGGGATGAGGAATCAAAGAAGGTTGTAGAAGAGAAGAAGCAGGCTTTCATAGATTGGTTACAGATTAGGACAAGGGAAGCATATGAGAGGTACAAAGTAAAGAGAAGAGAAGTAAAGCATAAGATAAAGGAGGCAAAGAGGAGAGCAGGTGTGAAATGGGGTAAGAGTATGACAGAAAATTTTGAAAATAATAAGTTTTGGAAAGGAATTAACCACTTCCATACGGTGACGCCTACATAGGCGGCATGAGGAGCAAGTGGGTACGTGATGATGCCGATGTTGGCATCTTGATTATATTTATTGTAGTCGTACCTATGTAACTTCCATTCTCTCTAAACTGGCTTCATCACATTTTCTATGGTTATCAAAATTCACGGGTGAAAGAGAACGAACGATTGAGCACTGTCTTTTTTTTTTATAATGCGATTATTATGACACAACATCGCACGTCGGGCAGCTAATGCTGCCAGACGTGCGATGTTCCCCAGAGTGAAGAGGTTAAGAGAGAAAGAGGAGGCAAATCAAGTACAGAAGAAAAAGTAAAAGATGGAGGTGGAGAGATGATAATGGAAGAGAAGGCAGTGAGAGGAAGGTGGGTAGAGTATTTTAGGGAGTTGCTAAATGTGAAGGAGAATAGGGAGGGAAAGATAGTTGCAGTGGGAAGCGCTAAGAAAATGACCATGATGAGTGAGGAAAATTGAGGAGAAATATGGAAGGAAATAAAATCAAGGATAGCGATAGCTAAAAGCACGTTTCAGAAAATGAAAGGGGTTTTAACAAACAAGAAAATGTCTACAGATATAAGGAGAAGAACAGTTAAAACATTTATATGGTCAACACTATTATATGGTTCAGAAGCGTGGACAATCAGCAAAAAATTGCAGGAAAACTTAGAAGCAGCAGAAATGTGGATATGGAGACGAGTATTAAGAGTACCATGGACAGCGAAGAAAACAAATGAAGAAGTATTGAGAGAAATGGAGACAGATAGGGAATTGATGACAACAATAAGGAAAAGACAGTTGTGATTCTTAGGACATATAATGAGGAAGGAAGGGTTGGAAGAGGTGGTGATGACGGTAATGGTGGAGGGAAGGAGAGCAAGAGGAAAGCAGAGGGAGAAGTATATGGATGGGCTGATGAGGGGGATGGGAAAACAACTCAAACCAGCACAGATGTTACAAGTAACTAGGGACCGTAAACGGTGGCGCTCCATGGTTGCCGAAGTCCAAGAGGATATGGCACAATGGTAAGGTAAGGTATGGAAGGATGAAGTGAAGGCAGTTGTTAAGATGATGAGAGCAGGTAAGGGACCTGGTCTGGATGGATGCCATGCAGAATGTCTGAAAAAAGGAGGTACTGTTATGGTGGACTGGCTGGTGAGGTTATTTAATGTTTTTTTAACCACTTCACTCCGGGACTTAAATCTTGCAGGCAGCAGCCAATGCCAGCCGTACGACGTGTCGTAATAATACTCGCATCATAAAATATAGTCACCGCTTATATCGATCGTTCTCTCTTTCACCCGTGGATTTTGAAAACCATAGAGAATGGGATTCAGTGCATATTAGGGAGAATGTAAAAATGCAGGGGTGACTACAATAAATATAATCAAGACGCCGATATGGCAGCGTCGCGAACCCACTTGCTCCTCATGACGCCTACGTGTGCGGTACCATATGGTAGGGGTTAAGAGAGGGTAGAGTGCTGGAGGACTGGAGGAGTGCCGCTTTACAAGGAAAAGGGGGACAAGTGTGATTGTAGTAGTTTCAGAGGGATCTGCTTGTTAAGTGTAGTTGGGAAGGCATATGGGAGGGTCTTGATTGAACAGATTAGGAGAGGAACAGAGGGAGTAATTGTTGATGAACAGCGTGGGATTAGGACAGGTAGGGGTTGTGTAGATCAGATTTTTGTGGTGAGACAGATATGTGAGAAAGCTATAGGAAAAGATAAAGATGTTTTTCGGGGCTTTTATGGATCTGGAAAAGGCTTGTGACAGGGTAGACAGGAAGGCACTGTGGGAGGTTATGCAGATATATGGGAGAGGAGGAAAGCTGTTAAGAGCAGTCAGGAGTATTTATGAGAATAGTAGAGCTTGTGTTAGGATTAGAAATGAATAGAGTGAATGGTTTGAGGTAAAGGTGGGACATCATCAGGGATGTGTAATGTTGTTCTAGCTGTTCAATTTATACATGGATTGGGTGGTGTGAAAGGTGAATGCAAGGGTAGTGGGTCAGCGATTGGAAGTGATCAAAGAAAATGGAGAAAAGTGGAAGATAAGCTAGTTGTTGTTTGCTGATGACACTGCATCTTTAGCAGGATCAGGAGAGGGATTGGGAAGTTAATGACAGAGTTTGGGAAGGTGTGCAAAAGAAGGAAGATGAAGATAAATGTGGGTAAAAGTAAGGTGATGAGATGTACAAGGGGAGGATGGCAGCAGGCTGGAAGTGAGTATTAAGGGAGAGAGACTGGAGGAACTGGATATTTTTAGATACTTGGGTGTGAATGTGGTAAGAAAGGGAGGAGTGGAAGTGGAGATAGAATGTAGATTGAGAGAAGCGAGTAAATGACTTGGGGGTATTAAAAAGTGTAACGAGATATAGACATTTGGGAATGGATGCTAGGAGGAGATTGTATGGAGTGATTGTGCCAACAGCACTGCATGGGGCAGAAGCATGGAATATAAGAGAGGAAGAGAAAAGGAGTTTGAATGTGTTTGAGATGAAGTGCCTAAGAAGTATGGTAGGGGTTACTAGGCTAGATAGAGTGAGAAATGAGGAGGTGAGGAGGAGAAGAGGGGTGGAAAGGGAGTTGGGAGATAGGGTTGATAAAAGAGTATTGGGATGGTTTGGACACATGGAAAAAATGAGTGAAGAAAGATTAGTAAAAGAGGTGTGGAAGGCAGATGTGGAATGAGTGAACATGAGGGGGCGACCTAGGATGAGATGGATGGATGGGGTAATGGGGGCATTGGGAAAGAGGGGAATGTCTGTTGAGGAAGTATGTATGAGAAATAAAATTGATGCAGTCCAAAGGGATTTCTCCCTGCCTTCTCCTTTTCTGCATGAGAGGATGGAGGGGGGGGGGGGGTCACCGAATTAATGAAGTGGCCTTGCTGTGGATGTGCTGTGTCTTGTGGCACTGCTTCTGATCCAGGGCAGTGGACAAGATGCTGGGATGACCCATCATCCAGGAGGTGCCAAGATAAAAGGGCGGGAAGAGGGTAGAGGGGGGTGGAGTATGTAAGGGATGGAATGGTCTTTTGGCTACCTCCCATGTAAGGGCAAAAAGAGCCTTTGGTATATTTATGTACATTACTTTATCTCAGAATTTTTATTGACTTTTACTGGAGCAGTACTGAAACAATGATTTATGTTTGGGTGTTGTTTCACCAGGATGAGCCATTTCCCAACATTCAGCATAGTCCCAAGTTACATAATGATAAAAAAAAAAAAAAAAAAAAGTCAACAGCAGCACTTGAGCAATACACAGTGAAATGTTACTTCACATTTCTTGCCTTCACATCTCACTGTCAGTATATGTTGACAGACATACATACCCTTCTAAAAGTATATAAAAATAAGAAAAACCTCAAATGTAAATGTCAAATAGAAAGCTAGTCGTGTATGACATGTCCCTTTAAGTAGGGACATCACCTGTTCAAGATACTTAAAAAAAAAAAATTGGAAATAATAAATGATGCTGTAAGACACTCCTACTTCACCAGTATGTTGTGCATACTTCAATTGATTTTTTCTCAATTAAAAAACAAAAAAAAATAGTGTACTGACATCCTTAACCTCTTGAATACAATGACGCCCTCGTATGCGTCAGAGCTGTGAGTGGGGTATACATTTTGTAGTCGCAGCTGAGTGACCTCTGTATTCTGTGAACAGGCTTGATCATTTTTCCGGGACATATTTATTCAGGGTGAAAGAGAATGAGTATAACAGCAGTGTCGCAATCTGGCATGTTGTTTTTGATTTGCTGTATCAAACCTGGTCACAATTTGATCAGTTCTATCAAAGCAATTGACACCATTAGTTGGGAGATTTTCTTTCTTACACTGGATATGAAATAAAGGTGAAAAGCAAAATATAACAACTTTACTTATATAACTAAATATGTACAGTGTGAACTTATTAAAATATGAGGGGTTTGAATGAGGGCACAAATGTGTTGGCACCAAAAACACAGACTTGGTCTGATAGTGATCATTCTAAATTACTGGAAGACACAATGAACGTGCTAAAAGTTACTGAAAGAGGGTGGTAACATAGTAATTATGGGTGATTTTAATGCAAAAGATGTAATCTGGGAAGAAATGATAGTAAAAGGGGGAGAAGAACTTTGGAGCAACATTCTACTGAATGGGTTAAGGAAAGTACTAGATATAGAAACAATGAGGAACCATAGAAACTAGACTTAATATTAACTTCTGAACCAGATATGAACAAAATGGAGTATAAAACACCAATTGGAAAGAGTGACCATATAATAATAGAGTTTGGATTAAAAGAACAAAATGATGTAAGAAGGAATGAAAAACATAGAGAAGGAAGACTAATGTACAACAAAATGGATTTTGTAAAACTAAGAAAATTTTCCGAAAACACAAACTGGGATAAATTCTCCGAAGAGGAAACAAAGATGGAAGACAAATGGAACATATTCAAAGAAAAGTACAAGGAAGGAATTGATAAATATGTACCAAAGAAGAAGCAAAAAGAGATTTATATAAAGTGTTGGTATAACAAAAGGTGCAGTGAGGCTAAAGACAGAAGAGACAAAGTTTGGGAAAGATGGAAAAAAGACCAAAAAAATCCAAATGGCAAATATATATAAAACTTAGGAACGAGTATGTGAATAGACACAGGAAAGAAAAAAGAAACTATAAAAAATATATTATAGACAAATGTAAGGATCAAGCTAAACTCTTTTACAGATATGTAAATGATAAATTAAAAGACACATGAAATTGTAAAACTGTGTGAAGGAGATAAAGAATGTATAGATGACACAGAAATGGCAGAAGTTAATCAGACATTTCAGGTCTGTTTTTACAATTAAGAGCTCACAAATTTGGGAAGATGGACAATGAGAAAGATCCCCTAAAATGAAAGAAATAAAGGTAACACAGAAAGAAATAAGAGACCAAATAAAAAAGCTAGATGTCAGGAAATCGCATGGACCGGATGGAATTACAAATTGGATACTGAAAGAGTGTATAGATGAACTGATGGACAAATTATACAAGATGATAAACTTTTCACTCAAAGAAGGAAAGGTACCACAAGATTGGAAAGATGCAAACATAGTACCAATATATAAAGGAGGAAACAAAGAAGATCCTACAAACTTCAGACTGGTATCCCTTACAAGCACAGCAGCAAAAATATGCGAAAAGGTTATCAGAAACAAATGGATCAAACACTTGGAAGAGAGTGAAATATTAAACCCTAAACAATTTGGCTTTAGAAATAGAAGATCGTGTACCACAAACTTAATATGCTTTTACTCAAGATTGAGATAATACAAGAAAGAGATGGCTGGGCAGATTGTGCCTTCTTGGTCTTGCAGAAGGCTTTTGAGAAAGTACCACATAAAAAGTTAATAAAAATTGAAACAATAGGAGGAATACAAGGTAAGCTACTGGAATGAATGAAGGATTTCTTAAATGGGAGAAAAATGAGAGTGGTACTTAGAGACAAAAATTTGAACTGAGAAGATGTGATAAGTGGCATCCCGCAAAGCTCTGTATTGGCTCCTTTAATATTTGCCATATATATAAATGATATGGATGAGGGAGTGAAGTGTTACATGAATTTCTTTGCTGACAATGCCAAATTACTCAAGAGAGTGCACAGAAGATTGCAGATCACTACAAGAAGACCTGTACAAAATATGGGAATGGAGTCAGAGATGTGAAATGAACTTTAGTATTAAGAAATGTAGTATAATGGAATTCGGAAAAAGCAAAAATAGAATACTGGGTCAATATAAAATTGGTAACAAGGAAGTAAAAAAATTCAACTCAGAAAGGGACCTGGGAGTGATTATCTCAAGTGACCTGACACCTGATAAACATGTCAATAAATTATTTGGAGAGACTTTTAACTTATACAGATCAATGAAAGTGGCCTTTGACTACATGGATGAAGAAATTGTGAAGAAAATAGTGGTTGCACTGATAAGACCTAAATTAGAGTATGTTGCAACACTATGGGCACCTAGCACAAAAAAATAAACATAAAATTAGAAAGAATTCAAAGAACAGCGACAAAAATGGCAACCTACACTATCAAATTTTACATACAAAGATTGGAGAAATTACATCTATCAACACTGGAACAGAGAAGAGAAAGAGGTGATTTGTTGACCATATACAGAATTATGAAAAGGATGAAAGTACTTGATTGAGATGACTTATTAAAATGGGACAGAAGAGAAACAAGAGGACATGAGAAGAAGCTAAAGAAGGACAGTTACAGAAGAGATTTGAAAAAGAATAGCTTCCCACATAGAGTGATGTCTGGAACAAACTAAATGGAGAAACAGTGAGTGCCAAAATTATACAAGATTTTAAGAACAAACTGGATGCGGAGAGATACGAAAATGAGTCGCTACGAGCATAGCTCTCATCATGTAAAATACAACTAGGTAAATACAACATGCAACCTCTTTTTATATGTGGGGCATATACAAGTGCCAATGGCAGTTGCCATTTTGCTATATCTATAGGCCTAGACTATATTCCTATTTACCTTACTACACAATCCTTCCACTTTATTTTTGTGTGAAGAAGGTTTACAATTTATCATTTGCTATCTATCTGAATCTTGCTAAGAACTAAGCATGATTTGTGATGGCACTATTTCCCTATGCCATCGTTGTTGTATTAACTCTTGACCCTTCACTGCAAATCAGTCCATTTGTGTACTCCTCTGTCATATTCTGGAGCAACTGTCCTGTAACTGATCATTTATCATAAGTTACCTATTATTATAGCCCTATATCTCATTATCCAGCGTAAGATAGCCTATTAGTGGTAGAATTCAATATCAGTTTATGTATTGTCACCGTAAGATAGCTAGTAAGGGCAGTTACAATGTTATATAACTCTTGCAGGGATATAAACATTACCTGACACAACTTACATAAGTTACTACATTACACTTGCATATCTTTGTGTCATATTGTGACACATTATGAAACATCATGACACATCCTCCTTCCCCAGATAAAAATATTTAAGCATGTGAAAGAAGGCTTAAACATTTTGTGTCAGGATGTGACAAGGCATCAGCTACCACATTTTGTTTTCCTGGGAGTACAAATGCCCAGGCTGATATGAGGCTGAGGGCTTCCTTTTCAATGGTAGAGTACTGCTTTTGGTATTCCTTGAGGATTTGAGACATGAATGAGATGGGCCTCATGACACCATCCTTTTCCTGAGCAAGCAAAGCACCTATCGCTACATGACTGGCATCACAAAAAAGATAAAAGGTCTTACTATAATCTGAAGCTATCAAGACAGGATGGTAGAAGCTTTTTACATTCCTCAATGGCTGCGTCTACACCTTCATCCCGCCTGAAATGACTATAAGAGGGCATGCAGGTTAAAGGAGCAGCTACCTTTGGACAGTACCTTTGATAGAATCCAAGCATCCTCATGAATCTTCTGGTACCTCATTTTGTCTTTAGGACCTTGTATTCCATGATATCCTTCACCCTGGAAGTGTGACGCAATTCTGGCTGACTTGATGTCATAGATATTCAGTAGTGGTCTTTCCAAAGGCGCTCCTCTTCAGGTTTACAGTAAGTTGGGCTTGTTTCAGTCTGTCAAGTTAACCTTTCAACCTATTCATGTGATCATTCCATGTATCAGCAAACAATTATGTCATCTGAGTATGCTCTAACACGAGGCAGTCCCTTGACTAGCCAGTTTACAAGGCGCTGAAAAGACACTCCACAATTTTTCATTCCAAATGGAGTCTTTTTGTATTGAAAGTGCCCTTGTGGGGTAACAAAAATAGATATCTGTAGCTCTGCTTGTAAGAGGGATCTGATGATATCCCATCATCAAATCTATCTTTGATGAAAACTTTGCAACTTCCTCAATGAGATCATCTATTCTGGAGAGAGGGTAAGGGTCTGCTTTTGTGACTGCATTCATCTTTCTGTAATCAACACATAGTCTCCATTTACCTCCAGGTTTTGGTACTAACACAGCTGGTGAAACCCAGGGACTGGTACTAGGTTCCACTAATTCTTGATCCATAAGCTGCTTCACTTCTTTCTCCATAATCCTCTTCTTCTGGGGTGATAATCTGTAAGGGGTCTGTCTCACTGGCTTGGCTTCGTCTTCTAAGATGACATTGTGTGATATGGCTTGATTAATGGTGAGGCATGAATAAAATATCGTGGCATTCTTGCAGAGGAGCATTCAGACTTCATGCATCTCTCCTGCCAGTGATGACAGAGATCCCTCTAATGCCTAACTTATGTCTGACCTGTCTAAATCATTAAAGAAATTTAGATTCCCAATATCTGAATCAAAGTTTCCATCAGCTTGTCCTGTCTTAATCACACCAACTGCTTGCTCCTCCACATTCCCCAAATACTCCTTCAAGAGGTTTATTTGTGCTTGTTGCATGCCTGATCTCCTGGACTATCTCACATACATCATTCCTGAGGATGACATCTATTGCCTTCACTGGAAGTTCTACTAATTCAACACCTGCTGTCCAACCATCTATTTCAAGTAATACCTTAGCTATGGGTGCTAGTGTCGTCACTCCTGAGGCTAATCCCATGGTGAACTGACCAATGTGCCTATTTTCTAATCCTGGTATCACATTTGGTCTCACAATGGTGCAGGATGACCCTGTGTCTTGCAGAGCCTTGACTGCATATTTCCTCTCACTTCCCTCTACTTCTGTCTTGGCATCTTTCACATAAGGTAACCACTCTTGGCTTACTCCTGTATCTTTCATCTTGTCTAACTGATCTTCATCTACACAACAATTTCTATCATCTTTATACCCTGCTACTTCCTTCTCCTTTGTCCTGCTAGAGTCCTTTCCTTGTCTCCAGTCTTGGGTGTCCCCCTTGTTTCCATTTCCCTTGGGACAATTTTCTATCCCATGACTTTGTTCCCCGTCTGGGGTATTGGCTGCTTGTTATTGTGGCAAAGTAGCATGCAGTCGATACTTTAGGGTCTATATGGGGTGCCCCTACAGACCAGAGCCACACATCATTTTGTCTATGATAGAGGAAAACTCTGTTCATAGAGAAATGATGACACTTTTATACTACGACTGTCCCTCTGTTATGCTGTCCCCCAACCCCTTGTTGTCCTGTACCATTTCTCTGAGTATTCTTTTTCTGTGGTGGGGGAAAAGAATACTGCCACCAAGTGTTCCCACTTGGATCGTAAGAGGCGGGAAGAAAGGGACAGGGATTGGGACTAGGCATCCTTCTCCTTGTAGCCCCACAGGGCACATTCCTAAAAGTAAAAGCAAAGGCATAAGAGGGTCTGGAAGTTCTCGGACCAGCACCCTAAGGTTTAGGTCTTTTAATGTGGGTGGATGTGGTACAGATGAGAGTAAAAGGGAAGAGATAGGTAGTATGTTTGTGAGAAGAAAGATGGATGTGTTGGCTTTGAGTGAAACTAAGCTGAAAGGGAAGGGCGATTGTAAGTTTGGGAGTGTAAGTGGGAGGTTATCAGGAGTGAAGGGAGGGAAGGGGTAGCTATACTAGTAAGTGAAGAGATAGGTAAACGTGTAGTGGAGTGGAAGGAGGTTTCCTCAAGGATAATGTGGATGAAGGTGAAACTGGGAAAGGAGATGTGGGTTTTTGTAAGTGCATATGGACCTGGCAGTGAGAAGAGTGTAGAAGAAAGGGAGGCCTTTTGGATAGATTTAAATGAGTGCATAGAGGGTTTAGGGAGAAGTGTAAATGTAATTGTACTGGAAGACCTTAATGCTAGGGTAGGAAAGGATCCAATTGATGGAGTGGTTGGGAAATGTGGAGTTCCAGGAAAAAATCGTAGTGGAGAGTTGATGGTGGAAATGTGTCTAGAAAGAGAGTTGATGATAGCAAATACAGTGTTTCGGAAGAAAGTCAAGCATAAGTACACATGGGAGAGGGTGGTGGAGCTTTAATGGACTATGTAGTGGTAAATAGGATTATGATAGGAAGAGTTAAGGATGTACATGTGCTAAGGGGAGAGGGTGGGGGAATATCAGATCATTTTTTGGTGGAAGGTAAGTTGAGAGTGGAGGACAGATGGAGAAAGTGGAAAGGGACAAAAGGTAGGGAGGTGCTTAGAGTGAACTATTTAAATGAAAAGGAAAAGGAGAAGGAGTACAAGAAGAAGCTGAAGGAGGAGTGGGAGGGAGTGAAGGATAGAGTAGAGGTAGGTGTGGAGGAGGAATGGGGATGGTTCAAGGAGGGAGTCACAAAGTGTGCAAGGATGGTGTGTGGAACAAGAAGGACAGGAGGAAATAGAAGGAAGGGTAGTGAATGGTGGGATGAGGAAATGAAGAAGGTTGTAGAAGAGAAGAAGCGAGCTTACACAGATTGGTTACAAAATAGGACGAGGGAGTCATATGAGACGTACAAAGAAAAGAAAAGAGAAGTAAAGAAAAAGGTAAAGGAGGCAAAGAGGAGAGCAGATGTGAAATGGGTAAGAGTATGACAGAAAATTTTGAAAGTAATAAAAAGATGTTTTGGAAAGAAATTAAGAGAGGAAGAGGAGGCGAATCAAGTAGAGAAGAAAAGGTAAAAGGTGCAGATGGAGAGATGATAATGGAGGAGAAGGCAGTAAGAGGAAGATGGGCAGAATATTTTAGGGAGTTGCTAAATGTGAAGGAGGATAGGGCGGGAAAGATAGCTGTAGTGGGAAATGCTAAGAAAATGAGTGATGAGTGAGGAAAATGGAGGAGAAATAAGGAAGGATGAAGTGAAGGCAGCAGTTAAGATGATGAAGGCAGGGTAAGGCACCTGGTCTGAATGGATGCCATGCAGAATGTCTTAAAAAAGGAGGTACAGTGATGGTGGACTGGTTGGTGAGGTTATTTAATGTTTGCTGGAGAGAGGGTAGAGTGCCGGAGGACTGGAGGAGTGCTTGTATAGTTCCACTTTACAAGGGAAAGGGGGACAAGTGTGAATGTAGTAGTTTCATAGGGATTAGCTTGTTAAGTGTAGTTGGGAAGGCTTATGGGAGGATCTTATTGAAAGGATTAGGAGAGGAACAGAGGGAGTAATTGGTGAGGAACAGTGTGGATTTAGGACAGGTAGAGGTTGTGTAGATCAAATTTTTGTGGTAAGACAGATATGTGAGAAAGCTATAGGAAAGGGGAAGGATGTTTTTTGGGCCTTTATGGATCTGGAAAAGGCTTGCGACAAGGTAGACAGAAAGGCACTGTGGGAGGTTATGCGGATATACGGGATAGGAGGAAAGCTTCTCTGAGCTGTCAAGAGTTTTTATGAGAGTAGTAGAGATTGTGTCAGGATTAGAAATGGAGAGAGTGAGTGGTTTGAGGTAAAGGTGGGACTTCGTCAAGGATGCGTTATGTCACCCTGGCTGTTCAACTTATACATGGATGGGGTAGTGCAAGAGGTAAATGCAAGGGTAGTGGGTCAGGGATTGGAGATGGTTAAAGAAAATGGAGAAAAGTGGGAGGTGAGCCAGCTGTTGTTTGCGGACGACACTGCACTTGTGGCAAGATCGGAGGAGGGATTGAGGAAGTTGGTGACAGAGTTTGGGAGAGTGTGTGATAGAAGAAAGCTGAAGATAAATGTGGGTAAAAGTAAGGTGATGAGATATACAAGGGGTGAAAGTGGCAGTAATCTGGAAGTGAGCATTAAGGGAGAGCAACTGGAGGAAGTGGATAGTTTTAGATACTTGGGTGCAAATGTGGCAGGAAAAGGTGGAGTAAAGGTGGAGGTAGAATGTAGATTGAGAGAAGCGAGTAAATGCCTTGGTGGATTAAAAAGTGTAATGAGGAATAGAAATTTGGGAAAGGATGCTAAGAGGAGACTGTATGAAGGAGTGATTGTACCAACAGCACTGTATGGAGCAGAAACATGGAACATAAGAGAGGAAAAGAGAAGGAGTTTGAATGTGTTTGAGATGAAGTGTCTGAGAAGTATGATGGGGGTTACTAGGCTAGATAGAGTGAGAAATGAGGAGGTGAGGAGGAGAAGAGGGGTGGAAAGGGAGTTGGGAGATAGGGTTGATGAAAGAGTATTAGGATGGTTTGGACACATGGAAAGAATGAGTGAAGAAAGACTAGTAAAGGAGGTATGGAAGGCAGATGTGGAGGGAGTGAACATGAGGGGACGTCCTAGGATGAGATGGATGGATGGGGTGAAGGGGGCTTTGGGGAAGAGGGGAATGTCTGTTGAGGAAGGACAGGAGAGGACAGAAAACAGGGGTGAATGGAGAATGGTTGTATATGGAAGATGTTGTGATGCATGAGGTGGAATGGACAGGGGGATGGGGGATGAGGTAGTGTGTGTGAGCAAAATTTTGACGCAGCCTGAAGGGATTTCTCCCCGTCCTCTCCTTTATATGGGGGGACGGAGAGGGGGGGTCGCCAATTTAATGAAGCGGCCTTTCTGTGGATGTGCTGTGTCTTGCGACACTGCTTCTGACCCAGGGCAGTGGACAGGGTGCAGGGATGACCCGTCAACCAGGAGGTGCTAAGATGGGAGGGAGGGTGGAGGGGTGTGGAGTGTTTTCAGGGATGGAATGGGTGGGAATGATTTTATGCCTTTTCCTTTTTGGCTACCTCCCTAGTAAGGGGGAAAAAGCCTTGGTAGTTGTATGTATGACTTTGTTTACTGCAGGTATAGCATTTACTCTTTTGATCCATTTCCCTCCTGTTTCATTTTATACACATCTGCCTGGTTTGCTTGTTTCCCATTTCCTGCCTGTACCTTTGTCCATTTGGCCTAGCATAATGATATCGAGTTCTATGCCCAAATCTACCACAGTAAAAGCATTGGACTTATCTCCTCCAACTATCTCCTACATGTGGCCTCACATATCTCTAACATGGAAAGCATACATGCCTCTGTTCTCACCCTCAGAGTTTGTATCATGTTTTTTTCCTAGATTCACTTGTACGTAATGTGAAATTTTCTGCAAAACTCACCACCTGTAACAGTCTCGCACTTCTGCATCATGATAAAAGTCGAAGACAAGAACATGAAAAGTAGAAAGTTTGTGGTGACTTATGTGCCCCCAAAAATGAATGCTTAGAAAGAGAACCAGCATACAAAAATGCTAGAAGATACAAGCCAATCATTAAATGAGATATTATTGGGTGGGGGTAATCTGGTAATTATGGGGGACTTCAATTTCAAAGAAATTTGTTGGGAAAACATGACAGTGAGAGGAGACGACTTGTGGGGTAATGTACTACTGGATATGACCATGGAATATACAATGACTCATTGGGTTAGTGAAAACACCAGATACAGAAATAACGAGGAGCCGTCAAAACTAGATTTGTTATTTACAACAGAACCTGAAATTGTGTATAAATTCCAATACAAGACATCAATTGGAAAGAGTGACCATATACTCATTGAAACTGAACTAAAGGAAGAAATATACATGGAGAGAAATGAAAAGCATAGGAAAGGAAGATTGATGTACAACAAAATGGACTTTGCAAAACTAAAGAAATTCTTCCAGAATGTAAACTGGGAAAATTTTTACATGGAAGAGACAAAAGTGGAAGAGAAATGGGGTATTTTGATGGATAATTACAATGAAGGGGTGAATAGGCACGTACCAAGACAGAAGCTAGAGTGTACATTAAATGCTGGTTCAACAAAAGATGCAGTGAGGCAAAAGACAGAAGGGACAGAACTTGGAAGAGGTGGAGGAAAGATAAAAAACCTGGAAAATGACAAGTTTATATAAACTATAGAAATGAGTATGTTAAAGTGAGAAGAGAGGAAAAAAAGAACCATGAAAAGGATATTATAGATAAATGCAAAGAACAACCCAAGCTATTCTGTCGATACATAAATGGTGAACTTAAAAATGAACAGGAAATTGTGAAAATACGCCAAAGGAATATAGAATACATGGAAGAATTAGAAATGGCCAAAGTCATGAATAATTACTTCAAATATGTCTTCACTAGAGAGAGCACAATATTGGGACGAAGGTAATGAAAGGCAGTCTCCCCCCATGAGCGAGATAACAATAACACACAGAGAAATATTGGAACACCTATCAAACCTTGATGTCAGGAAATCACATGGCCTGGATGGAATTTCAAATTGGATTATAAAAGAATGCAAAGAAGAACTAACAGACAAAATACATAACATGATAAATTGCTCACACAAAGAAGGAAAAATACCAAATGACTCCGAAAATACTAACATTGTACCAATATATAAAGGAGGAAAGAAGGAAGAACCAACTAACTATATGCCAGTCTCACTAACAAGCACTATAGCCAAAATTTGTGAGGAAATCATCAAGAATAGATGGGTAAAACACCTGGAAGACAACACTATAATAAACCCAAGACAATTTGGGTTCAGACAAGGAAGATGATGTACCACAAACTCAATATGTATCTACTCAAGATTAATAGACATAGTGCAAAAAAGGAATGGATGGGCTGATTGTGCCTTCCTGGACTTACAAAAAGCTTTTGACAAAGTACCACACAAAAAATGATTGAACAAACTGGAACATATAGGAGGGATACAAGGGAACCTACTAAAATGGATGGAGGGTTTCCTGATTGGTAGAAAGATGAAAACAACAATATAATAAACCCAAGACAATTTGGGTTCAGACAAGGAAGATGATGTACCACAAACACAATATGTTTCTACTCAAGATTAATAGACATAGTGCAAAAAAGGAATGGATGGGCTGATTGTGCCCTCCTGGACTTACAAAAAGCTTTTGACAAAGTACCACCCAAAAAATGATTGAAAAAACTGGAACATATAGGAGGGATACAAGGGAACCTACTAAAATGGATGGAAGGCTTCCTGATTGGTAGAAAGATGAAGACAACAATATAATAAACCCAAGACAATTTGGGTTCAGACAAGGAAAATGATGTACCACAAACTCAGTATTTTGCTACTCAAGATTAATATAGTGCAAAAAAGGAATGGATGGGCTGATTGTGCCTTCCTGGACTTACAAAAAGCTTTTGACAAAGTACCACACAAAAAAATGATTGAAAAAACTGGAACATATAGGAGGGATACAAGGGAACCTACTAAAATGGATGGAGGACTTCCTGATTGGTAGAAGATGAGAGTAGTGCTCAGAGAAAAATACTCAGGTTGGAAAGAGGTGATCAGTGGAGTACTGCAAGAATCTGTATTGGCTCCAATAATGTTTGCTATTTATGTGAATGACATGGATGACAATGTGAAATGTTACATGAGCTTTGCAGATGATGCCAAACTGTTAAGGAAAGTAAAAACTGAAAAGGATTGCAAATCACTGCAGGAAGACCTGAATAAGGTATGGAATTGGAGTCAGAAATGGGAGTTTGAAAAAGCAAAAACAGAATATCAGGACAATATAAAATTGGAACCAAGGAGGTAAAGAAGGAGAGATCTGAAAAAGATTTGGGTGTAATTATCTCAAATGACTTGTCCTATGACAAACAGATAAACAAAACTGTCGGAGAATCCTACAACTTGCTAAGATCAATAAAAGTGGCATTTACATATTTGGAATATGAAATGATTGAAAAAATATTGGTCACACTGATAAGGCCTAGACTAGAATATGCGGCGACATTGTGGTCACCCAGTACCAAAAAGAATATAAAGAAAATAGAAAGAATCCAGAGAGCAGTAACAAAAATGGCACCTGCACTTTCACACTTGTCATATGAGGAGAGATTGGCAAAACTGGAGTTACTGACTGGAGTAAAGAAGAGAGACAGAAAGAAAATATAAAACATAGCTACAGAAGAGATCCGAAGAAAAACAGTTTTCCACATAGAGTGGTGGACACTTGGAACACACTGGACAATGAAATAGTGTGCACAAAAACCATTCATGAGTTTAAGAGCAAACTAGACACTGCGAGATACAAAGGCGGGACACCATGAGCGTAGCTTCCCTTCCCGCAAAAAAATACAACTAGGTAAATACATATAACCTAGCCTCATTGTTCAATAAGTTAAGGAATTGTTCAGTTGCAAATACCTCTCTGATTTTCTCAACAGTTACCACATTTTCCACATTTTCCATACATAGCCATTTGTCTAGGTTACTCCTTACATTCTTGGCTAGATCCATATATCCATAACCAATATCCCTCCTAACCTCTCTGAATATCCTGAAATCTTCTGGGGTAATCTCATATGCCTTTAATATTTCATCCTTAATTTGATCATAATTATACATACCTTCTTTGTCAAATACCGCATACACACTTAAGGCTTTTGGGGGTAGGTTAGGTTTTATCAATGCTGACCAGAAGTCCATTTTCCATCTCATTTGTCACACTGTTCCTTTGAATGTTGAAAAGAACAATTCTGGTTCTTTTCTTCAAAATTGGGGAATAGTTGATTTGCCTTTATATCCTCTATACTTCACTCCCTACTCATCCAAGTTAATCATTGCTCATGCTGTTCTAGGAGTCTTTCCTTTTCTAAATTCAGCTCAGTTAATCGAAGTAGTCACTGTGCATCGGGCTGGGCTTCAACTTGATTTCTCTCTGAAACCCTGTCTCTTATCGAAGATCGATTTTGCTACGTCTCACATTTCAATTTCCTCACCTATCCTACTTTCACTTCTATCTTCCTCTATATCATGATTTCTTTCTCTTACAGTGTAAGGGGGAAAAAGCCTTCGGTATATGTATGTATGTACTTGTGAAAATCCCTTGAAGTCATAATTACTGTTGATACAATTTAAACTGCTTGAGCGTAACATTTTTTTTCTATATGCCTATTGTATGTAAACAAATCTGGTGGACACAGTTCTGTTTTTTATGATCGATCATGGTTGGGATTCACTCAATGTCACCTAATTATTTATATATATATATATATATATATATACTCTCAAGTATGTTGCACACACCAATTATGTCACCCAGTGAAGAAGAAAAATAATCCCAGTCAGCATGTTGTTTTTGATATGCTGTATCAAACCTGGTCACTATTTGATTAGGTCTATCAATTCAATTGCCAACATATTTTATGCCTTTAGTTGGGAGATTTCTTTCTTATACTGGATATGAAATAAAGGCAAAATGCAAAATATAACAACTTTACTATAACTAAATATGTACAGAGTGAACTTACAAAAACATGACTGGTTTGAACGAGGGTGCAAATGTGTTGGCACAGCATTCAGCCCTCTTTTTATATGTATTTACCTAGTTGTATTTACCTAGTTGTATTTTACGGGAAGGGGAGCTATGCTCGTGGGGTCCCGTCTTCATATCTCATTTTATCTAAACTATTTTTAAATTCATGTATTGTTTTTGCACACACCACTTTCTCATCTAACTTGTTCCAACTGTCTATTACTCTGTGAGGAAAGCTGTTCTTTTTCAAATCTCTTCTATAGCTGTCTTTTTTTATTTTCTTTCCGTGTCCTCTTGTATTTCTGTCATCCCATTTTATCAGATTCTCTCTATCAGTAATTTCTATGCCTTTCATGATTCTGTAAATAGCTATCAAATCTCCTCTCTCTCTTCTTTGCTCTAGTGTCTGTAGTTTAAGTTTTTGTAGTCTCTCTTCATATGATAGTTTTGAGTGTTGGTGCCAATTTTGTAATTGCTCTTTGTATTCTTTCAAGTTTTTTTATACATTTTTTTATACTTGGTGACCATATCGTTGCTGCATATTCCAATCTTGGTCTTATCAGGGTGATTAGGATTTTCCTCACCATTTCTTCATCCAGGTATGTAAATGCCACTTTGATTGTTCTTATTAAATTATAAGTTTCTCCAAAAATCTTATATGTTTCTCAGGTGACATATTATTCATAACAATGACTCCCAGGTCCTTCTCATTTTCTACTTTTTTTATTCCTTCTTCTCCCAAATTATATGATCCTGTTATTCTGTTTTTGCTTTTTCCAAATTCCATTATACTACACTTTTTTGTATTGAACTCCATCTCCCACTTCCTACTCCATTCTTGTACTTTATTTAGATCTCTCTGTAGTGATTCACAATCTTCTTCAGTTTTCACTCTTTTCAGTAGTTTTGCATCATCTGCAAAGAAGCTCATATAGCTTTCAATTCCTTCATCCATATCATTAATATATATAGCAAACATTATTGGGGCCAGAACTGTTCCCTGCGGGACACCGCTTATTACTTCATTCCATTTTGAGTGCTGGTCTCTTATCACTACTCTCATTTTTCTTTCTTGCAAAAAGTCTTCCATCCAATTTAGCAATTTACCTTGTATTCCTCCTTCATATTCTAATTTCTTAAGCAACTTCTTATGTGGTACTTTGTCAAAAGCTTTTTTTTGGGGCACATACAAGTGCCAATGACAGGTGCCATTTTGCTGTATCTATAGGCCTAGTCTATATTCCTATTTACCTGGCTTCACACAATCCTTCCACTTTATTTTTGTGTGAAGAAGGTTTACAATTTATCATTTGCTATCTATCTGAATCTTGCTAAGAACTAAGCGCGATTTGTGATGGCACTACTTCCCTATGCCATAGTTGTTATATTCACTGCAAATCGATCCATTTGTGTATTCCACCGTACTCTGCAGCAACTGTCTTGTAATTGATCATTTATCATAAGTTACCTATTATAAATATAGTCCTATATCTCATTATCCAGCTAAAGATAGCCTAATAGTGGTAGAATTCAACATCAATTTATGTATTGGCACCATAAGATAGCTAGTAAGGGCAGTTACAGTGTTATATAACTCTTGCAGGGATATGTGGACTAACATTACCTAACACAACTTACATAAGCTACTGCATTACCTTGCATATCTTTATGTTACATCATGACATATTATGAAACATCATGACAGCAGTAACTTTATATTTTGTAATGTGCATATTGTGATGAATCATCGTACATCAGGCAATCGATGTGCACATGAATATTTGACTCATATTGAAGAGGTTAAGATCTTATTCAAGCCTGTTCACCACATGAAGGTGTCAACTCTCAGATAGGATGAAACACGTTGTGCTTACTAATTAGCAGTGTTAGGAAGTAACTTTTGTAAAAAAAAAAAAAAAAAATCCCAAAAAGGAGTTGTAGTCCCAAGAATTTTGGCAAATTCCAACTCTAAGTTCACACCCCTAGTTGTGTGGCTCTGATCCTTAGAGGTATATCTAATGCCCCTAAAGTATTTACTGCATATAACTGCAGTCAGTACCCCAGTTTGGGGAGTTGAAAATATGGTTAACCAAAATGCACTCACTGCAAAAAGTTATGCAACTCATCTACTTGTATTGTGAAAAATACATGTTTTATAGTTTACAAAAAGTGGTAGGGCTATACTTAATGTCCCATTAGTATTTGGTGGTCCACCCTTTGTTGACAATCACCATTTGGAAGTGTTTTGGCATAGAATCAGACAGCTTCTTGAAATCACAACATTCAGATGATTTATCCATATCCTCTTGAGGGATTCTGTCAATATTGGCACTGAAGATGTATCCTTGGAATCAACTTTGTTTCATGTATAACCAGGCTTTTTCAATTGGATTTAAGTCTGCTGTGTTGCCAGGCCACTCAGATATTTGAATATCTCGATCAATTGAAATTCACTGAAGGGGATGGTTGAAATGTCATATATACATTTATGCAAAATGACAGTTCATAGAGCAGTGCTAAGTGCAGCAGTGGTTTTGTGCCATACCAACCCAGGTGAGTTGCCACATACTGCCATATAGTGACTGGGGAATTTTATAAGCAGAGAAAAGTGATGCTTGCCCCCTTGTTCGAGAATGCTGAGGGTTGCACAACTCTATAGTGGGTATAATATATGAAGCAAGGGTGTTGGGGTAGGAAGTGAAAGACAAAAAAGGAAGTGAGGCTTAATGTAATAGAATGCATGAAGAGGAAAGGGCAGAGTTTTTGGTGTAAACCAGAGATGTATGTTAAAAATACATGGAGAAAGAAGGAATTGTGGAGAAAGGAGGCAAGCTGAAGAAGATAAAGATGTAGGAGCATGGAAATATAGGAAATAAAGCATTTGTGTAGGCAGGAGGAAACAAAATAGAATGTATAAACATGGTAAGGATTCTAATTTAAGAGGTAAGGAAAATCTTCATAATCTTCTCTGGATTGAGAGCTTAATAACTCACCTGTGATCGGTGGGCTGGTAGCCTCTATTCATTTAGATAAACACTGAACCTCTACAGCTGTTATTATTATCAGTCTGTCCTTCATGACACATATGGAAATAATGCATAAACATTTCTTCATTGTTATGACATTGCAGAATTTCAAATGGCACAGCCTGAAGACACATCAAGAGTCCAGCAGCTTTTTGCCAGTTTTGCTGCAGATGGCCATCCTATGAGCAAATTCACCTACGGCAATGAAGAAACTCTCAATATGGGTATAGCTGACCAGGAGCTACACAGTAAATTGCACGAACTGCGTAAACGGTATTATTCAGCCCATTACATGAAGCTGGTGCTGCAAGCGAGGCTTACCCTTGACACTATGCAACAGTATGTAGTGGACATATTTTCCAATGTAAGTCCTTTGGAAGGATTGTTGTGTTGTATATATTTCTTTTGCTTTCTTTTCTACCTCATATGGGGTATTGACTTTATCAATTTTGTACATATGTATACCTATATATACAGGGGTTGGACAAAAAAATATAAACACCACGCAAAATAGTACATCTTGATGCATGTTGGCAACATTGCTTCAGGTTAAATGATGCACCGTGTATGTGTTGCGCAGTTTACGTAGTAGGTCTCGTACATTATATTTCAGTATATTACACGCTTTGGTCTGCGACGGTTACAACAAGCGACCGGTGTAATGTGTGGTCTCTCAGACTTCGAAAGAGGGCATATCAGTGGTACCCAGTTAGCGGGAGCGTCGGTGACGAAAACAGCTGAACTGTTGAACATTTCACAAGCAACAGTATCCATGGTAATGACAGTATACACAAAACATAGGAAACCCAAAGTTATCCGACAGAGACCGACGGGCATTAAAAAGGATTGTGGCCAGACAACATAAAACAACCGTGGCAAAAGAGACAGCAGAACTCAACACACACCTGAGGAATCCTGTGTCGACGAAAGCAGTACAGCGGAAGCTCCACAAAGCTAACATTCATGGTAGGGCTGGAATTGCGAAACCCCTTATAACAAATGCCAGCGCTGAGCTGCGAAAGAAGTGGTGCCACGAACACAAAACCTGGACACTTGATGATTGGAGGAATGTGGTATGGTTCAATGAATCAACATTTACGTTATGCCCTACGAACGGCAAAGTTTATGTATGGAGAACCCCAAAAGAGGCCCCCAGGATGCGGACTGCCTGCTTTCTACAGTCAAGCATGGGGGCGGTTCTGTTATGATTTGGACGGCAATATCGTGGTATTCGGCTGGTCCTCTCATTCACATCACAGGCCGGATAGCTGCAAATTAATATCTCAATATCATCAATGATGAAGTTCTTACTATGATGAGCGTCTTGCCATGTTCGAAAACGATAATGCGTCCATACACACAATCAACAAGGTTCAGTCTTGGTTCGTAGAGCATTGGAATATCATCAAAAGTCTCCCCTGTCCTGCACAATTGCCAGACCTCAACATAATTGAACCATTATGGGGAGTTTTAGAGCAAAGAGTGAGGAGCAGATTCCCACTTCCAACATCGTTGCAGCAACTGGGACAACATTCCGTTCGAAACTATTTGGACACTGCGAATCCATACCACGAAAGATTGCAGCTGTTCTACAGGCAAATGGTGACCCAACAACATATTAATAAATAAATATTGTGCATTTGGCAGGTGTCCATATTATTTTGTCCCTCCCTTTTTTCTTGGCTTCACATGGATGATGGGTCATCCCTACATCCATCTTGCCCACTGCCCTGGGTCAGAAGCAATGTAGCAAGACACAGCGCATGTACAGCAAGGCTGCTTCATTTAATCACTGACCCCCCTCTCCATTCCCTCACATAGGAAAAGAGAAGATATGGATAAATCCCTTTGGACTGTGTCAAAATATCATTCACCTATACTCCCTCACCCCCTCATCCCCCACCCACTCCCTTCATCCCTTCATCCATACACAACCATTCTCTACTCACCCCTACCTTCTGTCTTCTCCCTTCCTCAAAAGCCATTCTCCTCTTTCCCAATGCCCCTTTTACTCCATCCATCCAATTCATCCTTGGTTGCCCCCTCACATTCACTCCTTCCACCTCTGCCTTCCACATCTTACTAATCTTCTTCACTCATTCTTTCTATGTGTCCAAACTATCATAATACTCTTTCATCAACCCTATCTCCCAACTCCCTTTCCACCCTAGTTCTCCTTCTCACCTCCTTGTTTCTCATGTGTGGTATTGGAATGTTGTTGATTTAGAGGTAGGGGATGTATTTGTGTTTTGTTGTCCATTTGGGGAGAAGTGTGGGTGTAGATTTGGTTGGGGCTATTTTGAGTTTATTTGTAATGAACCAAGGATTGAGTGTATCGAGGTATGGTTGTAGTATTTTTGCGGCTTTGTCTGCGTTATAGTGTATGCATGTAATTATTAAATCATCTACATAAGAAAAGATTTGTATTTCTAATGTGTCAGGTGTAGTTATATTGTATTATACAGGCAGGCCTGTATAGTTCCACTTTACAAGGGAAAAGGGGACAAATGTGAGTGTAGTAGTTTCAGAGGGATTAGCTTGTTAAGTGTAGTGGGGAAGGCTTATGGGAGGATCTTGATTGAGAGGATTAGGAGAGGAACAGAGGGAGTAATTGGTGAGGAACAGTGTGGATTTAGGACTGGTAGAGGTTGTGTAGATCAGATTTTTGTGGTAAGACAGATATGTGAGAAAGCTATAGGAAAGGGTAAGGATGTTTTTTGGGCTTTTATAGATCTGGAAAAGGCTTATGACAGCGTAGACAGGAAGGCACTGTGGGAGGTTTTGCGGATATACGGGATAGGAGGAAAGCTTCTCTGAGCTGTCAAGAGTTTTTATGAGAGTAGTAGAGCATGTGTCAGGATTAGAAATGGAGTGAGTGAGGGGTTTGAGGTAAAGGTGGGACTTTGTCAGGGATGCATTATGTCGCCCTGGCTGTTCAACTTGTACATGGACGGGGTGGTGCGAGAGGTAAATGCAAGGGTAGTGGGTCAGGGATTGGAGATGGTTAAAGAAAATGGAGAAAAGTGAGAGGTGAGCCAGCTGTTGTTTGCAGACGACACTGCGCTTGTGGCAGGATCGGAGGAGGGACTGAGGAAGTTGGTGATAGAGTTTGGGAGAGTGTGTGAAAGAAGAAAGCTGAAGATAAATGTGGGTAAAAGTAAGGTGATGAGATATACAAGGGGTGAAAGGGGCAGCAGACTGGAAGTGAGCATTAAGGGAGAGCGACTGGAGGAAGTGGATAGTTTTAGATACTTGGGTGCAAATGTGACAGGAAAAGATGGAGTGGAGGTGGAGGTAGAATGTAGATTGAGAGAAGTGAGTAAATGCCTTGGTGGATTGAAAAGTGTAATGAGGAGTAGACATTTGGGAATGGATGCTAAGAGGAGACTGTATGAAGGAGTGATTGTGCCAACAGCACTGTATGGGGCAGAAACATGGAACATAAGAGAGGAAGAGAGAAGGAGTTTGAATGTGTTTGAGATGAGGTGTCTGATAAGTATGATAGGGGTTACTAGTCTAGAGTGAGAAATGAGGAGGTGAGGAGGAGAACAGGGGTGGAAAGGGAGTTGGGAGGTAGGGTTGATGAAAGAGTATTAGGATGGTTTGGACACATGGAAAGAATGAGTGAAGAAAGACTAGTAAAAGAGGTATGGAAGGCAGATGTGGAGGGAGTGAACATGAGGGGACGTCCTAGGATGAGGTGGATGGATGGGGTGAAGGGGGCTTTGGGGAAGAGGGGAATGTCTGTTGAGGAAGGACAGGAGAGGACAGAAGACAGGGGTGAATGGAGAATGGTTGTATATGGATGATGTTGTGATGCATGAGGTGGAAATGGCTGGGGGCATGGGGGGTGAGGTAGTATGTGTGAGCAAAATTTGACACAGCCCGAAGGGATTTCTCCCCGTCTTCTCCTTTTATGCATGGGGGTACAGAGAGGGGGGGGTCGCTGATTTAATGAAGCAGCCTTGCTGTGGATGTGCTGTGACTTGCGACACTGCCTCTGACCCAGGGCAGTGGACAAGATGCAGGGATGACCTGTTTTCACCACCCCTTGTCACCACTGTCACCACCTCTGTCGGTCCTCGACCATTACACTTATATTTGACTTGTAATACCACTCGTCTCGAGGCCCCTTGCCTTCGTTACGTGAGTTTCACTAAATGTTCAAGTTCATCTTAAGCAGTAGGCCCAATGCCTTGTATTTCCTGTAGTCTCACTATTTTCTAATTTCAATAGGCCCTGTGCCTAGTTCTCTCGTCCTTTGGGTTAATAAAAGGGTGGTGAATTTTCTTTCTTCTTTCACTGTAATTTCACAGTCTTGTTACACTCAGGATCTCTTTCTCTCGTCTCTCCACATCGTCTCTCTAGATCCCCGTATCCTACGCTAAGCTACCTTCGTCTGACGTCACTAATTTTTCTAATCCAATCTCCTATGACTTCTCAAATGAATGTCACTCCTTATGGGCGTGACTTTGAATTCATGCACCAATAGTTTTTTTCTCCTTCTCCACCTTGCACCAATCCGGAAAGCCATTGCAATGCCATTAGCAATATCGTTTACCTCAGCATTAGTCAAACGAAGCTAACCTGTGCTTACAGAGTTTTGATTACATCATCGATTATAAAACAGTCACCACCGTCGGTGTGTTTACATAGACATAACGTCGCCCTCAATGTTATCAAACAACTGGCGAGCAGGCGTCGAGTCTGAATTATTGAGTCATCATTCTAATGCCCTAGTGTTTCCCAAGCTCATTTCCATTCGTACAACTACCGGCCTCTTACAGGGCTCGGCAGCTACCCTTGGTCGTCCCGACCAATTTCTTATTTCCCTCTTACAGGGCTTGCTAATATATTTCTAGAATAAGCTAATCTACCCTTGCGTAATTGTTAAGCTACCCTCCAAAATACATCATTCATGCAATAAATTGGGAATAATACATAAACATAATACTTATAAATGTGAATAACATGCATGTCAATATATATAAGGTATTGAATTAACCACTTCAGTACGGGACTTAAATCTCGCGGGCAGCAGCCAATGCCAGCCGTATGACGTGTCGTAATAATATTCGCATCATAAAATATAGTCACCGCTTATATCGATTGTTCTCTCTTTCACCCGCGAATTTTGAAAACCACAGAGAATGGGATTCAGGGCGCATTTGGGAGAATGTAAAAACACAGGGGCGACTACAATAAATATAATCAAGACGCCGATATGGCAGCGTCGCGAATCCACTTGCTCCTCATGACGCCTACATGTGCGGCACCGTATGGAAGGGGTTAAGCGGTTACATGGTTGATTTGCTTTGACAGAGCCAACCTACGGAATACAACAAAGGCAATCAGTGCTGCCACTAACACTGAAAGTAAGGGTATGATAAGGATTGGTAGTATATGTAAATCATTTGAGGGAGATCTTGACAATGGTCTTCTCTTAATTTTCAAGGGAGGAGAGTTTTCAGGCAATGTGAAGTTGAAGATTGAAATGTAGGTGTCATCGGTTAAATGCATTGTATTAAGGGTATTAGAAATGGTGGAAATAGTGTCTGCATGCAATTCGCAGTTATCTTGAATAGAGACAAGACCTTCAACCAAATCCAATTTAGGACTCAACCCGGGACAATTTATTGATACCTTGGTCTTGTTAGGAAAAAACAGGTAATGAGATCCTTGTATGTTACAATGAGGGATCTGGTCTACCAAAATTCGTTGGTAATGACAATTGTTCATAACAGACACATTCCTAACCAGAGAATTCATGTGAAGCTTCTCGGAACACAAAAGAGATCATGCTTTCTCTTAGATTGTCTACAGAAAGGATGTAATTGATTAGAAAATTCACTATGAGCACTAACTTTCAAATTTGAATGGTTTATCATCTTTTCAAAGATAATAGCAATTAATTTACCAAACACACTAATCTAGAGTTTGAGTGTCTCTTCTTGTTCAATCTTCATATTTATTTTCAACACACTTAATTTTCAAAGACAGTCTCATTACTTTAAAAATGGTCACAATACTCATGTGTGTACTCAGATGTGAGGTCCTTGAGGTTCCATGTCTGACCACAGCAGATCCTAGGCTTTAGGTTTCTATGTATCTGCTTGACACCAAGTTCCAGTTGTTTAGGTCTCCCATCCCAAATACATACAAATGGTCAATACTATCTGTAAAATACATCAAGATTAATGTTCAACTCCTGAAAAATATCATTATAATATTCTCCATATTCTCCAGGGTTATTAATATTTATGCACAAAGTATTACTATAATCATCTTCATAGATCTGCAAGCTAATTTTCCTTATGTCATCTAAATGTCCTATCAATTCTTCTCTTGATTCTAAATGTTTAAGTTTAAACTTGTTTCCACCTGCAGAATCAATTACCCTATATGGACCAGTGTACCTTGGTGAAAGTTTATTATTGGGTGAGGTTAGTTTGACCATTACTAAATCTCCAATTTTCAGTTCTAGTTTATGAGCTATTTTGTGTTGTTGTTCCTTCATCTCTTGTGAATACACCTGCATATGTTTCCTAACTCTTTGGTGAATACTTTGAAGAGTATTTATCCTATTGGATATATAATCATCCATATTATATATGGGTTTTTGCTCTGCAGTCAACATTTCATATGGCAGAGTTTTGTCCTCCCCAAAAATTATAAAATGAGGTGTATCCCCAGTTGCCACATTAATTTGATTGTTCAGGGTACACTTAACACAAGGAATCCAAGTATCCCAAGTTATGGTTAATGAGTATATTGACTTTCTTGATGTGGAATACATTACATAGATTTTCCAAGATTTTGTTATTAAATTCAGTCCCATTATCTGAAACTAAGATGTTAGGTGTAGTAAAATTACAGATTATCTGGTCATAGATTACGGAAGCAATAGTTTCAGCTTTCTTATTGATAATGGGTTGCAATATACAAAATCTTGAAAAATAATCAATAGCAACAAATAGGTATTTAAAGCCGTTCTCGGACAATGGTAATTCTAATGTATCCATGTGAACTCTTTCCCAAGGTTTCTGTGGAATAGGATAGGTGAGTATAGGAGCAGGTTTTGGTGTATTTCCCTTCACCTTTACACATTTTACACACTTTTCTATATAATCATATATAGTTTTCTTCATTCCTGGCCAAAAGTATTTAAGTTGTGCTTGTCTATAAGTTTTATCCTTTCCAGGATGTGAACTACAATCACTATCATGAAGTAACTTCAATATCTCATTTACCAGAGTTTGTGGTATAACCAACTGACTTACTTGACCTCTAGAAATATCTTTCCCATTTACAAATGTTTTCCTATACAAAATTCCATTAATCAAATGAAATTCCTCTACCTTATACCCCTTTGGTAGCTTTGGAGGATCTCCTCTTGGGTTCATCAAATGCTTGATTATTGAATCATATGTCTCATCATCTCTCTGTTCTCTTATTAGCATTTCTTCATCTAAAGTTACTAATTCTTCTATACTACAAACAAAATTAATCAACCCAGTCCCAGTCATTGGTTGACTAATGTTTCTAGAAAGTGGATCTGCTACATTCCTTCTACCCGGAATCTATTCAAATTGAACCTCATAGCACTGGAGTATCGCAAACCATCTAGCAAGTCTGCCTCTAAGATTCTTATGCTTAAATAAGTTCTGAATAGCTGTGTGATCAGTCCAAACTCTGATGGGATACCCTAGTATCATATCCCTAAAACTTTCTAAAGAATAAATTACTGCTAAAGTTTCTCTTTCTGTTATAGAGTAGTTTCTCTCCGCACTATTACAAAATCTGGATGTGTAAGCTATGGGTTTCAAAGTTCCATTTTTCTCTTGCATGAGTATGCCTCCTAATCCTATGTCAGATGCATCAGTACAAAGAATGAATTCTTTTTCATAGTCAGGAAAAATTAAAATAGGTGAACTCGTGAGTTTATCTTTCAACTTGTCAAAAGCTTGCTGTTGTGCAGGTCCCCATATGAACTTTGAGTCCTTTCTTAACAATGAACTTAGTGGATTAGCAATGTCAGCATAATTTTGAATGAATTTTCTATAATATCCTGTTAATCCCAAAAAGCTCCTAACCTTGTCTACATTGGTCGGAACTGGAAAATTCTTGACAGCGTCAACCTTTGAATTTACTGTACTAAGTCCGTGTCTGTCTATCTTATGTCCTAAGTAAACGACACTGTCTTGCAAGAACTTACATTTTTCAAGTTTTACTTTTAACCCAGCTTCTCCTAGTCTTGAGAATATCAAATCTAATTTCTTAAAGTGCTCCACTGCAGTCTGAGAAACTATTAAAATGTCATCTAGAAATACACTGGCAGTGTTTCCTAACAATCCATCTAGGATAGTATTCATTAATCTCATGTAAGTTAATGGACTATTACATAACCCAAATGGCATTCTCTTGAACTCATAATGTCCTGTTGTAGTAGAAAATGCTGTGAACTCTCTTGAATCTTCATGCAATTCTATTTGCCAAAAAGCTGATTTGATATCTATAGTACTAAAATATCTATTCTCAGTTCCCAAACTTCTCAAAATGTCACTGATAATGGGTAATGGTAACCTGTCACGAATGGTGTGCTTATTCAATTCCCTGTAATCAATAACTGGTCACATAGTCCCATCAGACTTTGGTACTAAGATCAACGGAAAATTCCACTCACTTTTACTATGTTCAATAAGGATTACAAAGGCAAAGCATGCCGACAGGAGACCTTTTGATCCATATCTAGGTCGGATGCACAAAAAAAAAAAAAAAAAAAAAAAAAAAAATCATATTAATAATAAATTAAAACTATAACAATGTAAATAACAATTAAAATACATAAATAAATGCATTGGTATAGTTGAATAACAAACAAACAGGTAAATAGTAAATGATAATAAATTGACATATAACTAATAATAAATGAAAATCAGACAGACAAATTATAACAAAACAAAAACAAATAATATAACATAAATTATAATAATTACAGCATCTTACTTAGGTATTTATCTAAATGATTCTTAAAGCTTCGAACTGAACTACATTGCACTACCTGTGCAGGAAGTTTATTCCATTCATTAACTACACGGTTGGCAAAGTTGTTTCTACCTACTTCCAAATTGAATCTATTTCCGGACAGTTTGAGACCATTGTTTCTTGTCTGATTCTCATTCAATGTGAAAATTTGGTCACTTTTGATGTCAATTCCCTTTAAAATCTTAAAGACCTGTATCAAGTCACCTCTGAGTCTACGCTGTTTTAGGGAAAACAGATTCATGTGCTTAAGTCGATTTTCGTATGATTTATTTTTGATATTTGGAATCAGTTTTGTGGCTCGCCGTTGTACTTTTTCCAGTCTGTCAATGTCTTTAATGAGATTCGGTGACCATACGGAAACAGCATATTCCAAATGTGGACGAACTAACGATTTATATAGCTTGTTAATGAGTGATGGACTTTTGAAATCAAAAGATCGCGCAATCAATCCCAGAATCTTATTTGCTTTCTCAGAGGCTGAAATACACTGCTTGGATGATTTGAGGTCGTTACTGATAATTACTCCGAGATCTTTTTCACTATCCACTTTTGTTAACGAATTTCCAAATAACTTGTAATCGTACTTGCTGATATTTTTACCTATGTGCATTACCTTGCATTTACTTGTGTTAAATTTCATTAGCCACTTTTCAGACCATTGCTGTAATTTATCTAAATCTTCTTGAATATCTAATTGGTTTGAGTGATCATTTGCCACTCCGCACAGTTTTGTATCATCAGCAAATTTGGAAACAGTAGATTTTAGTCCATGGTCTATATCATTTATATATACTATGAATAGAAGTGGCCCAAGAACGGAACCCTGAGGAACTCCACTTGCAACACTTTTCCATCCAGAAGTTTTTCCATTTAAAACAACTCTCTGTTTTCGACCTTTCAACCAATTACTAGTCCAACCTAATAGGCTACCACTTATTCTTATCCAATAATATCCTGTGATAACATTTCAGTGATGAGTTTATCTACTACAGCTAATTTAGAGTGAGGAACTCTGTAGGCTGGTATGTAGATAGGTTGTGTTCCAGGTTTTAACTTAATGTGATGTTTTAAAACAGTTGTTTTGCCTAAGACGTCCCCCAGCAAAGCAATTGCTTTTTTATGTTTCATAAGCAAAGCAAATAAAGCTTCATCCAACTCAGGGCAATTAGTTGATTGTAATAATTCTTTATATCTATTTCTTAAGTCTATTCCTTCTTGAACTGAACAAATTGATGAAGTTGGTAATTCTATCTCCTCACTATTCTCATTTAAAATCTTAATAGGTTTAGTACACACCTGAATACATCCTATTTGTGTACCTTTCTTTAAAACTATCTCTTTATTCATAGTATTAATTACTAATACTTCTACTCTGTTCTTATTTGTCTTATAAATCCCGGAGTCCCACTTCAGTCCTTTAAGTTTAACTGATTCTGGGACTGTAATTACTTCAGAGTCTACATTGATTCCTTTCAAACACACTTCAACCTTATTAATTGACATGGGATGTAACAATGTCGACCTTGTTATTCCGCAATCTGCAATTATCAAGGCATCTGTGGTTGATAATTTAGTAATCTCTGGGATTTCCTGAACTTCTGAGTTGGGTTCACAAATTGTTTTACTTTCTGTAGGGTTGGACCGCTCGGTCACGCTATCTAAGATAGAAATGTTATCTAAGGATTCATTGATTCCTGTCACTGGTCTTAAGTCTGGTTGATTTAAGAATGGGATTAACTGTGACTTCACTAAAATTCCTAAGTCCGCAGGACAAATTACCATGTTTTCTTTTCTCATAGTTGCAAATCCTATCAATAAATCTCCTGGAAAAACAGACTCTTCTACCACTATCACTGGGATGTACAATTGTTCATTTGTATATAAGGCAACTTCTAGCTCAACCTTACCTAATGTTTTTAACTGATTTCCAGTTACACCTTGCAATGTGTAACGGATTGGTTCCAACATTTTCACTCCTGGGTTCAACTGGTTTAAAACTTTACAAGTAATTACATTAACTACAGACCCTGTATCAATAAAAATTTGAATAGGCTTATTGAACACTTTACCTGCAATGAGAGGTCCTACAGAAGTTTTACCAACAGTAATTATCAGTTTGTCAGCTTCTTTCATCTCTCTTGCATTCCCATATTTAACACAATACCGCCTATCGGTATATATATGGGGAGGTCTGAAATTGTTTATTCTGTGTCTGGGGGTTTTCCTCTTAGCCCTGGGGGTACCCGAAAATTCCGGCACTCATGAGTCCTATGTCCGATTTTATTATGATAAATACAGAATGGAGGGTTCCTACATTGATATTCATTGTGACCTTCGTATTTGCAATTTCTGCAAATAATCCCATAAAAACATTCTTGTGTTTTGTGTCCCCATGCATTACAATTAAAACATAGGATTCTAGTATCCCTATCCCTAGATGGACTTCTAGCATGTCGCCTATGTCCTACTTCTGTTTTCTTAAACTCTCTAGAGTTCCTATATTGGCTTTGTTGATTTATAGGCATTACATGTGGGTTTATTGTTCTGGTCTCACTGTATCCTTGAAGAAGATAATCTACTTCTCCTAAACTTATATTTAATTTTAGATCCTTGTACAGCCTTTCTGCTGTTAAGTCATCAGAATTCTTTGCCAACAAGCTAAATGTAATCAATTTGATTACCTGTGAGATTTTCATCTCACTAGATCTTTCTATCCAGTCTGAATCTTTCAAGATAGAATTCATGTCTTTTGACCATCTATCTAATCTAGCTAAGTACTCTGTGTCAGTTTCACTTGTCCTAACTTCCTTAATCATTTTTACCAATGATTTTGGAATATTTGTATTTGAGGTGTGAATTTCGTGCCTCAACACGTTAGAATTCTGAGAGGTACTCATACTAATTACTAATACCTTGCTTTATCCTGGCTGCTTGCGATGTCACTTCGTAATGTCAACTTCTGTCTTGACGTCCTTCTACGGCCTTGTCATTCGTCAGCGACGTTGTTCCTCAGCTCCATCACACACACTGCCTTGAAGACCGCCTTGTAGATGATCACCTTGAAGAATCTTGAAGAATGCTTGTTCCCATCGTAGCAGTTACTTGAAGTTGTAGATTTCTCTCGTAGTCGTCCTTGGAACCAATACACTCTTGATTTTGGTTGTCTTGTTCCCGTAGACTTCCTCGCACCAGTTCTTCGTTCACCAGTTTATCTAGCACCACTTCTCTTCGGAGGTGTTTAACACTCAGTTCGTCGCACCGCTGTTCACCACTTTCACCACCCCTTGTCACCACTGTCACCACCACTGTCGGTCCTCGACCATTACACTTATATTTGACTTGTAATACCACTCGTCTCGAGGCCCCTTGCCTTCGTTACGTGAGTTTCACTAAATGTTCAAGTTCATCTTAAGCAGTAGGCCCAATGCCTTGTATTTCCTGTAGTCTCACTATTTTCTAATTTCAATAGGCCCCGTGCCTAGTTCTCTCGTCCTTTGGGTTAATAAAAGGGTGGTGAATTTTCTTTCTTCTTTCACTGTAATTTCACAGTCTTGTTACACTCAGGATCTCTTTCTCTCGTCTCTCCACATCGTCTCTCTAGATCCCCGTATCCTACGCTAAGCTACCTTCATCTGACGTCACTAATTTTTCTAATCCAATCTCCTATGACTTCTCAAATGAATGTCACTCCTTATGGGCGTGACTTTGAATTCATGCACCAATAGTTTTTTTCTCCTTCTCCACCTTGCACCTTTCCGGAAAGCCATTGCAATGCCACTAGCAATATCGTTTACCTCAGCATTAGTCAAACGAAGCTAACCTGTGCTTACAGAGTTTTGATTACATCATCGATTATAAAACAGTCACCACCGTCGGTGTGTTTACATAGACATAACGTCGCCCTCGATGTTATCAAACAACTGGCGAGCAGGCGTCGAGTCTGAATTATTGAGTCATCATTCTAATGCCCTAGTGTTTCCCAAGCTCATTTCCATTCGTACAACTACCGGCCTCTTACACCTGTCATCCAAGAGGTGCTAAGATAAGAGGGAAGGTGGAGAGGAGTGGAGTGTATTTAGGGATGGAATGGGTGGGAATGATTTTATGCCTTTTTCTTTTTTGGCTACCTCCCTTGAAAGGGGGAAAAGGCCTTGGTATATGTATGTATTATACAGGAAGGAGCTATGCTCATGGTAACCATCTTTGTATCTTTCAGCATCAAGTTTTTTCTTAAAATCTTAAATAGTGTTTGCACACAATGTTTCTTTATCTAGATTATTCCAGATATCCAGCACTCAGTGTGGGAAGATTTTTTTCAGATCTCTTCTATAGTTAACCTTTTTGAGTTTCTTTTCGTGCCCTCTTGTTTTTCCATTGTTACTTTTTAATAAATCCTTTCTATCAAGGATTTCCATTCCTTTCATGACTCTATTGATATTCAGTAGATCACCTCTTTCTCTTCTCTGCTCCAGTATTGGTAGTTCCAATTTGGATAATCTTTGTATATTAATTTGGAAAGAGCTGGTGCCAACTTTGTCATTGCTCTCTGTATTCTTTCTAATTTCTTTGTATTCTTTTTAGTACTGGGTGTCCATAGTGTTGTTGCATATTTCAGTTTTGGTCTTATTACATACATACATATACCAAGGCTTTTTCCCCCTTTCAAGGAAGGTAGCCAAAAAGGGAAAGGCATAAATTCACTCCCACCCATTTCATCCCTAAATACACTCCACACTCCACACCCCTCCCAACCTCCCTCTCATCTGAGCACCTCCTGGATGATGGGTCATCCCTGCACCTTGCCCACCGCCCTGGGTCAGAAGCAGTGTCGCAAGACACAGCACATCCACAGCAAGGCCGCTTCATTTAATCGGCGACTCCCCCTCTCCGTCCCCCCTTGCATATAAGGAGAGGACAGAGATGGTTAAAGAAAATGGAGAAAAGTGGGAGGTGAGCCAGCTGTTGTTTGCGGACGACACTGCGCTTGTGGCAGGATCGGAGGGGGGATTGAGGAAGTTGGTGGCAGAGTTTGGGAGAGTATGTGATAGAAGAAAGCTAAAGATAAATGTGGGTAAAAGTAAGGTGATGAGATGTACAAGGGGTGAAAGTGGCAGTAGACTGGAAGTGAACATTAAGGGAGAGCGACTGGAGGAAGTGGATAGTTTTAGATACTTGGGTGCAAATGTAGAAGGAAAAGGTGGAGTGAAGGTGGAGGTAGAATGTAGATTGAGAGAAGTGAGTAAATGCCTTGGTGGATTAAAGAGTGTAATGAGGAATAGACATTTAGGAATGGATGCAAAGAGTAGACTGTATGAAGGAGTGATTGTGCCAACAGCACTGTATGGGGCAGAAACTTGGAACATAAGAGAAGAGAGAAGGAGTTTGAATGTGTTTGAGATGAGGTGTCTGAGAAGTATGGTGGGGGTTACTAGGCTAGATAGAGTGAGAAATGAGGAGGTGAGGAGGAGAACAGGGGTGAAAAAGGAGCTGGGAGATAGGGTTGATGAAAGAATATTAGGATGGTTTGGACACATGGAAAGAATGAGTGAAGAAAGACTAGTAAAAGAGGTATGGAAGGCAGATGTGGAGGGAGTGAACATGAGGGGACGTCCTAGGATGAGGTGGATGGATGGGGTGAAGGGGGCTTTTGGGAAGAGGGGAATGTCTGTTGAGGAAGGACGGGAGAGGACGGAAGACATAGGTGAGTGGAGAATGGTTGTATATGGATGATGTTGTGATTGCATGAGGAGGAATGGGCAGGGGGGTGGGGGGTGAGGTGGTATGTGTGAGCAAAGTTTGGTCTTATTAATGTAGCTAATATATACATGTATATATTTTTTTTATCCAAATAGTCAAATGCCACCTTCATTGACCTTAATAGGTTGAAGGTTTCTCCGACTATTTTGTGGATATGTTTGTCCGGTGTCATGTCTTTGCAGATTATTACTCCAAGGTCTCTATCGGAGTTAACTTTTTTTTATTTCTTCACAAATTTTATAATTTTTTATATTCTGTTTTTACTTTTTCCAAACTCTATTATACTCCATTTCTTGATATTGAAATTCACTTCCCATTTTTGAGTCCACTTCCAGATTTTGTCCAGGTCTGATTATAATGATTCGCAATTCTCCTCTGTTCTTACTTTCTTTAGTATTTTTGCGTCATCTGTGAAGAAATTCATATAACACTCCACTCCTTCATCCATGCTGTTTATATATATATGGCAAACATGATTGGAGCCAGTACAAACATGATTGGAGCCAGTACAAACATGATTGGAGCCAGCACCAACCCTTGTGGGACACCACTTATCATTACTTCCCAATTCGAGTATTTGTCTCTAATTACTACCCTCATTTTTCTCCCAGTAAGGAAGTCTTCCATCCATTTCAATAATTTACCTGATGGCACCTATTGATTCTATTTTTCTTATTAATTTCTTATGTGGCACATTATCAAATGCTTTTTGTAGGTCTAGATAGGCACAGTCTGCCCATCCATCCCTCTCTTGTATTATTTCTATTAGTCTCGAATAGAAGCAGATCAGGTTTGTTGTACATTGATTTGGATTCAGTATAGTTTTTTCTTCCAGATGTATAACACATAATTTTTTATCCTGTTTTCACATATTTTTGCTACTGTGCTTGTTAGGGAGAATGGTCTGTAGTTGTTTGGAATTTCCTTGTTTCCTCCTTTATATATTGGTACAATATTTGCATTTTTCCAGTCTTGTGGTACCTTTCTTTGAGCGAGCATTTGATTATATTGTATATTTTATCTGTTAACTCCTCTACGCATTCTTTCAGTATCCAATTTGCAATTCCATCTAGACCATGCAATTTTCTGATATCAAGGTTTTTTATTTGGTCGCTGATTTCCTTCTGTGTTACAGTTATTTCCTTCATGGGGGGGGGGGGGGATTTCTATTCGCTCACAGTTAGGTGAGTTCTCAATTGTGAATACCGATTTGAAATGTTCATAATTTGTGCCATTTCTTGTTCTTCTGTATATTCATAACTTCCCTGGCACAGTTTTTGTATTTTTGGTTTGTTTTTTTAGTGTCTAGAAAGAGAGTTGATGATAGCAAATACAGTGTTTCGGAAGAAAGTTAAGCATAAGTATACATGGGAGAGGGTGGTGGATGGAAGGGTGGTAGATAGAGTGTTGATGGATTATGTAGTGGTAAATAGGACTATGATAGGAAGAGTTAAGGATGTACAATTGCTAAGGGGAGAGGGTGGGGGAATATCACATCATTTTTTGGTTGAAGGTAAGTTGAGAGTGGAGGATAGATGGAGAAAGAGGAAAGGGACAAAAGGTAGGGAGGTGCTTAGAGTGAACTCTTTAAAGGAAAAGGAGAAGGTGTACAAGAAGAAGCTGAAGGAGGAATGGGAGGGAGTGAAGGATAGAGTAGAGCTAGGTGTGGAGGAGGAATGGGGATAATTCAAGGAGGGAGTCACAAAGTGTGCAAGGATGGTGTGTAGAACAAGAAGGACAGGAGGAAATAGAAGGAAGGGTAGTGAATGTTGGGATGAGGAAACAAAGAAGGTTGTAGAAGAGAAGAAGCAAGCTTTCACAGATTGGTTACAAAATAGGACAAGGGAGTCATATGAGACGTACAAAGAAAAGAAAAGAGAAGTAAAGCAAAAGGTAAAGGAGGCAAAGAGGAGAGCAGATGTGAAGTGGGGTAAGAGTATGACAGAAAATTTTGAAAGTAATAAAAAGATGTTTTGGAAAGAAGTTAAGAGAGGAAGAGGAGGCGAATCAAGTAGAGAAGGAAAGGTAAAAGGTGCAGATGGAGAGATGATAATGGAAGAGAAGGCAGTAAGGGGAAGATGGGCAGAATATTTTAGGGAGTTGCTAAATGTGAAGGAGGATAGCGAGGGAAAGATAGTTGCAGTGGGAAATGCTAAGAAAATGACCATGATGAGTGAGGAAAATGGAGGAGAAATAAGGAAGGATGAAGTGAAAGCAGTTGTTAAGATGATGAAGGCAGGTAAGGCACCTGGTCTGGATGGATGCCATGCAGAATGTCTAAAAAAAGGAGGTACAGTGATGGTGGACTGGCTGGTGAGGTTATTTAATGTTTGCTGGAGAGAGGGTAGAGTGCCGGAGGACTGGATGAGTGCCTGTATAATTCCACTTTACAAGGGAAAAGGGGACAAGTGTGAATGTAGTAGTTTCAGAGGGATTAGCTTGTTAAGTGTAGTTGGGAAGGCTTATGGGAGGATCTTGATTGAGAGGATTAGGAGAGGAACAGAGGGAGTAATTGGTGAGGAGCAGTGTGGATTTAGGACAGGTAGAGGTTGTGTAGATCAGATCTTTGTGGTGAGACAAATATGTGAGAAAGCTATAGGAAAGGGTAAGGATGTTTTTTGGGCTTTTATGGATCTGGAAAAGGCTTACAATAGGGTAGACAGAAGGCACTGGGAGGTTATGCAGATATACGGAATAGGAGGAAAGCTTCTAGGAGCTGTCAAGAGTTTTTATGAGAGTAGTAGAGCTTGTGTCAGGATTGGAAATGGAGAGAGTGAGTGGTTCGAGATAAAGGTGGGACTTCGTCAAGGATGCGTTATGTCGCCCTGGCTGTTCAACTTATACATGGATGGGGTAGTGCGAGAGGTAAATGCAAGGGTAGTGGGTCAGGGATTGGAGATGGTTAAAGAAAATGGAGAAAAGTGGGAGGTGAGCCAGCTGTTGTTTGCTGACGACACTGCGCTTGTGGCAGGATCGGAGGAGGGACTGAGGAAGTTGGTGATAGAGTTTGGGAGAGTGTGTGATAGAAAAAATCTAAAGATAAATGTGGGTAAAAGTAAGGTGATGAGATGTACAAGGGGTGAAAGTGGCAGTAGACTGGAAGTGAGCATTAAGGGAGAGCGACTGGAGGAAGTGGATAGTTTTAGATACTTAGGTGCGAATGTGGCAGGAGAAGGTGGAGTGAAGATAGAGGTAGAATGTAGATTGAGAGAAGTGAGTAAATGCCTTGGTGTATTGAAGAGTGTAATAAGGAATAGACATTTGGGAATGGATGCGAAGAGGAGACTGTATGAAGGAGTGATTGTGCCAACTGCACTATATGGGGCAGAAACATGGAACATAAGAGAGGAAGAGAGAAGGAGTTTGAATGTATTTGAGATGAAGTGTCTGATAAGTATGATAGGGGTTACTAGGCTAGATAGAGTGAGAAATGATGAGGTGAGGAGAAGAACAGGGGTGGAAAGGGAGTTGGGAGATAGGGTTGATGAAAGAGTATTAGGATGGTTTGGACACATGGAAAGAATGAGTGAAGAAAGACTAGTAAAAGAGGTATGGAAGGTAGATGTGGAGGGAGTGAACATGAGGGGACGTCCTAGGATGAGATGGATGGATGGGGGTGAAGGGGGCTTTGGGGAAGAGGGAAATGTCTGTTGAGGAAGGACAGGAGAGGACAGAAGATAGGGGTGAATGGAGAATGGTTGTAATTGGATGATGTGATGCATGAGGTGGAATGGGGGTGAGGTAGTATGTGTGAGCAAAATTTGACGCAGCCCGAAGGGATTTCTCCCTGTCTTCTCCTTTTATGCATGGGAGGATGGAGAGGGGGGTCGCCGATTTAATGAAGCGGCCTTGCTGTGGATGTGCTGTGTCTTGCGACACTGCTTCTGACCCAGGGCAGTGGACAAGGTGCAGGGATAACCTGTCATCCAGGAGGTACTAAGATAAGAGGGAGGGTGGAGGGGTGTGGAGTTTATTCAGGGATGGAATGGGTGGGAATGATTTTATGCCTTTTCCTTTTTGGCTACCCCCCTTGTAAGGGGGAAAAAGCCTTGGTATATGTATGTATGTGTGTTTTTAGTTTACCATTTACATATCTGTAAAATAGTTTAGGTTATTCCTTGCATTTTTCTATTCTTTTTCTTAGTTTCTCTTTTCATCTGCATATTTTTACATAATTGTTTCTTAGTTTGATGCATGTTTGCCATTTCCTCATTTTTTTGTCATTTTTCAATTTTTTCCAAGCTTTGTCTCTTTTATCCTTAGCTTTACTACATTTTTTGTTGTACCAGTTCTTTATGTATACTCTTTCTGGCTTTTGTTGTACATATTTGTTCACTCCCTTATTATAGAGTTCTTTTAGTATGTTCCATTTCTCTTCCGTCCCTGTTTCTTCCTTTAGGAATTTTTCCCAGTTTGCGTTACAAAAGAATTTTCTAAGTTTCTCAAAATTTGTTTTGTTGTACATTGGTCTTCCTATTTTATGTTTCTCATTTCTTCTTAAGTCTATTTGTTCTTTTAGTTCAAATTCTATTAGTACATGGTCACTCTTACCTATTGGAGTTTTGTAATCAATTCTGTCTACAATTTCAGGTTCCATCATAACTATTAAATCCAGTCTCGATGGTTCCTCATTGTTTCTGTATCTGGTATGTTCCTTTATCCACCGAGTCACTGTGTATTCACTGGTCATGTCGAGCAGCATGTTGCCCCAGATGTCTTCTCCACCCTTTACTATCATTTCTTCCCAACATATTTCTTTTGAATTAAAATCGCCCATGATTACAGTCGAACCTCGAAAGCCTGGACTAATTGGGGGGAAGGGTGATCCGGTCATGCCAAAAGTCCGGTCATCGAAAATATCGCCCTAACACCAGTAGATTTTCGTAGCGGTATACGTATAGGTAATGTATGATATGGCATAGAAACATAAGAATAATACTGTAACACTGTAATAATAATACTACAATACAGGTGCTCCTCGTTTAACGACCTACTCGGTTAGCGATGACGCGGAGTTACGACGGGCTTTATGACAGATGTTTAACGTAAATCTCCCGAAGTTACGATGTCGTGTACGATAATTAAGTTGGCTGAGGCAAATTTGTATGATGTTATAATTGAACTTGTACGGTGGATATTAGCTGTGAGGTAAAGTGTTCTGAAGCTTAGGTCTACATAACCATCCTGCAAGCTGCAAAAACTACCTGGGGTACAGTATATACCGGTAGTGGTAAATTTTTAGTTTCGACCATGGGCGCAATATAGCAATAGAAAATTAATTATTAATTTTGTAAATTATAATGTATCAAAGTAATATGCAATTTTGTGAGCAGAAATAAAAAAAAAGGTGCTAAAACAAATTTTGTAAGTAACGAAGTCATGTCGGACAAATGGTACACCATGTTTGTTATGATAGATGCCGATGTCGAAGAAATATAAGGATGATGAATTCGTCTAACCTAAACTAAACTAACCTGACCTGTGTTTGATAAATCATTACCTGCAAATTAAATGTCATCCGGCTCGTCCTCGTTGTCGTCGTCGTGAGAGACGTTGGCAGACGACAAGATGGCATCCCAATCCTATGCTACCGACTTCGTTCATTAGCATATTTTCTTGTAGCATGGTATTTTTTACTTTCATTTCCGCCCACAAAATTGCATATTACGTTGATACATTTTAATTTACAAAATTAATAATTAATTTTCTATTGCTATATTGCGCCCATGGTCGAAACTAAAAAAATACCCCAGTATTCAATATGGAATGTCAGCATACGCGGATTTGGTCATATACGGTAATTTCAGGAACCTAACCACCGTAAATATACAGTAAATAAAGCTTTAATATACTGTATAAAAGAGGGAAAATACACAAATAAAGATACATGTATTGCTGGACATTGTACATACAGTACATGTACGTATATGTATATACATTCGCTTAACGACCAATTCGGTTAACAACGGCGTGCTGGTCCCAATTGTCGTCGTTAAACGAGGAGTGGTTGTACTAATAATTCTGTAATAATAACTGTAATACAGGCATGTATTACAGTTATTATTACAGAATTATTAGCATTAGTAAAATTATTATCATTAGTGAAAAATAGAGTACAGTACACTGTATAAACACATTTACATGATGTAAATCTACTGTTTATACAGTGTACTGTACTGTATTTTTATTACGTACACAGTAAATATCGGAAGGTATGCACGCGGGACAGTGGTGGCGGCCAGGGTTGCCGCGTTTTCTACACTGCCGTGTAGAATGGGAGTGTTGCCATACTGGGCATACATTTTTCTCGGGCGTGTGCAGACTTTCATAGCAAGATATACTTGTCAAACTTTGACAAAATGTTGGTTCTAGTTTTTTTTTATTCTTGAATGTATATAAGGCCCCCATGCCCTAACATATTCCGTAAGACATATATTTTTTTTATATTATTATCGCTAAAAGAAAGCTGAAACTTTAGCGTAAAATTTTTTTTCTACACGGTAAAAACGTATCTTTTAGTGTATAATATTTTATAAGAAACACAATTACCAATAAAAGTCATATTTTGATGTACCATTTATTATTTGATGACTAGTTCTATGATTTTTAAACAAAAGTTTGAGTTTTTGAATATTTTTAACAGCCCGCTGATATGTAGAAAAAGTTTCCTCATGTCCTTGTGCAGTTGCCACATGCCGCTATTTTACTACGTTTTGGTACAAAATTCTACGAAATGGCAGCCCTGGTGGCAGCTTGACTGGGCCGTTTGAGTACACGTGTACGGCCGTCGTCGCCACCTACCGGACAAATAGGGAACTTTGCTTGAAAAGTCTGCCCTTTGTTCATTTCGACCGGTCATACGAGGGTCCGAGCATTCGGGGTCCGGGCTTTCGAGGTTCGACTGTACTATATTTCCTCTTTCCTTTAGTATATCAGTCAGTTAATACTTAGTATCTTCCAACAGTTTGGAATGATCGTTTTCTGTCCAGTACTGCGTTTTAGGGGGCACATGCACTACTACAAATTTTCTACTTTTCATGTGGTTGCTTTCAACTTTTATCATAATTGATTCTACATTGTTTTTTCCTCCCTATTCTTCAACAGTTGTATAGACCTTGTCCCACACTATTTGGTGGTAGGTTACTTTTTAATTTACTTTCTACTATTCCCTTGCCAGGTAGTCATTTAGTTCATTCAGTCCTGAAATCATTCCATCTATGTTGGTATTGGCTAATTTTGATTTTTTTTTTCTTGTCTTTTTCTATCTGCTTTGTTTCCATTTTCCAGATATACCATTTGTTCAGCCTCAGGTCCACCACTTTTAATTTTTTTCATTTGCTTCATTTCTAAGTTCCTTTTCTTTTTCTTTTTCTTCATCACTCATTTCTTTTTTTATCCATATATTTTTGTATTTACCTAGCTGTATTATACAGGAAGGGAGCTATGCTCGTGGTGACCCATCTGTGTATCTCAGCATCAAGTTTTTTTTTTATAAAATATTGAATAGTGTTTGCACACACTTTCTTTGTCTAATTTGTTTCTAGTATCTTCTGTGAGAAGCTTTTTTTTTTTTTTTTTTTCTCCAGATCTCTTCTGTAATTATCTTTTTTGAGTTTCTTTTCGTGTCCTCTTGTTTTTCCATTGTCCCATTTCAATAAATCATTCTTATCTAAGATTTCCATTCTATAGATAGTAACTCTCCTCTTTCCCTTCTTTCTTCCAAAGTTGGTAATTCTAATTTGGACAGTCTTTGTTCATATGTCATTTTGGAAAGAATTGGTGCCAGTTTTGTTGTTGCTCTTTATATTCTTTCTATTTTTTTTTTTTTTATTATTCTTTTTGGTACTGGGTGTTCATAGTGTTTCTGTGTACTTGAGTTTTGATCTTATTATTGTAGTTAATTTTTTTTTTTCATTTCCTCATCCAAATGCCACTTTTATTGACCTCAAATGTATAGACCTTGTTCCACAGTGTTTGGTGGTAGGTTACTTTTTAATTTAGTTTCTACTATTCCCATTATGTCAGGTTTTTCTAATGCCAGGTAGTCATTTAGTTCATTCAGTCCTGAAATCATTCCATGTTGGTATAGACTAGTTTTAATTTTTTCCTTCTCGTCTTTTTCTGTCTGCTTTGTTTCCATTTTCTAGATATATCATTTTCTCAGCCTCAGGTCCACCACTTTCCAAAAAAAAAAAAAAAAAAAAAGTCTCTGTTTTTTATTTTTTTTTCATTTGCTTCATTTCTAAGTTCCTTTTCTTTTTCTTTTTCTTCATCGCTCATTTCTTTTTTTATCCATACATTTTTGTATTTACCTAGTTGTATTATACGGGAAGGGAGCTATGCTCACGGTGACCCGTCTTTGTATCTCAGCATTGAGTTTGTCTAATTTGTTCCAAGTATCTATCACTCTGTGTGGGAAGCCCTTTTTTTTTTTTTTTTCCTCCAGATCTCTTCTGTAATTATCTTTTTTGAGTTTCTTTTTGTGTCCTCTTGTTTTTCTATTGTCCCATTTCAATAAATCATTCTTATCTAAGATTTCCATTCCCTTCATTCTATAGATAGTAACTCTCCTCTTTTCCTTCTTTCTTCCAGAGTTGGTAATTCTAATTTGGACAGTCTTTGTTCATATGTCATTTTGGAAAGAATTGGTGCCAGTTTTGTTGTTGCTCTTTACATTCTTTCAATTTTTTTTTTTATATTCTTTTTGGTACTGGGTGTCCATAGTGTTGCTGTGTACTTGAGTTTTGGTCTTGTTAGTGTAGTTAAATTTTTTTTTGTCATTTCCTCATCCAAATAGGCAAATGCCACTTTTATTGACCTCAGTAAATTGTAGGTTTCTCCGACTATTTTGATATGTTTATCCGGTGTCAAGTCTTTGCTGATCATCACTTCAAGGTCTTTTTCCGAGTTTACTTGTTTTACCTCTTCACCAATTTTGTAATCTTTCGATATTCTGTTTTTACTTTTTCCAAATTCCATTATACTACATTTCTTGATATTGAATTTCACTACCCACTTTTGAGTCCATTTCCAGATCTTGTCCAAGTCTTGTTGTAATGAGTTGCAGTCCTTCTCAGTTTTTACTTTCTTTAATATTTTTGCGTTGTCTGCAAAGGAATTCATATAACACTCTACTCCTTCATACATGTCATTTATGTATATGGCAAACATGATCGGGGCCAGTACTGATCCTTGCGGGACTCCACTTATCATTTCTTCCCAATTTGAGAATTTATCTCTAATTACTACTCTCATTTTCCTCCCAGTCAGTAAGTCTTTATTACTACTCTCATTTTCCTCCCAGTCAGTAAGTCTTTCATCCATTCCAATAATTTTCCTCTGATGCCACCTATTGACTCTATCTTCCTTATTAGTTTATTGTGTGGTACCTTATCAAATGCCTTTTGTAGGTCCAGAAAGGCACAGTCTGCCCAACCATCTCTCTCCTGTATTATGTCTATTAATCTTGAGTAGAAGCAGATCAAGTTTGCTATACATGATCTTCTTTGTCTGAATCCAAATTGATTTGGATTCAGTATAGTTTTTTCTTCCAAATGTTTAACCCATCTATTTTTGACGACCTTTTCGCAAATTTTTGCTACTGTGCTTGTCAGGTCTGTAATTTGATGGGTCTTCCTTGTTTCCTCCCTTATAAATCGGTACAATGTTTGCATTCTTCCAGTCCTGTGGCACTTTTCCTTCTTTAAGTGAGAATTTAATTATATTGTATATTTTATCTGTTAATTCTTCCATGCATTCTTTCAGTAACCAGTTTGCAATTCCGTCTGGACCATGTGATTTTCTGACGTCAAGGGTTTTGATTTGGTCACTGATTTCCTTCTGTCCTTACAATTATTTCTTTTATTGAGGGGGATATCTCTATTTCCTCACAATTAGGAGAGTTTTCTATTGTGAATACTGATTTGAAGTGGTTCATAATTTCAGCCATTTCCAGTTCTTTTGTATATTCATATTTACCTTGGCGCAGGTTTTTTATTTCTTGTTTGTTCTTCAGTTTGCCATTTACATACCTGTAAAATGGTTTGGGATCTTCCTTGCATTTTTCTATTATTATTATTTTTTTTTCTTCATAGTTTCTCTTTTCATCTCTGCGTATTTTTACATAATCATTTCTTAGTTTGATGTACATTAGCCATTTGCTTGTTTTCTTGTCCCTTTTCCATTTCTTCCAAGCTTTGTCTCTTTTATCCTTAGCCTCACTACACCTTTTGTTGTACCAGCTTTTTTATGTATGTTCTTTCCATTTTTTGTTGTATGTATTTATTCACCCCCTCATTATAAATTTCTTTTAGTATATTCCATTTCTCTTTCATCCCTGTTTCTTCATTTATGAATTTTTCCCAGTTCGTGTTGCGAAAGAATTTTATTGAGTTTCTCAAAATTTGTTTTGTTGTACATTAGTCTTCCTATTCTATGTTTATCAATTCTGCTTTGATCCATTTGCTCTTTCAACTCAAATTCTATTAGTACATGGTCACTCTTTCCTATTGGAGTTTGTGTGAATCACTGAATGAATTTACTCTATCATTTTGGTCACTCGATAAACATATCCCCCTATTGCATGTGTGTGATTCACCATGGTCTTGGATCATGTGTTGGACTTGTGATCAATAGTTATTAACCTCCCAGATGAGAGCTCAGAACTCATATGACCGATCTATGGGTAACTGTGACCTTACACGCAAATACACCCAAGATTCTATTTTTGCTTTTTCCAAATTCCATTATACTACATTTCTTAATGTTGAAGTTCACTTCACTCTTCTGACTCCATTTCCAGACTTTGTCCAGGTCTTCTTGAAAAGATTTGCAGTCTTCCTCTGTACTTACTCTCTTTAATAGTTTTGCATCATCTGCAAAGAAGTTCATATAACATTCCACACCTTCATCCATATCATTTATATAAATAGCAAACATTATCGGAGCCAATACAAAGCCTTGGGGGACTCTGCTTAACATATCTTCCCAATTTGAGTTCTTGTCTCTAAGTACCTCCCTCATTTTTATACCATTCAAGAAATCTTTCATCCATTCCAATAATTTTCCTTGTATTCCACCTATTGTTTCAATTTTTCAGAGTAGCTTTTTGTGTGGTACTTTGTCAAAAGCCTTTTGTAAGTCCAAGAAAGCATAATCTGCCCATCCATCTTTTGTATTATTTCTGTTAATCCTATGTAAAATCATATTAAGTTTGTAGTACATGATCTTCCACTTCTAAAACCAAATTGTTTAGGATTTAGTATTTTGTTCTCTTCCAAGTGTTTAATCCATTTATTTTAATAACTTTTTTGCATAATTTTGCTATTGTGCTTGTAAGGGACATTAGTCTATAGTTGGTCGGATTTTCTTCGTCTCCTCCTTTGTTTATTGGTACAATATTTGCATTTTTCCAATCTTGTGATACTCTTCCTTCTTTGAGTGAGAAGTCAATTATCTTGTGTATTTTGTCTGTTAGTTCATCTATACGTTCTTTCAATATCCAGTTTGCAATTCCATCAGGCCCATATGACTTTCTGACGTCAAGGTTTTTTATTTGGTCCTTTCTTTCAGTGTCACCATTATTTCTTTAATTTCGGGGGATTTTTCTCGCTGTCCTTCATCCTAAATTTGTGAGCTTTGAATTGTAAATATAGACCTAAAATGCCTGGTCATTACTTCAGCCATTTCTACATTATCTATATATTCTTTATTTCCTTTGTGCAGCTTCACTATTTCATGTTTGTCTTTTAGTTTGTCATTTACATATCTGTAAAATAGTTAAGGTGTCTTTGCATTTGTCTATTATATCTTTTTCGTAGTTTCTTTTTTCCTCTATGTATATCAACATATTCATTTCTCAGTTTGATGTATGTTTGCCATTTGGTAATTTTTTTGTCTTTTTTCCATCTTTTCCAGGCTTTGTCTCTTTTATCTTTAGCATCACTACACTTTGTTATACCAACACTTTATGTAAAGCCTTTTTTGTTTCTTCTTAGGTACATATTAATCTGTTCCCTTCTTGTATTTTTCTTTAAATATGTTCCATTTCTCTTCCATCATTGTTATTTCATTTGAACAATTTTCCCAGTTAGTGTTTTGAATTTTTTTTCTTCTAAGTTTTACAAAGTCTGTTTTGTTGTACATTAATCTTCCTTCTCTATGTTTCTCATTTCTTCTCACATCATTTTGTTCTTTAAGTTCGAACTCTATTAGTACATGGTCACTCTTCCCAATTGGTGTCTTGCAATTCATTTTGTCCACAATTTCCGGCTCAGAAGTGAATATCAAGTCCAGTCTTGATGGTTCTTCATTGTTTCTATATCTAGTATTTTCTTTGACCCACTGAGTCAACGTATAATGAATGGTCAAATCCCGTAGAATGTTGCCATAGAGTTCCTCTCCACCTTTTATTGTCATTTCTTCCCAATTTATCTCCTTTACGTTAAAGTCATCCACAATTACTATGTTTGCTCCATCCAGCACCTCAGATAATTCATTCTTTGTGTTTTACAGTAATAATAAATGATTACTATCAGACCAAGCCTATGTTTTTGGGCGCATAAATACTGCTATAAATTTTTTGCTTTTCATAATACTATTTTCAACATTAATCATGATCATTTCCACATTATCTTTACCTTCTGTTATCTTTATCACATTTAAGCCCTTTCTAGTCAATCACATGACTCCCCCTGTTTATCCATTCTTTTTTCGACCAATAGTTGTATAGACCTTGTACCACCATACTTGCTGATATAGGACCTTTCAATTTTTTTTATTTTGTCTCCACAATTCCCATTATGTCTGGTTTCTCTATTAACAAATAGTCATTTAATTCGTTTATTCCAGAAATACCGTCCATGTTTGTTTATACCACTTTTAATTTTTTCGTTTCTTCTCTTTTTTTTGTTTTATGTCTCCTTTTCTCTGATGTACCATTTTGCCTCAGATCCAGTACACTCCAAAAAGAACTTTTTTTTTTTCATTAGCTTCATTTCTTAGTGCCTTATCTTTCACTATTTCTTCATCATTCATTTCTTTTTTTATCCACACATTTTTGTAATTTTCACTGTTAGCTAGTTTTGCCACTTTTGATAGTATCTCTTCAGCTATCTTTTGGGTCCTTAGTTTGATTTTCATTGGCCTATAGTTTTTTTCTTTAGAGTATGTACGCATTCTATGCATATTATCGATTTCCTTCTCCAACTCTTGACCCTCGTCCTGAACTGCTTTCAGTATTTCCTTCACAATTTCTTTCTCTTTTTCTCTTTGGTATTTGTGTACATCATGTTTTTCTTTGATACCATAAACTGCAATGCATTTCTTTTTATCCACTGTATCTCTCACCCAGTTTTCCTTTTCTTTGATTACCTTAATTACTGTTTCCTTTGCATTCTCTTCTACCTGCTGTTGTACTATTTCTTTGAAAGGGATTTTTTAAATTTTGTGTTCCTGTTTCCACTGATTTTTTTTATTTGAATTAGATCTGTCTCTTTGATTCTCCCACTTTTTCAGTCACTGCTTGTAATTGTTCTTTGACCTCTTTCTTTAGTTCTTCATTTTTGTTTCTATCCTTGTTTTCCATTCTTTCATTTTCTCTTTTAATCATACTTAGTTCACTTTTTAGATCATTCAACTCTGTGTGTATTTTTACCTAGTTGTATTATATGGGAAGAGAGCTATGCTTGTAGTGACCTGTCTTTGTATCTTTCAGCATCTAGTTTGTTCTTAAATTCCTGTATAGTTTTTGCACACACTGTTGCCTCATCCAATTTGTTCCAGATATCTACCACTGTGTGGGAAAATATTCTTTTTCACATCTCCTCTATAACAAACCTTTTTGAGATTCTTTTTATGTCTTGTTTTCTCTTATCCCACTTTAATAAATCATCTCTGTCAAGGACTTTCATCCCTTTCATGAATCTGTAAATGGCCAGTAGATCTCTTTCTCTTCTTTGTTCAAGGGCATTGAAGGGGACGAAATGATAACACTACTACATTGAAATTCCTCCCAAAAACTCTGTAAGAACTCATTTAATTCTATCCAGAAAATCTCCCTTTCCTTTTCACTCTTCTCACTAGCAGGTCTTTATGGGCTTACAAATACCCAGATCTCCCATTACAGTTTCCCCTTCACCCACATCAATCTTAAAGATACAGTACTTCTACTCCATCATGTGCTTTCCCATCTTATCACTTGCCAGCAGAGCCATTCCTTCCCTCCCTCACCCCCTTATCACTCCCTACACTGTCAAACTTAAAATCAACCCTTCCTTTCATCATAGTTTTACTTAATGGTAATACATTCATCTTCTTTCTCACAAACATACTCTCAATCTTTTCCTTGTACTACAGCAACTAAACAAAAACATTCAAAACTAAGAACCAACAAGAAGAAAATTTAGAAAAGCACACAAGTATAAATAGATTGGATATTATTTATGTATCTATATACCAATAGACTTCTTCCCCCATACATATGAAGAAAAAGGAAAAAAAGAAAAAAAAATCACCCCCTACCCATGAGATATTTGAATCATCCTAGGCAAGGAAAATACAATCACTGAAACAGTAATGCAATATCATTAACACTTCTCCAAGATCTTCAAGACTGACTACCAAACTCCCTACTCCAAGCCTTTCTGGACATCACCCCTACAGGAAAATCCCTCCCCAGAGAAGTAAAAACCACAGTAGCATGCTTGTGTTCAGGTCAACATCCAGCAGTTTGACATTGCCAGAACAGAAACTGCTCTGGATATATCCATCACAGAGGGCACTGAACATACATCCATATACCAACAGCTCTTTCGCCTTACAAGGGAGGTAGCCAAAAAAACAAAGTCATAAAATCCACTTTCATTCCATCCCCACATACTCCACTCCCATCCACCTCCCTCCCTCCCTCTTATCGTGGCTCCTCCTGGATGACGGATCATTACTGCATCTTGCCCACTGCCCTGGGTCAGAAACAGTGTCACAAGACACAGCACATCCACAGCAAGGCTGCTTCATTAAATTGGCTAACCCCCTCTCTGTTTCCTCATGCAGAAATGGAGAAGACAGGGAGAAATCCCTTTGGGCTATGTCAATTTATTTTTCATGTATACTCCCTCAACCCCCATCCCCCACCCATTCCCCATCATACATCACAGCATCATCCATACACAACCATTCTCCATTCACTCCCATCTGTCCTCTCCCATCCTTCCCCAACAGACATTCCCTCTTTCCCAATGCCCCTTTTACCCCATCTATCCATCTCAACCTTGGTCGCCCCCTTATGTTCACTCGTTCCACCTCTGCTTTCCACACCTCTTTTTCTAATCTTTCTTCACTCATTCTTTCCATGTATCCATACCATCCCAATACTCTTTCATCAACCCTGTCTCCCAATTCCCTTTCCACCCCTGTTCTCATCCTCACCTCATTTCTCACTCTAGCCACCCTAGTAACCCCTATCATACTTCTCATGCACCTCATGAGGTAATGTACTACTGGACATGACCATGGAATATACAATGGCTCAGTGGGTCAGTAAAAACACCAGATACAGAAATAACAAGGAGCCATCAAAACTAGATTTAATATTTACAACAGAACCTGAAATTGTGGATAAAATCCAATACAAGACACCAATTAGAAAGAGTGACCATATACTCATTGAGACAGAACTAAAGGAAGAAATATACATGGAGAGAAATGAAAAGCATAGGAAAGGAAAATTGATGTACAACAAAATGGACTTTGCAAAACTAAAGAAATTCTTCCAGAATGCAAACTGGGAAAAATTTTACATGGAAGAGAAATGGGATATCTTGATGGATAATTACAATGAAGGGGTGAATAGGCACGTACCAAGGCATAAGCTAGAGAGAATGTACATTAAATGCTGGTTCAATAAAAGATGCAGTGAGGCTAAAGAGAGAAGGGACAGAGCTTGAAAAAGATGGAGAAGAGATAAGAAAATAAACTGGAAAATGGTAAGTTTATATAAAATATAGAAATTAGTATGTTAAAGTGAGAAGAGAGGAAAAAAGGAACCATGAAAAGGATATTATAGATAAATGCAAAGAGCAACCCAAACTATTCTATCAATATGTGAATGGTAAACTCAAAAACAAACAGGAAATTGTGAAACTATGCCAAGGGAATATAGAATACACAGAAGAATTAGAAATGGCTGTAGTCATGAATAATCACTTCAAATCTGTCTTCACTAGAAAGTACAATATTGGGACGAAGGAAATGAAAGGCAATCTTCCCCCATGAGCGAGATAACAATAACGCAAAAAGAAATAATGGAACATCTATCAAACCTTGACATCAGGAAATCACATGGCCCAGATGGAATTTTAAATTGGATTCTAAAAGAATGCAAAGAAGAACTAATGGACAAAATACATAATAAGTTGCTCACTTACAGAAGGAAAAATACCAAAAGACTGGAAAAATGCTAACATTGTACCAATATAAGGAGGAACCAACTAACTATAGGCCAGTCTCACTAACAAGCAATATAACCAAAATTTGAGAAAATCATCAAGAATAGATGGGTAAAACACCTGGAAGACAATATAATAAACCCAAGAAAATTTGGGTTCAGACAAGGAAGGTCATATACCACAAACTTAATATGTTTCTACTCAAGATTAATAGACATAGTGCAAAAAAGGAATGGATGGGCTGATTGTGCCTTCCTGGACGTACAAAAAGCTTTTGACAAAGTACCGCACAAAAAAATTATTTAAAAAAAAATGGAACATATAGGAGGGATACAAGGGAACCTACTAAAATGGATGGAGGATGAGAGTAGTGCTCAGAGAAAAATATTCAGGTTGGAAAGAGGTGATCAGTGGAGTATTGCAAGGATCTGTATTGGCTCCAATAATGTTTGCTATTTATGTGAATGACATGGATGATGATGTTAAATGTTACATGAGCTTCTTTGCAGACAATACCAAACTGTTAAGGAAAGTAAAAACTGAAAAGGATTGCGAATCACTGCAGGATGACCTGAATAAGGTATGGAACTGGAGCAAGAAATGGGAAGTGGACTTCAATATCAACAAGGTTAGCATAATGGAGTTTGGAAAAAGCAAAAACAGAATATCAGGACAATATAAAATTGGAACCAAGAAGGTAAAGAAGGAGAGATCCGAAAAAGATTTGGGTGTAATTATCTCCAACGACTTGTCCTATGATAAACAGATAAACAAAATTGTTGGAGAATCCTAGAACTTGCTAAGATCAATAAAAGTGGCATTTACATATTTGGAAGATGAAATGATTAAAAAAATATTGGTCACACTGATAAGGCCTAGACTAGAATATGCAGCGACATTGTGGTCACCCAGTACCAAAAAGAATATAAAGAAAATAGAAAGAATCCAGAGAACAGTAACAAAAATGGCACCTGCACTTGCAAACTTGTCATATGAGGAGAGATTGGCTAAACTGGAGTTACCGACCCTGGAGCAAAGAAAAAAGGGGGGTGACCTACTGACCATCTACAGAATCATAAAGGGCACAGAAATACTCGATAGAGAGGATTGTTAAACTGGGACAAGAGAAGCACAAGAGAACATGGAAAGAAAATATAAAAACATAGCTATAGAAGAGATATGAAGAAAAACAGTTTTCCACATAGAGTAGTAGACACATGGAACAAACTGGACAATGAAATATTGTGCACAAAAACCATTCATGAGTTTAAGAGCAAACTAGACACTGCGAGATACAAAGGCGGGACACCACGAGCATAGCTCTCCTTCCCGCAAAATACAACTAGGTAAATACACTCAAACTCCTCCCCTCTTCCTCTCTTATGTTCCACGTTTCTGACCCATACAGTGCTGTTGGCACAATCACTCCTTCATACAGTCTCCTCATATCATCCATTCCCAAATGTCTATTTCTTATTACACTTTTTAATCCCCCAAGGTATTTACTTGCTTCTCTCAATCTAAATTCTACTTCCACCACTCCTCCCTTTTCTGCCATATTCACACCCAAGTATCTAAAACTATCCATTTTCACTAGTCTCTCTCCCTTTATACTCACTTCCAGCCTGCTGCCACTTTCCCCCATTGTACATCTCATCACCTTTTACCCACATTTATCTTCAACTTACTTCTTTTGCACACCTTCCCAAACTTTGTCACTAACTTCCTCAATCCCTTCTCGGATCCTGCTACAAGTGCAGTGTTGTCAGCAAACAACAACTGGCTTATCTCCCACTTTTCTCCATTTTCTTTAACCATCTCCAATTTCCGACCCATTACCCTTTCATTTACCTCTCCCACCACTCATCCATGTATAGATTGAACAGCGAAGGCAACAAAACGCATCCCTGACAAAGCCCCACCTTTACCTCAAACCACTCACTCTCCATTTCTGATTCTAACACAAGCCCTACTGCTCTCATAAAAACTCTTGACTGCTCTTAAGAGCTTTCTTACTATCCCATATATCTGTAATACCTCCCACACTGCCTTCCTGTCTACCCTGTCATAAACCTTTTCCAAATCCTTAACCTCTTCAGTACGGGCCTTAAATCTCGCGGGCAGCAGCCAATGCCAGCCGTACGACATGTCGTAATAATACTCGCATCATAAAATATAGTCACCGCTTATATCGATCGTTCTCTCTTTCACCCGTGAATTTTGAAAACCATAGAGAATGTGATTAAGGGCAGTTTATAGAGAATGTCAAAACGCAGGGGCGACTACAATAAATATAATCAAGATGCCGATATGGCAACCTCGCATATCCACTTGCTCCTCATGACGCCTACGTATGCGGCACCGTATGGAAGGGGTTAGAGGCCCAAAAAAACATCCTTACCATTTCCTATAGCTTTCTCACATACCTGTCTTGCCACAAAAATCTGATCCACACAACCCCAACCTGTCCTAAACCCACACTGTTCCTCACTAATTACTCCCTTTGTTCCTCTCCTAATCCTCTTAATCAAGACCCTCCCATAAGCCTTTCCAACTACACTTAACAAACTGATCCCTTTGGAACTACTACACTCACACTTGTCACCTTTTCCCTTGTAAAGCAGAACTATACAGGCACTCCTCCAGTCCTCTGGCACTCTTCCTTTATGGAAATTGAGGTTTAATAACTTCAGGGAAAGTTTGAGAACTTACCGGTCACAATTTTCTGCCGGGTAAGTTTGAATTAAGTAGACACATGTAGGCCTTCTGAAACTGAAGACGTAAGATCCCTCGCCAAGAAGGTTTTAAAAGAGGGTCTGGAACCGGAGCTCTGGGTAGTCTGATGTCTGACCCAATGATAGTGGGCCGTATTCGGCAGGACTCTTATGAGTTCAAAAAGAGCTCAAAGAGCCACAGGTTAACATTCACTTTAAGTATTTTCTTCAAGTTTCCCAATTTATCAAACCAAAATTATTGTATCGATTTAACAAATAAAGAGGAGGGGAGTTTAATTGTATCTTATTTAAAGTTACGATAGGCATGTTTTGAAGTTTCAGGAAAGGTTCCTAAATCGAAGAAAATAACACTTTGAGGGAAAGTTTCCCGAACTAAGGTAAACACTTAGAATCCCAATAACAATAACCACACCTTCTCATAAACAAACATTAAATAACCTCACCAGCCAATCCACCATCACTGCACTGCCTTTTTTTTTTAGACACCCATCCAACCCAGGTGCCTTACCTGCTCTCATCATCTTAACAACTGCCTTCACCTCATCTTTCCATATTTTTCCTCCATTTCCCTCTCTCATCACTGTCATTTTCTTAGCACTTCCCACTGCAACTACCTTTCCCTCCCTATCCTCCTTCACATTTAGCAACTCCCTTTCCCTCCCTATCCTCCTTCACATTTAGCAACTCCCTTTTCTTCTCTACTTGATTTGCCTCCTCTTTCTTCATTTCTTTCCAAAACATCTTTTTATTACTTTCAAAATTTCCTGTCATACTATTACCCTATTTCATTGCTCTCCTCTTTGCCTACTTTATCTTATGCTTTATGTTTCTTCTCTTTTCTTTGTACCTCTCATATGATTCTCTCATCCTATTTTGTAACCAATCTGTGAAGGCTTGCTACTTCTCTTCTACACCCTTCTTTGCTTCCTCATCCCACCATCCGCCACCCTTTCTTCTATTTCCTCCCATCCTCCTTGTTCCACACACACCATCTTTGTATGCCTTGTGACTCCCTCCTTGAACCAATCCCATTCCTCCTCCACTCCTAGTTCTACTCTATCCTTCATTCCCTTCCACTCTCTTCTTTCTCCATCTATCCTCCACTCTCAACTTACCTTACACCAAATCATGATCTGATATTCCCCCTTTAGAACATGTATATCCTTAACTCTTCCTACTATTCTCCTGGTTACCACTATATAGTCCATTAACATTCTACCACCCTACCATCCACCACCCTCTCCCATGTGTACCTATGCTTGACTTTATTCCTAAACACTGTATTTGATATCAACTTGCTAGACACATCATCAACTCTCCACTATGATTTTTTCCTGGAACTCCACACTTAGTAACCACTCTATGGTTTATTTCCTACCCTAGCATTAAGGTCTCCCAATACCACTACATTGACATTTCTCCCTAATCCCTCTATACACTCATTTAAATCTATCCAAAAAAATTCCCTTACCTTTACACTCTTCTCACTATCAGCTTCATATGCACTTACAAAAACCATATCTCCCCACTTTCACCTTCATCCACATTAACCTTGAAGAAACATCCTTCCACTCCACCACACACTTACCTATCTCTTTACTTACTAGTATAGCCACTCCTCTCCCTCATCCTCTCTTCACTCCTGAGATCCACCTAATGACACTCCCAAACTCAATCTTGTCCCTCCCTTTCAACTTAATTTCACTCAGTGCCAACACATCCATCCTTCTCACAAGCATACTGCCTATCTCTTCCCTTTTACTCTTATCTGTACCACATCCATGTACATTAAAAGACCCAAACCTTAGGGTACTGGGTAGAAAGCTCCCAGACCCTTATATGACTTTTTTTTTTAGGAATGTTCCTTTTAGGGCTGGAGGGTGAAGGATGCCTAGTCCTATCCCTGTCCCATTTTTATTGACTTATATGACTTAAGTGGGAAAACTTGGTGTCAGTATTCTTTTCCCCCCCACAGGGTTCGGCAAAATGAGAAAATGAATATTCAGAGAAATGGTACAGGACAGTAACAAGAGTGGGGGACAGCATAACAGAGGGACATTCACAGTATAATAAAGTATCGTCATTTCTCTATGAATAGAGATTTCCTCTACCACAGACAAAATGATGTGTGGCTCTGGTTCATAGGGATACCCCATATAGACCCTAAAGTATCAGCTGCATGCTACTTAGCAGCTTTTAACCTGATAATAACATGTAGCCAATACCCCAGACAGTGATGATCAAATGTTCAGACAATAACGCAATCATTTTTCTTTGAATGACTTAGGACTGTTGGTTACCTGGGAGCCATAGGTCTCCTGCAAAAAAGAACTGAGGTAACAGATGGATTGATTGATTGATTTTCATTGTGTAGATACATATTTAACCTTTCCTTGATAGTCCCCTATGCCTTCCAGATACCAAACAATGGCTTACCTCGACCTTGCTATGATCATCTAGGCCCTCCTTTCCCTCTGGGGAAGTTACATCGCTTATGCAAGATAGTGCCTATGAAGGAGTATCATTCCCTGGAGATTAGTTGGACACTACCATCCTTACTGAAGCAATATAAAAGCAAGCCACTCCACTACATTTCACACCTCCTTGGTCATGAGGGGAGGGGATCCATTCTCTCATATTTGAAGAAAAGGTCAGTCTTGCAAAGAAGATAGCAATATTATATCTTACATGATTGTTTGCGTGGCTGACAAATTTGTATGAATGTATATAATTACATATGACTAGCAAAATGTGTGGAAAGCAGAATCAAATGAAGTGAACTTGAGTGGCAGTTAGTCTTTCATTAGCTTGGACATGGTGTATAGAAACAAGGTTGGTTTGTAGGAAGTTGGGTTTTCTGGTGGAATGTTTAGTTTTGATATGGGCATTATAAGTGCTCTTTATCAGATTTTTAAAATTAAGTTTACAAAAAAAAAAAAAAAGCACAATAATGGACTGGCTGGTGAGATTATTTAATGTTTCTATATGAGAGGGTAGAGTGCCAGAGGACTGGAGGAGTGCCTGTGTAGTTCCACTTTACAAGGGAAAAGGTGACAAGTGTGAGTGTACTAGTTTTAGAGGGATCAGTTTGTTAAGTGTAGTTGGGAAGGTTTTGATTGAGAGGATTAAGAGATATCTGCACCCATGTCCGGCAGCATAAGCAAGCTCGAGGACATGTTCCCGAAGCAGATGCGAATGTTGACAGATGTCGGGGAGTGGCCGGAGCAGTCGGACACCTTTCGGCATGCACCAGCCTTCCCAGGGGGAGGCGCAGGGGGCGCCGGGGCTTGACGGCCCGTGGTGATTCTCATCCCAATCCTTGGACGACTTGCAATATTTCTCCCAGTGACCCTTCTTGCTGCAGACCCAGCATCGGGCATTCCTGGCAGGACACTGGCAGGTGTGAGGGCGGTGTCCCTTGGTCCCGCAATTGTGGCAGGTGTCGCCAGGTCGTGAGGAGGGTGTGGGAGGTGGTTGAGGTGGGGGTGCGCGCACCTGGCGTTGAGCACTTTTATATGCCGAAATGGCGCGCACCTGCGGGTTGCCCTGGTGGTCCAAGACTGTCTCCCTTGCCGACTCGTGCAAGTGGCAATGGGTCACTACCTCCTGTAGTGACGCGGTTGCGGGGAGGGAGCTGATGAGCTGTATGAGTTCCTTGTCCCGGACGCCCATGAATATGACCATTTTCATCTGGGCCTCCACGCAAGCGACGGTGCCTAAGGTACATAGGTCTACCTCCCGGGCCTTGTCCTTGGCGCGGCCATAGAAGTCATCGAAGGACTTGCTGTGCTCTTGCCTGCATTGGAACAGGTCACGGCGGCAGAGGGCCTCAACTCGTGAGTCTCGGAGGTGGGATTGCAGCTAGTCGAGCACTTCGTCGGCTGAGAGTGGGGTATTGTGGGGGATGTCCAGCGAGTTCCGCAGAATCGCCTGTACGCTGAGAGACAAACATGATCTGAGTTGTATAATCTGTATGTTGTGCGGCATCCTATTGACGCCAGCCATGGCGGTGTAGTCGGCCCAGCCGCAGCGCCACAACAGGATCGACTGGAATTGGGCGTCGGCCTGCAACGGTGGCGGCCATGGGACCGTTAGGTTGCCTGGCGGCAGGGGGGGTGGTCGGCGCTCCGGCAACAGGAGGGGCCGGGACAGGCAAATTCGGTGGAGGGCTTGATAGAGGGGACGGCGTGAGGGTGACTAGGGTTAGTTGGTGAAGGGTCTCTGCCATTGCGTCCATTTTCGCTCGGTCTTCCCTCCGTTCCTCTCGGACCACCACCATGCTTGCCGCTAGGCATTGCACGGCGTTGTTGCTGCCATCCCGTGGAAGCGTCGCTGTCTTGCGACGAGGGTGAATCGCTCCTTTGTGCCATGGACCGGGTTTGGGGGTGTGGTCTTCGCGAGTCAGCTGGGGCGTGGCGTGACGTAAGTGCATTCACTATGTGGGTCACGGTTGCGTCAGGGGAGAGGGCGCTCTACCAAAGTGCTGCGCTCTACCAAAGTGCTGTATCCAAGGGGTTGGAATGAAGGGCATCTTTTTTTGGTCCTCTAGGGGTCTGCCGAAGTGCATCACACGATAGGGCTCCACTGCTGAACTGCACTGCACGATACTGCACGGTTCGACGTGCATACTATTGCAGGATTCCTGTGACCCCATATTCATGTAAGCACCACCGGATCACGTATTGTCAAGTACTGGCATTCGTTCACTTGTGTGCCACCAATTACCGAACCGCACTCATGTTTCACTGCTGCATGGTGCAAGGATGCTTGCAATTGCAAGATACTACTCACTACACCATGGTTGCAAGCATGTTGCAAGGGGCAGCAGTGAAACAGGTGGTACAGTTAGTGGGTTTATTAATCAGTAGGTTATGCATACAGAGGGGGAATGTCAAGTACCCATGAGTTTTACAGAGCGACTGCCCATGGGCGAAGGTGTTAGGTGCTGTGAGCACACATACATGAATAGGACCTCTGATAGGTCTATGAATGGGGTCCTTGTCTGGGGGTCAGGCACGCAGCGCTCCGCCCTTGCTCTAGTTAGTCCTACACTATACCACAAGTTCGTATCAGTCCTACACTATACCACACCAACTTTGTCTTTGCTCTCTGTATTCTTTCTAATTTCTTTATATTCTTCTTAGTACTGGATGTCCATAATGTTGCTGCGTATTCCAGTTTTGGTCTTATTAATGTAACTAATATTTTTTAAATAATTTCTTAATCCAAATAGTCAAATGCCACTTTCATTGACCTTAATAGGTTGAAGGTTTCTCCAATTATTTTGTTTATATGTTTGTCTGGTGTCATGTCTTTGCTGATTATTACTCCAAGGTCTTTTTCCAAGTTCACTTTTTTGACTTCTTCTTCACCAACTTTATAATTTTTTTATATTCTGTTTTTACTTTTTCCAAACTCCATTCTACTACATTTCTTGATATTGTAGTTCACTTCCCACTTTTGAGTCCTTTTCCAGATTTTTTCCAGGTCTGACTGTAATGATTCACAATCCTCCTCTGTTCTTACTTTAGTATTTTTGTGTCATCTGCAAAGAAATTCATATAACACTACTCCTTCATCCATGTCATTTATATGTGTATATATATATATATATATATATATATATATATATATATTTACATATACTAAAGGCTTTTTTCCCCATACTGGGGAGGTAGCCAAAAAAAACAAAGGCATGAAATCCACTCCCAGCCATTCCATCCTCACATACTCCACTCCCATTCACACCCTTCCCTCCCTCTTATCATGGCTCCTCTGGGATGATGGGTCATCCCTGCATCTCACCCACTGCCCTGGGTCAGAAATAGTGTTGCAAGATATAGCATATCCACAGCAAGGCCGCTTCATTAAATCAGTGACCCTCCCTCTCCATCCCCTTATGCAGAAATAGAGAAAATGGGGAGAAATCCCTTCAGGCTGCATCAATATATATATATATATATACGTATATATATATATATATATGTATATATATATATATATATGTATATATATAAATATATATAACTATATATATATATAATATATATGTATGTATATATATATCTATATATGTATATATATATATGTATGCATATATATATATATATATATATATATATATATAGTTTAACTTATATATCAGTGTTGCAGGGTAATTAAAAGAATATAAGAGCAGCACTTTGCATTTACAAATAGAAAAGCCTTCACACCAGTTCTCTCAATTCCTTGAGACCCTAGTGTTCCCTTCCTACATACAAAATCAAAACAAATGATGCACAAAAAGTGCAATGGTATGAACAAATATAATAGAGTTAACATATTCCCTTCCTTCCAAATCAAAAGTAAAGTTTTGTAGTTAAGTAATAAACATTAAACTATGAATTTAGAGAGTTTAAGAGTTGATTATAAAATTAACACAAAACTTAATTGGATGACAAAAATAATATTTTCCTTTTACCTTACTAAATAAGAAAAAATAATAATTTATCCATTTACAATACCAAAGTTCCTTTTTGAAGGATGCTAGCTCTCTTCATAGAATTGACTCCTTATTTTGTCAGAGCATCAGCTGTGTATTTGAATCCACCCAAAATATATTTAATTCCTTATTTTGAATCATGTCATTGATAACTATGTCAGTTCTTATCTCTTCTTAGAAGCATTTTTCATTAAGTGCACATTACCTACAGTGCTCGACAAAAGTTCGCGGCGCCTCAGCAAATCTAAACAAAAATGCACAAAAATGTAATTAATCATTATATTTATTGGATTTTTACTCAACTAATACTTGGTTGGGAGTCCTTTGCGCTTTAACACAGCCTCAAGACGACGTGGAAGTGAAGCAGCTAGGTTGTAGAGGGCTGTAGGCTCAAAATTATCCCAGATTTCCTGAATGGCTGCCTCGAGCTTGGGTATAGAGCTGACGTCTTTGCCTTGTAACCTCTTCTTTATAATGTGCCACAAATTTTCAATTGGGTTCAAATCAGGGCTATTACCTGGCCAGTCCTTTATAAAGTTCACTTCACAGTCGTTGAGCCAAGTAGTGATGGATTTAGCAGTGTGGCAGGGGGCACCGTCCTGCTGAAAAACTGTGGCACCTGTTTTTTCAAATGATTCAGGTAAATTTTCACACAGAAGCTCCAAGTACACGTTTTGGTTCACTTTTAAGTTCTTGGGTAACACTACTAATGACCCCAAGCCCTTGCCGCTGAAACAGCCCCACACCATTAAAGTATCAGGGAATTTGACAGTACCCTTGGCGTACCGAGGGTCAAGCGGGTCACTTCCATGTCGCCGGTACACCTTTGCACCACGGTTACAGGTGACACTGAAGGTGGCCTCGTCAGACCACAAAACGTCAAGCCAGTCGTCCTCAGTCCAGTGAGAGTATTTCTTGGCAAATTCAATCCTTCTGGCTTTCTGCTTTTTGGTGACAAGTGGCTTAGCAACAGGCTGGTGACTCACGTACCCAAGCTCATGCACCCTTCGTGACACTGTCCTCACAGACACCTTGTGGATAAAGTTGAGACAAAAGTTCGCAGCGCCTATACAGTGTAAACAAACCCTCAAACTATACGCCGCTGCCAGACAACACCACTCAGTTGCCACGTGGCTGTCATTGTGAGAGAGTGTCTGCGGTACATTTTTTTTTGGTAGCTCCAATCCTGTGACCTTACCATTGCCTGTGACCTTACCATGGCCGATGCAGCTTATAGAAGCAAGCAGTTAATAGCCCAGATCATTGCTCTACATGAATCAGGCAAGAAAATGAAGGAAATAAGTGAACAGTTAAGCTGTGCAAAGTCTACAGTGAGGAAGTGGTGTGCACGTGCAAGAGATTTGCCAGATTACATTTTGCCTGCTCACAAACCACGCTCAGGATGCCCTAGAAAGACTTCTACAAGGGCAGATACCATCATAAAACGAACTCTAGAGGCATCTCCTCGTAGGACAGCAAGGGTAGTGAAGGAACAGAACCCTGGGGTGTTTGGTTAGGTGTCTGTGAGGACAGTGTCACGAAGGGTGCATGAGCTTGGGTACGTGAGTCACCAGCCTGTTGCTAAGCCACTTGTCACCAAAAAGCAGAAAGCCAGAAGGATTGAATTTGCCAAGAAATACTCTCACTGGACTGAGGACGACTGGCTTGACGTTTTGTGGTCTGACGAGGCCACCTTCAGTGTCACCTGTAACCGTGGTGCAAAGGTGTACCGGCGACATGGAAGTGACCCGCTTGACCCTCAGTACGTCAAGGGTACTGTCAAATTCCCTGATACTTCAATGGTGTGGGGCTGTTTCAGCGGCAAGGGCTTGGGGTCATTAGTAGTGTTACCCAAGAACTTAAAAGTGAACCAAAACGTGTACTTGGAGCTTCTGTGTGAAAATTTACCTGAATCATTTGAAAAAACAGGTGCCACAGTTTTTCAGCAGGACGGTGCCCCCTGCCACACTGCTAAATCCATCACTACTTGGCTCAACGACTGTGAAGTGAACTTTATAAAGGACTGGCCAGGTAATAGCCCTGATTTGAACCCAATTGAAAATTTGTGGCACATTATAAAGAAGAGGTTACAAGGCAAAGACGTCAGCTCTATACCCAAGCTCGAGGCAGCCATTCAGGAAATCTGGGATAATTTTGAGCCTACAACCCTCTACAACCTAGCTGCTTCACTTCCACGTCGTCTTGAGGCTGTGTTAAAGCGCAAAGGACTCCCAACCAAGTATTAGTTGAGTAAAAATCCAATAAATATAATGATTAATTACATTTTTGTGCATTTTTGTTTAGATTCGCTGAGGTGCCGCGAACTTTTGTCAAGCACTGTACATAGAATTCCACAGGCAATTTACTCACATTATTAAATACTATTTGTAATAACATCTTCTGAAGTTAATAATATCCACTGCCTCTATTGCTTCTAGTGTCTCTGCAGCTAGGGTGCTTTACACAACTCTTCTTATTTTCTTGGTTTCCCAGTACAAAGGACAAATAAATCCATTTTCCCCCTCAAGGAAAATTACTAAACCTCCAGCACTACTAAATATATTAGGAAGATTAGCATAGGAAGCATTATTATACACAACCACCTTTTAGGAGTGTCACCTAGCACTGGGAAGTACAGGAAACTCTCAAAAGTACAGGCTTTCATTAAACACTTTTTTGCCTCAAACAGATCTTCTACTTCTGGGTTATTCACTTTACAGCTAAGTTCTAAAACATCATATGATAAATCAGGTCTTGAATCAGCACATAACCACCCTAGTTGGCCTACCAGACTCTCTACTTCTTCATTACACTGCATGTTCTTATTTAATCCTCTCACAGCACTGGCATTTATGGATTTTAGAGATTTACAATAATCATTTTGATGAATTGTGATACTGTGTTCATTCTGTACAATATCTAGTCCAGTGTATTTGAAAATAGCACTGCTCTGTTCACTGATCTTAAACTGCTTCCAATTTTGCCAATGATCATTTTTTCAAACTCTATTGTTCCTCCCCAGAGGAAGTAATTTACATGCATCAAGAAGATGCCACATAATTCCTCTTCATAATACCAATAAAATGCTGCAGGCTCAGTTTTTACTTGAATACAGCCCAGCTTCAACAAGAGAGCCTTTACTGTTAGATACCACTTCCTAGCTGAATCATTAACCACTCCAGTATGAGTCAAATTATTGTGCACAGTATTGACCACCATATGCACAATGCATTACATTACTTGCATCATAAAATATAAAGTCACTGCTGTATTATTTGATCTCTTTTACTCTGAGTTCCCTTTCCACCCCTGTTCTCCTCGCCTCCTCATTTCTCACTCTATCTAGCCTAGTAACCCCTATCATACTTCTCAGACATTTCATCTCAAACACATTCAAGCTCCTTCTTTCTTCCTCTTTCATGTTCCATGTTTCTGTCCCGTACAATGCTGTTGGCACAATCACTCCTTCATATAACCTTCTCTTAGCATCCATTCCCAGATGTCTATTTCTCATTACACTTTTCAATCCACCAAGGCATTTACTCGCTTCTCTCAATCTACATTCTACCTCCACCCCCACTCCTCCCTTTCCTGCCACATTTGCACCCAAGTATCTAAAACTATCCACTTCCTCCAGTCTTTCACCCTTAATGCTCACCTCCAGCCTGCTGTCACTCTCTCCCCTTGTACATCTCATCACCTTACTTTTACCCACATTCATCTTCAGCTTCCTTCTTTCACACACCTTCTCAAACTCTGTCACCAACTTCCTCAATCCCTCCTCTGATCCTGCTACAAGCGCAGTGTCGCCAGCAAACAACAGCTGGCTCACCTCCCACTTTTCTCCATTTTCTTTAATCATCTCCAACCCCTGACCCACAACCCTTGCATTCATCTCTTGCACCACTCCATCCATGTAAAGATTGAACAGCCAGGACGACATAACACATCCCTGACAAAGTCCCACCTTTACCTCAAACAATTCACTCTCTCCATTTCTAATCCTAACACAAGCACTACTACTCTTGTAAAAACTCTTGACTGCTCTTAACAGCTTTCCTCCTATCCCGTATATCTGCAGTACCTCCCACAGTGCCTTCCTGTCTACCCTGTCATAAGCCTTTTCCAGATCCATAAAAGCCCAAAAAACATCCTTACCTTTTCCTATACCTTTCTCACATATCTGTCTTACCACAAAGTTCTGATCTACACAACCCCTACCTGTCCTAAACCCACACTGTTCCTTACCAATTACTCCCTCTGTTCCTCTCCTAATCCTCTCAATCAAGACCCTCCCATAAGCCTTCCCAACTACACTCAACAAGCTGATCCCTCTGTAACTACTACACTCACACTTGTCCCCCTTTCCCTTGTAAAGTGGAACTATACAGGCACTCCTCCAGTCCTCCGGCACTCTACCCTCTCTTAACCCCTTCCATACGGTGCCGCACACGTAGGCGTCATGGGGAGCGAGTGTATTCGCGAGGCTGCCATATCGGCGTCTTGATTATATTTATTGTAGTCGCCCCTCCATAATGACATTCTTTCTAATTCTTTTGTAATCGCATTTTCTATGGTTATCAAAATTCACGGGTGAAGAGAGAACGATCGATATAAGCGGTGACTATATTTTATGATGCGAGTATTATTACGACACGTCGTACGGCTGGCATTGGTTGCTGCCACCGAGGTCTAAGTCCATGACGCCTACGTGTGCGGCACCGTATGGAAGGGGTTAAACAAACATTAAACAACCTCACCAGCCAGTCCACCATCACTGTACCTCCTTTCTTCAGACATTCTGCATGGCATCCATCCAGACCAGGTGCCTTACCTGCTCTCATCATCTTAACAGCTGCTTTCACTTCATCCTTCCCTATTTCTCCTCCATTTTCCTCACTCATCACTCTCATTTTCTTAGCGCTTCCCACTGCAACTACCATTCCCTCCCTATCCTCCTTCACATTTAGCAACTCCCTAAAATACTCTGCCCACCTTCCTCTCACTGCCTTCTCTTCCATTATCATCTCTCCATCTGCACCTTTTACCTTTTCTTCTCTACTTGATTCGCCTCCTTTTTCTCTTTTAATTTCCTTCCAAAACATCTTTTTATTGCTTTCAAAATTTTCTGTCATACTCTTACTCCATTTCACATCTGCTCTCCTCTTTGCTTCCTTTATCTTATGCTTAGCTTCCCTTCTCTTTACTCTGTACCTCTCATAAGATTCCCTCATCCTAACTTGTAGCCAATCTATGAATGCCTGCTTCTTCTCTTCTACACATTTCTTGGCTTCCTCATCTCACCACTCACTACCCTTACTTCTTTTTCCTCCCGCCCTCCTTGTTCCACACACCATCTTTGCACACCTTATGACTCCCTCCTTGAACCATCCCCATTCCTCCTCCACTTCTAGTTCTACTCTATCCTTTACTGCCTCCCACTCCTCTTTCAGTTTCTTCTTAAACTCACTCTCCTTTTTTTCCTCATTTAAGCAGTTCACTCTAAGTACCTCCCTACCGTCTGCCCTTTTCCTCTTTCTCCACCTATTCTCCACTCTCATTTTACCCTCCACCAGGAAATTATCTGATATTCCCCCACTCTCTCCCCTTAGAACATGTACATCCTTAACTCTTCCTACCATACTCCTGGTCACCACTATATAGTCCATTAACGCTCTATCTGCCACCCTTCCATCCACCACCCTCTCCCATGTGTATTTATGCTTGACTTTCTTCTTAAACACTGTATTTGCTATCATTAACTCTCTTTCAAGACATGTCTCCACCATCATTTCTCCACTACAATTTTTACCTGGAACTCCATACTTCCCAATCACTCCGTCTATTAGCTCATTTCCTACCCTAGCATTAAGGTCTCCCAATACAACTACATTGACATTTCTCCCTAATCCTTCTATGCACTCATATATACCCAAAAAGCCTCCCTTTCCTCTACGCTCTTCTCACTACCAGGTCCATACACACTTACAAAAACTCACATCTCCCTTCCCAGCTTCACCTTCATCCACATCAACCTTGATGAAACCTCCTTCCACTCCACTACCCGCTTACCTATCTATTCACTTACTAGTATAGCCACCCCTTCTCTTCCTCGTCCCCTCTTCACTCCTGAGTACCTCCCAGCTACACTCCCAAACTCACAGTTGCCCTTTCCTTTCATTTTAGTTTCACTCAAAGCCAGCACATCCATCTTTCTTCTCACAAACATACTGTCTATCTCTTCCCTTTTACTCTCATCTGTGCCACATCCACGCACATTAAAAGACCCAAACCTTAGGGTACTGGTTGGAAAACTCCCAGACCCTCTTATGCCTTTTCTTTTCTTTTTAGGAATGTCCCCTTTCGGGGCTACAGGTAGTAGGACTCCTAATCCCATCCCTGTCCTGTTTTTTGTTGCCTTTTACGACTCAAGTGGAAAGACTTGGTGGTAGCATTCTCTTCCCCCACCACAGGGTTGGCGAAAACAGAAAATGAATACTCAGAGAAATGGTACAGGACAGCATCAAAGGGTTGGGGCACAGCATAATGGAGGGACAGTCATAGTATAAAAGTGTCATCATTTCTATATGTACAGATTTTTCCTCTATCACGGACAAAATGATGTGTGGGTCTGGTCCGTAGGGGCTCCTCATATAGACCCTAAAGTATCAACTGCATGCTACTTTGCCACAATAACATGCAGCCAATACCCCAGGGGTGGAAAGGGAACTAGGAGATAGGGTTGATGAAAGGGTATTAGGATGGTCTGGACACATGAAAAGAATGAGTGAAGAAAGACTAGTAAAAGAAGTGTGGAAGGCAGAGGTGGAAGGAGTGAATATGAGGGGGCATCCTAGGATGAGATGGATGGATGGATGGGGTGAAAGGGGCATTACAAAAGAGAGGAGAGGACAAAAGATAGAGGTGAATGGAGAAGGGTTGTGTATAGATGATGCTGTGATGCATGAGGGGGAGTGGGTGGGGGATGGGGGGTGAGGAAGTATGTATAAAAAAAAAGAAAAAAAAGAAAAGACGCATCCCGAAGGGATTTCTCCCCGTCTTCCCCATTTCTGCATGAGGGGACAGAGAGGGGGGGGTCACCGAAGTTATGAAGTGGCCTTGCTGTGGATGTGCTGTGTCTTGCGACACTGCTTCTGACCCAGGGCAATGGACAGGATGCAGGGATGACCCGTCATCCAGGAGGTGCCAAGATAAGAGGGAGGGAGGAGGGTGGAGGGGAGAGGAATATATAGGAAATGAAATGGGTGGGAGTGGTTTCTATGTCTTTTTCTTTTTGGCTACCCCCCAGGTAGGGGGGAAATGCCTTTGGTATATGTATGTATGTATGTTACTCTGAGTAATAATAAACACAGAAAGCATGATGAAACCAGTTCACAGAATCTGGGAACTCATGTACAACTACAAAAAATATATATACACCTATCCCCCAGCTATCGCATTTTACTGCTGTCGCGCATAGTTGAAAAGTTGACACAATTTCTATATCGTGCATCAAATTGGCTGCTATCGCGCACCTCTAGCCCAAATTTTCTTATCACACGGCACACGGTTGCTATCACGAGCCCCCGTGACGTCACGGGCGGCAGCCATCTTTGTTGGCTTGAGCTGCAGACACATTGAGGTCATCCTTGATGGCTGTCTGAAAGCCAAGGAGTATCTCTGGTAGTTGGGGTAGCCAGAAGCTGTTGTTGCAGTGGAGGAGGAATGGGGATGTTTCAAGGCATCACAAGGTGTGCAAAGATGGTGTGTGGATCAAAAGGACAGGAGGAAATAGAAGTGTAGTAGTGGTGGGAATAGGCAGCAAAGAAGGTTGTACAAGAGAAGAAGCGAGTATTCACAGATTTGTTACAAAATAGGATGATGGAATCATATGAGAGATACAAAGAAAAGAGAAGAAAAGTAAAGCATAACATAAAGGAAACAAAAGGAGAGCAGATGTGAAATGGGGTAAGAGCATCATAAGAAAATTTAAAGTAATAAAAAGATGTTTTGGAAAGAAATGAAGAGAGGAAGAGGAGGCAAATCAAGGTAAAAGGTGCAGATGGAGAGATGATAATGGAAGAGAAGGTAGTAAGAGGAAGATGGGCAAAGTATTGAATTTGCTAAATGTGAAGGAGGATAGGGAGGAAAAAGTAGCTGCAGTAGGAAGCGCTAAGAAAATGACAGTGATGAATGAGGAAAATGGAGGAGAAATAAGGAAAGATGAAGTTGAGGCAGTTGTCAAGATGATGAGAGCAGGTAAGGCACCTGGGTTGGATGGGTGTCATGCAGAATGGATAATAATAATAATAAAAAAAAAAAAAAAAAAAAAAAAAAAAAACTGAGGTTATTCAATGTTTGTTTAAGAGAGGGTAGAGTGCTAGAGGACTGGAGTGCCTGTATAGTTCCACTTTACAAAGGAAAAGGTGACAAGTGTAAATGTAGTTTCAGAGGGAACAGTTTTTTAAGTGTAGTTGGGAAGACTTATGGAATGGTCTTGAGAGGATTAGGAGAGCAAGAGGAGTAATTATTGAGGGACAGTGTGGGTTTAGGACAGGTAGGGGTTGTGTAGATAAGATTTTTGTGGTAAGACAGATATGTGAGAAAGCTTTAGGAAAATGTAAAGATGTTTTTTGGTCCTTTATGGATTTGGAAAATGCTTATGACAGGGTAAACAGGAAGGCAATGTGGGGGGTACTATAGATATATGGGATGTGAGGAAAGCTTTTCAGAGTAGTCAATTTTTTTTAACGAGAGTAGTAGAGCTTGTGTTAGAATCAGAAATGGAAAGTGTGAGTGGATTGAGGTAAAGGTGGGACTTTGCCAGGAATGTGTTTTGTTGCCTTGGATGTTCAATTTATACATGGATGGGGTAATGCAAGAGGTAAATGCAGGGGTAATGGGTCAGGCATTGGAGATGGTTAAAGAAAATTGAGAAAATTGGGAGATAATCCAGTTGTTGTTTGCCAGCCGCACTGGACTTGTAGCAGGATCAGAGGAGGGAGTGAGGAAATTAATGACAGAATTTGGGATTTCTCCCTGTCTTCTCCATTTTTGCATGAGGGGACGGAGAGGGGGGTCGCTGACTTAATGAAGTAACTTTGCTATGGATGTGCTCTGTCTTGTGACACTGATTCTTACCCAGGGCAGTGGGCGAAATACAGGGATAACCTGTTATCCAGGAGGAGCCATGATAAGAGGAAGGGAGGGGTGTGGATGGGAGTGGAGTATGTGGGGATGGAATGGGTGGGAGTGGATTTTATGCCTTTGATTTTTTGCTACCTCCCTTGTAAGGGAGGAAAAGCCTTTGGTATATGTTTGTATGCCATGTCCCTGTTTTTTTTTTTTTTTTTTTTTTTTGTTTGTTTTTTTTCCCTCTTCTTCTTCAGTCCCACATCTTTTGTTAAATCATTCCTGTTTCTGCTTTTTCCTTTTCCTTCCATTAGTCTTTGGCACATAATATTTCACTCACAGGTTGTAAATGTCAAAAAGGATTTCTATCTTCTATATTCCCATGGTATTCATGAGCTCCTCCCAGTTTGCTTCTTCAAAGACTTTTTTCAACCATGTATAAATCTGCTTTCCCAAAATTGAGTCTTCCTTGCCTGTGTGGTTCATTTACTGCCTCTATTTCATCATCCTCTTACTTATATTCAGTTGTTACATGGTCACTTTTTCCTATTGGGCAGAGGAGCTGGTGATGTCTGGTTCTTTGGTTAGTAGCAGATCTGATCTTGTGGGAATGTCATCTCTTAGCCAGGTCACTTCCTTTACCCACTGGGTCATTGTGTTCTCCAAATGATTATGCTATGTTCAATTAGGGTCAAATTCAAGACAGAATTGAGTTATTATCAGTCAAATCTGTTAATGCCAAGGTACTCTCATCGTGTGAATAGAATTGTCAGATATTAGTCACAACTAAATCTATGAAATACATTTGAACTGAAGAGTGATGCATTTTTACTCTGTTTCCTTATTGGCTTGTCTTGTTTCCAGAGTATGGGCTGTTGGGTTATACTCGGGTAATGATGAGTCAGGATTTGAACAAAACCAATGTTACTCAATCATGAACATCACTGTGGAGCTCACTGACCTTGGATTTAGTAACATTGAAAAAGTAAGTAAACTTGGATATTATTATTATTTTCTTTTCTATTTCACTGCATTTGTAGCAGGATCAGAGCAGGGATTGAGGAAGTTAGTGACAGAGTTTGGGAAGGTGAGCAAAAGAAGGAAGTTGAAGATAAATGTGGGTAGAAATAAGGTGATGAGATGTACAAGGGGAGAAGACTGGAAGTGAGTATTAAGGGAGAGAGACAGAAGGAAGTAGATAGTTTTAGATATTTGGGTGTGAATGTGGCGGGAAAGGAAGGAGTAGAGGTGGAGGTAGAATGTAGATTGAGAGAAGCAAGTAAATAACTTGGGGGATTAAAAAGTGTAATGAAAAATAGACATTTGGGAATAGATGCTTAGAGGAGAATGTATGAAGGAATGATTGTGCTGACAGCACTATATGGGGCAGAAACATGGAACATAAGAGAAGTAGAGAAGAGGAGTTTGAATGTGTTTGAGATGAGGTGCCTGAGAAGTATGATAGAGGTGACTAGGCTGGATAGAGTGAGAAATGAAGAGGTGAGGAAAAGAACAGGAGTGGAAAGGGAGTTGGGAGATAGAGTATTGGGATGTTTAGGGTACATGGAAAGAATGAGTGAAAAAAGATTAGTCAAAGAAGTGTGGAAGGCAGAGGTAGAAGGAGTGAAACCAAGGATGAGATGGATGGATGGGGTAAAAGGGGCATTCGGAAGGAGTGGAATGTCTGTTGAAGAAGGTCAGGAGAAGAGAGAAGATGGGGTGAATGGAGAACAGTTATGTATGGATGATGCTGTGATGCATGAGGGGGAGTGGGTGGGGGATTTGGATGAGGGAGTATATGTGAAAAATAAATTGACACAGCCTGAAGGGATTTTTCCCCGTCTTCTCCATTTCTGCATGAGGGGATAGAGTGGGGGGGGGAGTCGCTGATTTAATGAAGCGGCCTTGCTGTGGATGTGCTGTGTCTTGCAACACTGCTTCTGACCCAGGGCAGTGGGTGAGATGCAGGTAGGGGTGTGGATGGGAGTGGAGTGTGTGGGGATGGAATGGGTGGGAATGTATTTTATGCCTTTGTTTTTTGGCTACCTCTCTTATAGGGGGGAAAAAGCCTTTGGTGTATGTATGTATTTATTTATTTTTTGCCCTTAAAGCTGCATAACACAGCTAGATAGCAACTGGAATAAGATATATAAAGAATGTCACAACTATTAGAATTGATTATGTATTCACCATTTCACTGTGGTGACATTCCCTACAGGACTAAACTGAATTAAATACTTTGACATAATTCAGAGAACCGTAAAATACATCACCATGGGCTTGGGAAACTTTTGTAGAGAGGTAAATACTATTAGAACATTGGATATAATTATTTAAAGGAATTACATGTACTGGTACTATTTTTTTGTAATTCTTAATTTTTGGGGTGAAAATGATATTTCATTCCTTCATTCTGACAGTTTGAATTTAGTGAAGCCTCCCACATGTTATTTTTGATATAGGTGTGATTGAACAACACACATGAGGGTTCATAAGATTCAAAGTTTTCAATTGTCATAGTTAATGACAGGGATATATTATGTTTTGCTTCATGTGGAATATATTTTCAAAATAGAAAAATAAAAATGACAAGATTTTTTTCTGAACAAAGTAAATAAGCTAGTGCACAGTTGATAATTCATTATGTTTATAAAAGGATAAATTGTAATCGATTGTACCTTCATTTCATTGTAGGTTTTGCAGGTGATATTCCAGTACCTTGCCATGTTGAGAGAAGTAGGCCCAGTTGAGAGAATCTTCAAGGAAGTGCAAAAGATGGAACAGCTGGACTTTGAGTATGCTGAGGAAATGAATCCTTTGGAGAATGTTGAAAACTTGGCAGAAGACATGATTCTGTATGAACCAAAGGATTATCTGACTGGGGGGAGTTTGTTGGAAGAATATAATCCAGAGGTAAATTTAATGGACTCTTAAGAGGTGAACAGGTACCTGTAGTGCATAGAAATAATAGTCAGCATATAGGTTTAGGGGAAGCAATGACTAGCACCTGCCAAGGATGATCCTGAGATCCTGATCCTGAGACAAATGTTGGGAAGCTACTAGAGGTGCATCTGTGGAGTTAAGATTACAAAGGATTACAAAGGAGGAGCATGCAGACAGGAGACCTTTTGGTCCATAACTAGGTCGGATGCAAAAAATATGTGTAATAATGAATAAATAAAAAAATAAATTAAAATTATAATATAAATAATAATAAATAGAATAAATGCAAATGTATAGTTAAATAATAATCAAACAGGTAGATAGTAAATAATAATAAATTTAGATAAATAATGATAAATGAAAATCAAGCAAATAATAAAAACAAATAAATAATATAAAATTAATGATAGTCATCACAGCATCTTGTTTAGGTGTTTATCTAAACGAATCTTAAAGCTTCGAACTGAACTACATTGCACTGCCTCTGCAGGAAGTTTATTCCACTCATTAACTACACAGTTGGCGAAGTTGTTTCTACCCACTTCCAAATTAAATCTATTTCCTGACAGTTTGAGACCATTATTTCTTGTCAGATTTTCATTCAGTATGAAAATTTTGTCACTTTTGATGTCAATTCCCTTTAGAATCTTAAAAATCTGTATCAAGTCACCTATGAGTCCATGCATTTTTAGGGAAAACAGATTCATATATTTTAGTCAATTTTTGTATGGTTTATTTTTTATATTTGGAATCAGTTTTGTGGCTCACTGTTGCACTCTTTCCAATTTGTCAATGTCTTTAATGAGATTCAGTGACCGTAAGGAAACAGCATATTCCAAATGTGGACGAACTAATGATATATGTACTTACCTAGTTGTATTATACGGGAAGGGGAGCTATGTTTGATAGTGACCCATCTTCGTATCTCACAACATCTAGTTCTTAAATTCTTGTATGCTGTTTGCACATACTATTGTTTCATCTAATTTGTTCCAGACATCCACCACTCTGTGTGGAAACTTTTTTTTTTTTTCTTTTCTTTCAGATGTACTACCCGGTATCCTTTTTAAGTTTCTTTTCATGTTCCCGTATTTTTCATTTATCCCACTTTAATAAGTCTTCTCTGTCAAGGTCTTCCATGCCTTTTATGATTATGTAAATGGCCAATAGATCTCCTCTTTCTCTTCTTTGTTCCAGGGTTGGTAGTTCCAGTTTAGACAATCTTTGTTCATATGTCAATTTTGAAAGTGTTGGTGCCATCTTTGTTATTGCTTTTTGGATTTTTTCTAATTTCCTTGTATTATTTTTTGTACTAGGTGTCTATAGTGTTGAAGTGTACTACTGTCTTGGTCTTATCAGTGCAACTAATATTTTTTTTACCATTACTTCATCTGGGTCTGGGAGTTTTCGGACCAGCACCCTAAGGTGCTTTTAATGTGTGTGGATGTGGTACAGATGAGAGTAAAAGGGAAGAGATAGGTAGTATGTTTGTGAGAAGAAAGTTGGATGTGTTGGCTTTCAGTGAAACTAAGGTGAAAGGGAAGGGGGAGTGTAAGTTTGGGAGTGTAAGTGGGAGGTTATCAGGAGTGAAGAGAGGGCGAGGGAGGGAAGGGGTGGCTATTCTAGTAAGTGAAGAGATAGGTAAACGTGTAGTGGAGTGGAAGGAGGTTTCCTCAAGGATAATGTGGATGAAGGTGAAACTGGGAAAGGAGATGTGGGTCTTTGTAAGTGCATATGGGCCTGGCAGTGAGAAGAGTGTAGAAGAAAGGGAGGCCTTTTGGATAGATTTAAATGAGTGCATAGAGGATTTAGGGAGAAATGTCAATGTAATAGTACTGGGAGACCTTAATGCTAGGGTAGGAAATGGTCCAATTGATGGAGTGGTTGGGAAATGTGGAGTTCCAGGAAAGAATCGTAGTGGAGAGTTGATGGTGGAAATGTGTCTAGAAAGAGAGTTGATGATAGCAAATACAGTGTTTCAGAAGAAAGTCAAGCATAAGTACACATGGGAGAGGGTGGTGGATGGAAGGGTGGTAGATAGAGCGTTGATGGATTATGTAGTGGTAAATAGGATTATGATAGGAAGAGTTAAGGATGTACATGTGCTAAGGGGAGAGGGTGGGGGAATATCAGATCATTTTTTGGTTGAAGGTAAGTTGAGAGTGGAGGATAGATGGAGAAAGAGGAAAGGGACAAAAGGTAGGGAGGTGCTTAGAGTGAACTCTTTAAATGAAAAGGAATAGGAGAAGGAGTACAAGAAGAAGCTGAATGAGGAGTGGGAGGGACTGAAGGATAGAGTAGAGTTAGGTGTGGAGGAGGAGGAATGGGGATGGTTCAAGGAGGGAGTCACAAAGTGTGCAAGGATGGTGTGTGGAACAAGAAGGACAGGAGGAATTAGAAGGAAGGGTAGTGAATGGTGGGATGAGGAAACAAAGAAGGTTGTAGAAGAGAAGAAGCGAGCTTTCACAGATTGGTTACAAAATAGGACGGGGGAGTCATATGAGAGATACAAAGAGAAGTAAAGCAAAAGGTAAAGGAGGCAAAGAGGAGAGCAGATGTGAAGTGGGGTAAGAGTATGACAGAAAATTTTGAAAGTACTAAAAAGATGTTTTGGAAAGAAATTAAGAGAGGAAGAGGAGGCGAATCAAGTAGAGAAGAAAAGGTAAAAGTTGCAGATGGAGAGATGATAATGGAAGAGAAGGCAGTAAGGGGAAGATAGGTAGAATATTTTAGGGAGTTGCTAAATGTGAAGGAGGATAGGGAGGGAAAGGTAGCTGCAGTGGGAAATGCAAAGAAAATGAAAGTGATGAGTGAGGAAAATGGAGGAGAAATAAGGAAGGATGAAGTGAAGGCAGTTGTTAAGATGATGAAAGCAGGTAAGGCACCTGGTCTGGATGGATGCCATGCAGAATGTTTAAAAAAAGGAGGTACAGTGATGGTGGACTGGTTGGTGAGGTTATTTAATGTTTGCTGGAGAGAGGGTAGAGTGCCGGAGGATTGGAGGAGTGCCTGTATAGTTCCACTTTACAAGGGAAAAGGGGACAAGTGTGAATGTAGTAGTTTCATAGGAATTAGCTTGTTAAGTGTAGTTGGGAAGGCTTATGGGAGGATCTTGATTGAGAGGATTAGGAGAGGAACAGAGGGAGTAATTGGTTAGGAACAGTGTGGATTTAGGACAGGTAGAGGTTGTGTAGATCAGATATTTGTGGTAAGACAAATATGTGAGAAAGCTATAGGAAAGGGGAAGGATGTTTTTTGGGCTTTTATGAATCTGGAAAAGGCTTACGATATGGTAGACAGAAAGGCACTGTGGGAGGTTATGCAGATATATGGGATAGGAGGAAAGCTTCTAGAAGCTGTCAAGAGTTTTTATGAGAGTAGTAGAGCTTGTGTCAGGATTAGAAATGGAGAGAGTGGTTCGAGGTAAAGGTGGGACTTTGTCAAGGATGCGTTATGTCGCCCTGGCTGTTCAACTTATACATGGATGGGGTAGTGCAAGAGGTAAATGCAAGGGTAGTGGGTCAGGGGTTGGAGATGGTTAAAGAAAATGGAGAAAAGTGGGAGGTGAGCCAGCTGTTGTTTGCGGACGACACTGCGCTTGGGGCAGGATCGGAGGAGGGATTGAGGAAGTTGGTGACAGTGTTTGGGAGAGTATGTAATAGAAGAAAGCTAAAGATAAATGTGGGTAAAAGTAAGGTGATGAGATATACAAGGGGTGAAAGTGGCAGTAGACTGGAAGTGAGCATTAAGGGAGAGCGACTGGAGGAAGTGGATAGTTTTAGATACTTGGGTGCAAATGTGGCAGGAAAAGGTGGAGTGAAGGTGGAGGTAGAATGTAGATTGAGAGAAGCGAGTAAATGCCTTGGTGGATTAAAGAGTGTAATGAGGAATAGACATTTGGGAATGGATGCTAAGAGGAGACTGTATGAAGGAGTGATTGTGCCAACAGCACTGTATGGGGCAGAAACATGGAACATAAGAGAGGAAGGGAGAAGGAGTTTGAATGTGTTTGAGATGAGGTGTCTGAGAAGTATGATGGGGGTTACTAGGCTGGATAGAGTAAGAAATGAGGAAGTGAGGAGGAGAACAGGGGTGGAAAGGGAGTTGGGAGATAGGGTTGATGAAAGAATATTAGGATGGTTTGGACACATGGAAAGAATGAGTGAAGAAAGACTAGTAAAAGAGGTGTGGAAGGCAGATGTGGAGGGAGTAAACATGAGGGGACGTCCTAGGATGAGGTGGATGGATGGGGTGAAGGGGGCTTTGGGGAAGAGGGGAATGTCTGTTGAGGAAGGACGGGAGAGGACAGAAGACGGGTGAATGGAGAATGGTTGTATATGGATGATGTTGTGATGCATGAGATGGAATGGGCGGGGTGGATGGGGGGTGAGGTAGTATGTGTGAACAAAATTTGACACAGCCCAAAGGGATTTCTCCCCGTCTTCACTTTTTATGCATGGGGGGACGGAGAGGGGGGGGGTCGCCGATTTAATGAAGTGGCCTTGCTGTGGATGTGCTGTGTCTTGTGACACTGCTTCTGACCCAGGACAGTGGACAAGGTGCAGGGATGACCCGTCATCCGGGAGATGCTAAGATAAGAGGGAGGGTGGAGGGGTGTGGAGTATATTCAGGGATGGAGTGGGTGGGAATGATTTTATGCCTTTTTCTTTTTGGCTACCTCCCTTGTAAGGGGGAAAAAGCCTTGGTATATGTATGTATGTATGTATTACTTCATCTAAGTAATTAAAAGCCACCTTTATTGGTCTTAGTAAATTGTAGGTTTCTCCAACTATTTTGTTTATATGCTTGTCTGGGACATATCTTTAGTGATAATTACTCCTAGGTCCTTTTCAGAACCATACATACATATACCAAGGCTTTTTCCCCCTTACAAGGGAGGTAGCCAAAAAGGAAAAGGCATAAAATCATTCCCACCCATTCCATCCCTAAATAAACTCCACACCCCTCCACCCTCCCTCTTCCCTCTTATCTTAGTACCTCCTGGATGACGAGTCATCCCTGCACCTTGTCCACTGTCCTGGGTCTGAAGCAGTGTCGCAAGACACAGCACATCCACAGCAACGCCGCTTCATTAAATCGGCGACCCCCCCTCTCTATTCCCCCATTGCATAAAAGGAGAAGAAGGGGAGAAATCCCTTCGGGCTGCGTCAAATTTTGCTCACACATACTACCTCACTCCCCATCCCCCCACCCATTTCACCTCATGCATCACAACATCATCCATATACAACCATTCTCCATTCACCCGTCTTCTGTCCTCTCCCGTCCTTCCTCAACAGACATTCCCCTCTTCCCCAAAGCCCCCTTCACCCCATCCATCCACCTCATCCTAGGACGTCCCCTCATGTTCACTCCCTCCACATCTGCCTTCCATACCTCTTTTACTAGTCTTTCTTCACTCATTCTTTCCATGTGTCCAAACCATTCTAATACTCTTTCATCAACCCTATCTCCCAACTCCCTTTCCACTCCTGTTCTCCTCCTCACCTCCTCATTTCTCACTCTATCCAGCCTAGTAACCCCCATCATACTTCTCAGACACCTCATCGCAAACACATTCAAACTCTTTCTCTCTTCCTCTCTTATGTTCCATGTTTCTGCCCCATACAGTGCTGTTGGCACAATCACTCCTTCATACAGTCTCCTCTTAGCATCCATTCCCAAATGTCTATTCCTCATTACACTCTTTAATCCACCAAGGCATTTACTCGCTTCTCTCAATCTACATTCTACCTCCACCTTCACTCCACCTTTTCCTGCCACATTTGCACCCAAGTATCTAAAACTATCCACTTCCTCCAGTCGCTCTCCCTTAATGCTCACTTCCAGTCTGCTGCCACTTTCCCCCCTTTTCATCTCATCACCTTACTTTTACCCACATTTATCTTTAGCTTTCTTCTATCACATACTCTCCCAAACTCTGTTACCAACTTCCTCAATCCCTCTTCTGATCCACAAGCGCAGTGTCGTCCGCAAACAACAGCTGGCTCACCTCCCACCTTTCTCCATTTTCCCCAACCATCTCCAATCCCTGACCCACTACCCTTGCATTTACCTCTCGCACCACCCCATCCATGCATAAGCTGAACAGCCAGGGCAACACAACGCATCCCTGACGAAGTCCCACCCCCACCTCGAACCACTCACTCTCTCCACTTCCAATCCTGACACAAGCTCCACCACTCTCATAAAAACTCTTGACAGCTCCCAGAAGCCCCCCTCCTATCCCGTATATCTGCACAACCTCCCACAGCGCCTCTCCGTCTACCCTATCGCAAACCCCCTCCAGATCCATAAAAGCCCAAAAAACATCCTTCCCCTCTCCCACAGCCCTCTCACATATCTGTCTCACCACAAAGATCCAATCCACACAACCTCTACCCATCCTAAATCCACACTGTTCCTCACCAAATACTCCCTCTGTTCCTTTCCCAATCCTCTCACTCAAGATCCTCCCATAAGCTTTCCCAACTACACTTAACAAGCTAATTCCTCTGAAAACACCACATTCACACTTGTTCCCTCCTCCCCTGTAAAGAGGAACTACACAGGCACTCCTCCAGTCCTCCGGCACTCCACCCTCTCTCCAGCAAACATTAGATAACCTCACCAGCCAGTCCACGATCACTGCACCTCCCTTCTTTAGGCACTCTGCACGGCATCCACCCAGACCAGGTGCCCCACCTGCTTTCATCATCTCAACAACTGCCCCCACTTCATCCTTCCTTATCTCTCCTCCATTTTCCTCACTCATCACGGTCATTTTCTTAGCATTTCCCACTGCAGCCATCCTTCCCTCCCTTTTCAGAACCAACTTTCTTTATTTCCTTTGTACCGATTTTATAATGCCCTGATATTCTTTTTTACTTTTTCCAAACTCTATTGTACTTCATTTCTTAATGTTGAAATTCCTTTCCTACTTTTGGCTTCATTCCCAGACTTTGTCCAGGTCTTTCTGTACCATTTCACAGTCTTTTACTGTACTTACTTTCTTTAGTAGTTTTGCGTTGTCTGTAAAGAAGTTCATATAACATTCAACACCTTCATTCATGTCATTTATATATATAGCAAACATTATAGGAGCTAATACTGAACCCTGTGGGACTACTTATCATTTCTTACCAACTTGAGTTTTTATCTCTAAGCACCGCTCTCATTTTTCTCCCTTACAAGAAATCTTCCCTCCATTTCAATAGTTTTCCCTGTACACCTGTTGTTTCGAGTTTTCTTAATAGTTTTTTGTGTGGTACTTTATCAAATGCCTTTTGTAAATCCAGGAAAGCATAATCTGCCTATCCATCCCTTTCCTGCATTATATCTATTAACCTTGAATAAAAACAGATCAAGTTTGTGGCACATGATCTTCCTTGTCTAAAACTGAATTGTTTGGATTTTGTATATTGTTCTCTTCCAGACGTTTAGTCCATCTACTTTTGAAAACTTTTTCACATATTTTAGCTATTATGCTTGTAAGGGAGACCAGTCTATAGTTTGTTGGGTCTTCCTTGTCTTCCCCTTTATATATTGGCACAACATTGGCATTTTTCCAATCTTGTGGTGGCTTTCCTTCTTTGAGTAAGCAATCTATTATCTTATATATTTTGTCCGTTAGTTCATCTGTACATTATTTTAGTATCCATTTTGCAATTCCATCTGGGCCGTGTGATTTTCTGACATCAAGGTTCATTATTTGGTCCCTTGTTTCTTTCTGTGTTGAAATATAAGAGACTTGGCTGCTGCTACTAAGCTTATCAACTCAAAACACAATTAGACCTGGAAATACATTACAGAATGTAACTTTCGTAATATAACAGAATGTAAGTGAAGTCAGAAAATGCTACAGTTTATACATTATTTCTTACATATCATTTACTGAACATATAGAACTCATCATATGGGTAGACACAACATAATATATAAGACATAGCATATAATATTTACACAATGAATAAATAGGGGAAAGGAATTAACTTAGTCATGACTATTGCCCTGATCATTCTCAAACAGACTATGATGATGTAGGCAGACAGTTTTGTCAGTTGTGTACAGAGTATGACATGCAGCCAAACAAATGGCTCAGAGTATGAAAAAGTCCAATGACAAGATATAACATTTTCCCCCCTAAAAAAAGAAAAAGTTCTCCATAGGTTGTCAATCCCATCCATATCTGTCCAGGTTAACCTCTGTACTAGAGGTGTTGACACACTTCCCTTTATGTTAACCTCTTGGCGAGGTTCAGTGTTCTCTGGAACTTGTAGGAGTGGTGCTGTAGGTATAGGCTCTGGTGACACTGTAGAAGAGGAATATTCCTGATTTCCAGCAGGGGAGTAGTTGACCTGGTCCTTGGGATAAGGAGCCAAGTCATGAACAGAAACTATTGACTCCCGTCCATCCTGATGTCTAATATTAGCATAAGTTGGATTAACATCCAGTAGTTTGACTTGAGCAACCAGAGGTTCATTTTTGTTTGTCCTAACGAATCTCCTCAATAATACTGGACATGGTGTCATGAACCATGAGGGTAGAGAGCTTCCAGAAGAAGAGTAATGTGGAAAACCAAAGAAAAGTTCATGTGTGATATTTGTAGATGTAGACAAAAGGGATCTAAGAGAGTGCAGTACATCAGTAAGTACTAATTCCCAGTGTTGATCGGGAAGGTTCCACAACTTGAGGGCCAGCTGGATTGCCCTCCATATAATACCGTTGAGCCGTTCTACTTGTCCATTGCCAATCTGGACATGGAAAAGGAAAAGGAAAACAGAAATATTCATCTACAATGGTAAGTATACAGGGATTACATGAGGTGGTTGGAAGAGGTCCTTTGAAGTCGATGCTTAGCTTCTCCATTGGTTAAGTTGCCTTGATGAGTTTTCCTTCTTGAGGTCTATAGAACCTCAGCTTTACCTCTGCACAAACCTTACTGACATCCTATAAGGTTCTTAGATCTCACAAAGTGCAGCAGGCAAGTCACTCCTGGGTGACATAGACTCATATGTAGTTCAGCAAGAGTAGATGATGCAGAGGCAGTAGAACAACAGAAGGCTCGAGAGAAGGCATCAGGAACCACATTCTCTTTACCAGGGCAGTAATGTACTGTATAACTGAAGGCAGTGAGCTCCATCTGCCACTCCTGGATCTTGATATAATCTTGGTACATTTCCTGTTGTCAAAAATGAAGGCTACAGAAAGCTGGTCAGTTATAAGATCAAAATGTTGTATTGAATGAGAGTACGACAAGAAATAATGGTCTCAAACTGTCAGGAAATAGATTTAATTTGGAAGTGGGTAGAAACAACTTCACCAACTGTGTAGTTAATGAATGGAATAGAGTTCCTGCAGAGGCAGTTTAATATAGTTCAGTTCAAAGCTTTAAGATTTGTTTAGATAAACATCTAAGCAAGATGTTGTAATGGCTGCCATTTGTTTTATATTATTTGTTTGTTTGTTATTATTTGTCTGTGTATTATTAGTAAAAGAGGTATGGAAGGCAGATGTGGAGGGAGTGAACATGAGGGGACGTCCTAGGATGAGGTGGATGGATGGGGTGAAGGGGGCTTTGGGGAAGAGGGGAATGTCTGTTGAGGAAGGAAGGGAGAGGACGGAAGACAGAGGTGAGTGGAGAATGGTTGTATATGGATGATGATGTGACTGCATGAGGAGGAATGGGCGGGGAAGTGGGGGGTGGGGTAGTATGTGTGAGTAAATTTTGACGCAGCCCGAAGGGATTTCTCCCCGTCCTCGCCTTATATGCAAAGGGGGACGGAGAGGGGGGGTCGCCGATTAATTGAAGCGGCCTCGCTGTGGATGTACTGTGTCTTGCGACACTGCTTCTGACCCAGGGCGGTGGGCAGGGTGCAGGGATGACCCGTCATCCAGGAGGTGCTCAGATGAGAGGAAGGGTGGGAGGGGTGTGGAGTGTATTTAGGGATGAAATGGGTGGGAGTGTTTTATGCCTTTCCCTTTTTGGCTACCTCCCTTGGAAGGGGGAAAAAGCCTTGGTATATGTATGTATGTATTATTTGCTTGATTTTCATTTATTATTTATCTGTCAATTTATTATTATTTACTATTTACCCGTTTGTTTATTATTTAACTATACCTATGCATTTATTTTATCTATTATTATTTACATTACTATAATATTTTATTTTGTTTTATTTCTTTTATCATTATTATATATGGTTCGAGATAAAGGTGGGACTTAGGCCAGGAATGCATTATGTCGCCCTGGCTATTCAACTTGTACATGGATTGGGTGGTGCAATAGGTAAATGCAAGGGTGGTGGGTCAGGGATTGGAGATGGTTAAAGAAAATGGAGAAAAGTGGGAGGTGAGCTAGCTGTTGTTTGTGGACGACACTGCGCTTGTGGCAGGATCGGAGGAGGGATTGAGGAAGTTGGTGACAGAGTTTGGGAGAGTGTGTGAAAGAAGAAAGCTGAAGACAAATGTAGCGAAAAGGTGATGAGATGTACAAGGGGTGAAAGTGGCAGCAGACTGGAAGTGAGCATTAAGGGAGAGCGACTGGAGGAAGTGGATAGTTTTAGATACTTGGAGGCAAATGTGGCAGGAAAAGGTGGAGTGAAGGTGGAGGTAGAATGTAGATTGAGAGAAGCAAGTAAATGCCTTGGTGGATTAAAAAGTGTAAAGAGGAGTAGACATTTGGGAATGGATGCTAAGAGGAAACTGTATGAAGGAGTGATTGTGCCAACAGCACTCTATGGGGCAGAAACATGGAACATAAGAGAGGAAGAGAGAAGGAGTTTGAATGTGTTTGAGATGAGGTGTCTGAGAAGTATGATGGGGGTTACTAGGCTAGATAGAGTGAGAAATGAGGAGGTGAGGAGAAGGACAGGGGTGGAAAGGGAGTTGGGAGATAGGGTTGATGAAAGAGTATTAGGATGGTTTGGACACATGGAAAGAATGAGTGAAGAAAGACTAGTAAAAGAGGTATGGAAGGCAGATGTGGAGGGAGTGAACATGAGGGGACATCCTAGGATGAGATGGATGGGGTGAAGGGGGCTTTGGGGAAGAGGGGAATGTCTGTTGAGGAAGGATGGGAGAGGATAGAAGACAGGGGTGAATGGAGAATGGTTGTATATGGATGATGTTGTGATGCATGAGGTGGAATGGGGGGGTGAGGTACTATGTGTGAGCAAAATTTGGTGCAGCCCGAAGGGATTCCTCCCCTTCTTCTCCTTTTATGCATGGGAGGACAGAGAGGGGGGTCGCCAATTTAATGAAGCGGCGTTGCTGTGGATGTGCTGTGCCTTGTGACACTGCCTCTGACCCAGGGCAGTGGACAAGGTACAGGGATGACCTGTCATCCAGGAGGTGCTAAGATAAGAGGGAGGGTGGAGGGGAGTGGAGTGTATTTAGGGATGGAATGGGTGGGAATGATTTTATACCTTTCTCTTTTTGGCTACCTCCCTTGTAAGGGGGGAAAAGCCTTGGTATATGTATGTATGTACCTAGTTGTGGACCGGGAGTTCTGTTGGCATGCTCCGCCTTTGTAATCCTTTGTAATAAAGAGATATGCCGACAGTAATGCATGCATAAGAAATATTGTTGATAATTATGGAAATGCCCATGATCAGTTTGTATATTTGAAGTCTATTGCATATAACATGCAAATATTTTAAATTTCTAAATATGTAAATGCTATTTGAATAATCATTTATTAAATTTTAAAATTATTCAATTTTTAATTATACTATCACTTATTAAATATCTTTATGTAAATTCGATTTCTAGATATCATAATGCTTTTTAAATGAATCATTGTCTTTTTAAATGAATGCTCAATTTTTTTAAAAACAACTCTTATCCTTAATTTCAACTATAAGGCAATAAACATGTGTTGAAAAGAGTGGGCAATGTTCCCAGGGGCAATTTTCCCACATGGGTAATGTTCCCAGTGGCAATATTCCTAGCGCCATCTCCACCATCAGCTCTTCACTATGAGTTTTATCTGGCACTCCAAATTTACCAATCATTCCATCAATTGGTTCATCCCTTACTATAGTATTGAGATATCCCAACACTACTACATTGACATACCTCCCAAACCTCTCTAAGCACTCATTTAAAGCTATTCAAAAAGCCTCTGTTTCTCACTAACAGACCCATATACACTTACAGAAACCCACATCTTCCATCCCAGTTTCACCTTCATCCATGTTAATGTTGAAGGTACTTTCTTCCACTCCACGATGCATTTTCCTAATAATCACTTACCACCAAAGCCACCCCTTCTATCCCTCACCCCCCTTCACTCATAATACCCTCCCCACTACACTTCCAAACTCAAAATTACCCCTCTATTTCAACCTAGTTTCACTGGTACTCCCCCAGGTAGGCGTAGCTCCTCCTTGGGGATCGGTGCCATCTGCGTAGAGCTGATGGCCAGGGGTAGTTGCTGCTGATTGGCCCCCAACTCTTGGGGTTGGGGGGTGGTCCCACGACGTAGACGTTGCAGCTCCAGGACCTAATACTTAAACTTGTCACACCATATATTCCCCTTGCTGACTCACAACACGGTTTTAGGCCACTACACTCCACAAACACTCTACTGACAAACCTCACACAAAGAATTTTAGATGGCATCAATTCAGATAGGCCCCACCACAGAACACTTCTTATAACATTGGACATTAGTAAAGCTTTTGATGCTATCCCCCGCCACAACCTAACAAATAAAATATATAACACAGACATGCACAATAACACCAAAAGATGGCTGGCCAATTATCTGGCAGGCAGGAATGCTCATGTGTCATATAATGGCCAATCATCGCACATCAGAAACATTAAGAACGGAGTACCACAGGGCTCAGTTCTATCCCCCACATTATTTAATCTATACATGCATGACTTACCCACGCCAGACACCTCAGAAATACAAATCTCTTCCTACGCAGACGACATAACAATCACATGCACACATCGTAACACAGACAAAGCCGCAGAAATAATCCAGCCTTACCTTGACACACTCAACACATGGTTCATCACAAACAGACTCAAAATAGCTCCAACCAAATCTACAGCAACACTTCTCACCAACTGGACAAAAGAACACAAATACATACCTCATCTCTACATCAACAACACTCTAATACCACACACAAACACACCGAAAATTCTTGGTGTAACATACGATACATCCATGTCTTTCAAACAACACCTCACAAACATAAAAAACAAATGCACACCTAGACTTAACGCACTTAAGTCAATCACTGGAACAACATTTGGACAAAACAAAGAAACTAATATAACAATATACAAACAATGCATACGCTCAGTGATGAATTATGCGAGTCCTGCATGGGCTCCTAATCTCAGTGAGACACACCACAACACCCTTCAAATCATACAAAACAAAGCCCTAAAAACAATTACAGGCTGCACAAATACATCACCTACAGACCATTTACACCATGAAACAAAAGTCCTCAAAGTCAAGGACCACCTCGACATGAGAGGCACACAAACACTTGCCGCAGCCACCACAAACACATCACACCCGCTACACTACATAGCAGAACACCCACACACACCAAGAAACATTAAAACTACACCCAAAGACCTTTATTACACACAGATACTCTCTTCTCTTCCTCCACAACCACCAAATACCAGCCTCCGAAAACATATTCATAATCATATCACTCACCGCTCCATTAACACACTGAAAGACAACACACTGCTGCATGCCAGACCCCCTGATATCCACCCTTCTGAATCCTCTCTCCCACGTAAGGACAGAGTCCACTTGGCCAGACTGCGATGCGGTCACCACCCAGCACTTCTAAGCTACCAGAAGAGGCTGGACGACCGTGTTGTGAACAGCTGCCCAGGATGTAACACTTCACCCCATACCATACAACACATAATGGAAGACTGCATTATACACAATCATGCACGCAAACAACACAACATACACTCTATAAAGGATTTGTGGGAAAACCCAGTTTCGGCTGTGGCATTCCTTGGGGAGACGGGACTGCTCGGACAGACAGTCTAGGGAACGACAACAACAACAACAACCTAGTTTTACTTAATGCAAACACATCCATCTTTCTTTTCACAAACATAATGCCTGTCTTTTCCCTTTTACTCTCATCTGTACCACAAGCATATACATTTGATAACCCAAAATTTGAATATAAAGCTTATTATAATAAATTAGAAAGAGATAGGATCCCACAAATTTACCTAGTATTTACCTAGTTGTAATATACGGGAGGGGAGCTATGCTCGTGGTGACCCGTCTTTGTATCTCTCCGCATCAAGTTTTATCTTAAAATCTTGTATAGTGTTAGCACATACTGTTTTGTTGTCTAATTTGTTCCATGTATTTATCGCTTTGTGTGGGAAACTGTTCCTTTTCAAGTTTTTTCTATAACTATCCTTTTTCAAATTTTTTCCGTGTCCTCTTGTTTTACCGTTGTCCCACATTAATAGGTCGTTCCTGTCTAAAACTTCCATTCCTTTCATTATTCTGTAGATAGTTAGCAAATCTCCTCTTTCTCTTCTTTGTTCCAGAGTTGGTAGGTTCAATTTGGATAGTCTTTGCTCATATGTTAGTTCGGCGAGTGTCGGTGCTAGTTTTGTTGTCGCTCTTTGTAATCTTTCTAGTTTCTTAATATTCTTTTTGGTACTGGGTGTCCAAAGTGATGCTGCGTACTCGAGTTTTGGTCTTATTAGTGTAGTAAGTATTTTCCTTATCATTTCTTCGTCCATATAGGTAAATGCCACTTTGATTGCTCTCAATAAGTTGTAGGTTTCTCCGAACATCTTGTTTATATGCTTATCTGGTTTCATGTCCTTTCCAATCATCACTCCAAGATCTTTTTCATAGTTTGTTTTATTTATTTTTTCTTCCCCAATTCTGTAATCTTTTGATATTCTATTTTTACTCTTTCCAAATTCCATTATGCTGCATTTCTTAATATTGAATTTTACTTCCCATTTTTTAGTCCAATTCCATATTGTGTCCAGATCTTGTTGCAATGAGTTGCAGTCCTCTTCCGTTTTTACCTTCTTAAGTAATTTTGCATCATCTGCAAAAAAATTTATATAGCACTCCACGCCTTCATTCATGTCATTAATGTATACAGCGAACATGATCGGTGCCAGTACTGATCCTTGCGGGACCCTGCTTTTTACTTCTTCCCAGTTGGAGAATTTTTCTCTAATTACAACTCTCATTTTCCTCCCAATCAGAAAGTCTTTCATCCATTCCAATAATTTTCCTCTGATGCCACCTTTTGACTCTATCTTATTTATTAGTTTCCTATGAGGTACCTTATCGAATGCCTTTTGCAGGTCCAGAAAAGCACAGTCTGCCCATCCATCTCTTTCTTCTATTATGTCTACTAATCTTGAGTAAAAGCAAATCAGATTTGTTGTACAGGATCTCCCTTGTCTAAATCCAAATTGATTTGGGTTCAGTATAGATTTTTCTTCCAGGTACTTAACCCATCTGTTTTTGATCACTCTTTCACAAATTTTTGCTATTGTGCTTGTTAGTGAGACCGGTCTGTAGTTAGATGGATCTTCCTTATCACCTCCCTTATAAATTGGTACAATGTTTGCTTTTTTCCAGTCCAATGGTACTTTTCCTTCTTTAATTGATGATTTAATTATATCATATATTTTGTCAGTTAATTCTTCCATGCATTCTTTCAGTATCCAGTTTGCTATTCCGTCTGGGCCATGTGATTTTCTGACATCCAGGGTTTTAATTTGATCACTGATTTCTTTTTGTGTTACGTTTATTTCTTTCATTGCTGGGGATAATTCTCTCTCTCTAACCTCACTGTTAGGCAAGTTTTCTATTGTGAATACTGATCTGAAGTGGTTGTTCATTATTTCAGCCATTTCCAGTTCTTCTGTAAATTCTTTTTTATCTTGGCGCATTTTTTCTATTTCTTGTTTGTTTTTCAGTTTTCCATTTACATATTTGTAAAATAGTTTGGGTTCTTCTTTACATTTGTCTATTATCTTTTTTTCGTAATTTCTCTTTTCATCTGCGTATTTTTACATATTCGTTTCTTAGTTTGATGTATGTTTGCCATTTGCTTTGTTTCTTATCTCTTTTTCCATTTTTTCCAAGCTTTGTCCCTTTTTTCCTTTGCTTCACTACATCTTTTGTTGTACCAGTTCTTTATGTATGCCTTTTCCATTTTTTGTTGTGGTATGAATGTGGTACGAATGTTGCTCCTTTCCTGTATACTACAGTTAAGTACATACATGTATATTTTAAACCTGTATTATTTCATAACTATTATCTTCATGAGTTTTTCCTGATACCTCTTCACATTTTCCAGCTCATTCGAGAATGTTTAGGTGAATTAATGCCAGAAAAGTGCAATATCATGTTAAGTTCCAAGTCATATGATGTTGATGGCATTTGTAATCAAACAGAAAAATGGTTTGGTACCAAGTACAAGTTAGAAGGTAAGTAGTTTATTATATTTTCATGACAATCATATAGTTTTGATGATTGCAGTTTTTAATGAGATATGAAACATGGTGATAGATTACCTTTATATATTGTTTCAATGCAGATGAGACAAAATCTGGCCATTCATTCATAGCTCGAGAAATTTATACTTGTTGATTCTTTAGACATACCAGAAGAATGGGAGACATCCTGGAAGAATTTAGACACCAACCCAGAGCTGTTTCTGCCTGTGCCCAACCAGTTTATACCAGAATGTTTTGATCTTCTGCCAGAAGGTGCAAATGCTGAATACCCTGTTAATATATGTACTGACCTTTGGGGCCAGCTGTGGTACCGGCAAGATCAGAAGTTCAAGCTGCCTCGAGGATACTGCTACCTTTACCTTCTCACTGGACTTATTCAACAATCTCCAAAAATGTAAATATATATATGCCCTTTTTTCATGTAAGTAGTAGCAAGAGAAATATTGAAAGGTGCAAATCCAGAAATAGGAAGTAATGTCAGGTATTGGGGAATGATTAGATGTAGCTTGCATAGTGAGGACAAAGGTGCATTTCATTAGGCTATGGGTGGCAAGGGTGATTCATATGAGGACAAAACAAGGGGATTAGTCGAGGATTTGTATCTAGTTTACCAATTCGTTTTCTGAACTAGGGACCATTTTTCTCAGCTCCCCCAACAAATATAGAAATATGTTAAAATGAATGATGGATACAAAGGATCTTTTCTCCTTATAAGTGAGGTAGCTAACCAAGACATATACAAGGATCTCTCAAATTACACAAGTTTATGCACATTTTTGGAAAGACATGAGGTGAAAAACAGTAATTTTCTCATATTATACGGATTATTTAGAATAACATGATGTCATGAGGTGAAAAACAGTAATTTTCTCATATTATACGGATTATTTAGAATAACATTATGTCAAGGAAATCAAGTTGCGCACAACTGGTTTAGTTCTGTGATGTGGCCACCAGGTGACATCAGGTGTTTCCCATGTGTGCTGCCAACATACTTTCCCTATGTGCAGCACTCAAAGCTTATTGTTACCTGTGCACCACTATTGTTAACATCTGTCACTGCTGTCCGCTCACAGTTCCTTACCTCATTTTTTACCATGGCTTCCAAGTGCCCTTCAACTTCTGTAGCAAATGGCAGTACACTGAAGAGATTTAGGAAGACCTTAACCCTAGAGCAAGAACTAGAAGTCCTGGAAAGAATTGATAAAGAGCAGAAAACTTAAGTGATTGTGGATGCATTGAAGCTGAATGAGAGCACAGTTAGGACCATGAAGAGAAACGCCAATAAAATTCATGTTAATGCTAAAGTAGAAATTCCAATGTATGGTTCTAAGCTTTCATGTGCTTGCCCTATGGAGATCCTTGTTCCATGCACCATCTTTGCACACCTTGTGATGCCCTCCTTGAACCATCCCCATTCCTCCTCCACTCCTAGTTCTATTCTATCCCTCACTCCCTCCCACACCTCTCTCAGCTTCTAGTACTCCTTCTCCTTGTGTTTCTCATTTAAGCAGTTCACTCTAAGCACCTCCCTACCTTTTGTCCTTTTCCTTTCTCCATCTATCCTCCACTCTCAACTTAACTTCCACCAGAAAGTGATCTGATATCACCCCACTCTCTTCTCTTAGAACATATACATCCTTAACTCTTCCTGTTATACTCCTATCTACCACTACATAGTCCATTAACACACTATCTACCACCCTTCCATCCACCATCCTCTCCCATGTGTATTTATGCTTGACTTTCTTCCTAAACACTGTATTTGTTATCATTAACTCTCTTTCTAGACACATCTCCACCATCAGCTCTCCACTATTATTCTTTCCTGGAACTCCACACTTCATAGCCACTCTGTCTATAGGCTTATTTCCTACCCTAGCATTAAGGTCTCCCAATACCACTACATTGACATTTCTCCCTTTCCTCTACACTCTTCTCGCTACCAGGCCCATACGCACTTACAAAAACCCACATCTCCCTTCCCAGCTTCACCTTCATCCGCATCAACCTTGAAGAAACCTCCTTCCACTCCACTACATGCTTACCTATCTCTTCACTTGCTAGTATAGCTACCCCTTCTCTCTCTCATCCCCTCTTCACTCCTGAGAACCTCCCAACTACACTCCCAAACTCACACTCACCCCACCCTTTCAATTTAGTTTCACTCAAAGCCAACACACCCATCTTTCTTCTCACAAACATACTGCCTATCTCTTTCCTTTTACTCTCATCTGTACCACATCCACGCACATTAAAAGACCCAAGCCTTAGGGTACTGGTTGGAAAACTCCTAGACCCTTATGCCTTTACTTTTTTTAGGAATGTCCCCTGTGTGGCTACAGGGAGAAGGATGCCTAGTTTCAATCCCTGTCCTGTTTTCCTCACCTCTTACAATTCAAGTGGGAATACTTGGTGACAGCATTCTGTCTCCCACCACAGGGTAGGTAGGCAAAAAAAGGAAATGAATATTCAGAGAAATGGTACAGGACAGTAACAAGGGGTTGGGGGACAGCATAACAGAGGGACAGTTGCAATATAATAAAAGTGTCATCATTTCTCTGTGAACAGAGTCCTCCTCTATCACAGACAAAATAATGTGTGGCTCTGGTCCATAGGGGCACCCCATATAGACCCTAAAGTACCAACTGCATACTACTTTACCATAATAACATACAGCCAATACCCCAGACATATAATACAACTAGGTAAATACACACAAAAGTTGGATAAACTGATATGGAGGTAAGTGAAATTCGTACAGAGTTGAAAAGATTTAGATAATTTGCTCACATGAAGCTAAACTGCATGATCTGCAGCAAAAACTTAAGAAAGAAAAGGAAACCAACCTAGCTCAGAAAACAGAAGAATACAGCACCTCATGGAAGTTATGCCAAGAACAAGAAATACAAATGATCAGAGAAACTAGGGAAGGATTTGGATGTAACAGATCAGATTGGTAGCATGTATGGGTTAGGCAAGTAGAGAAATTGCACACATTCAATGGAAGTTATGCCAAGAACAAGAAATGCAAATGATTAGAGAAATTACATCAATAACTTGGGAAGGATTTGGATGTAACAGACCAGATTGGTAGTGTGTATAGGTTAGACAAGTATAAGAGAAATAACACACATTCAATGGAAATAAAGCTCAAGTTGCAAGCCATGGCAAAAGAAGTAATCAGCAAGTCTTCAAAATTAGTATGAGAAGAAAAATAAAAAATATTTGGATGAGGAAAAATACTAATGGAGAAGAATGAGCAAAGATATGAAGCTCTAGGAGAAAGCCAAAACCAAAAATGATAGGACCAAAGAAGAAGGCCCTTTTTGTTCCGAGCTGTCAATCAGAAGGTGAGGAAATGGTTTCTAAGAAAACAGGAAGGCAGTATTGCAAAGGAAGCACTACAAGGAAACTTAGAGTAGCATATGCTAATGTTGATGGTTTACTATTGGCTAGGTTGGAGATAAATGACTACTTAAGGATAAACAAGCCTGATATTTTGTATCTAGTAGAGACTGAACTCCCCAAAAATTGATATACAGTTGGAGAACAACAGATACACCAGGAGAAAAAACAGAGAAGATATAAAGGGTGGATGAGGGGTAATGTTTGTGGTGAGAAGTGGCATAAAGGTGGAAGAAGCAAATCTGAGTGAAGGCAAGGCTGAAGCAGCTCCCCTAAAGAGTAGTAATAAAGGGCACAATTTAAAGAGACTTAATGGTGGTATATGTTCACCTAAGACAAGAGATTGGGTTGAAACTGAATATCAAGAAATGTTATTGGATATCACTCTTTTTATAAATAAGATTATTGAACAAATGTAGCAACATAGTCCTTAATGGATATTTTAATTGTGGTGAAGTCAACTGGGAGGAAAGGGAAGCAATTGGCAAAGCAGATTTCTGGGGAAATATCCTGTTGAGTATAGCATTGGAAAACACAATGACCCAGTGTGTAAAGGAAGTGACCTGGGTAAGATATGGCACTCCCACAAGACTAGATCTGTTACTAACCAAAGAAACAGATATCATCAGCTCCTTGAACTACCTTTGCCCATTAGGAAAAAGTGACCATATTACAATTGAATTTCAGCAGGAGGATGAAGAAATAGACCCAAAGAATGAATCAGCCAAGGGAGACTGAATTTAAGGGTTAAAAAATTCTTTGAAGAAACAAAATGGGAGGAATTTATGAATACCATGGGAATAAGGAGGAAATGGGAAATATGTCTTGACATTTACAACCTAGAAGTGAACAAACATGTGCCAAAGACAAGTGGAAGGAAGAAGCAGAAACAGGAATGGTTTAACAAAAAGTGTGAGCTTGCAAAAAGGCAAGGGATGTGGCTTGGGGAAAATGAAGTAAGAAAAGAATCAATAAAATAAAAGAAGCTTACAAACAAGCTAGGAATGACTATACATGAATTTGAAGGGAGGATGAAAGCAATTTTGAAAGAGGTGTAGTAGGTAAATACAAGGATGAATCAAAACTGTTTTACAGTTTTATAAATGGTAAATTGAGACACAGGGAAAAAATCAAGTTAATAGTGGAAAGCCTTTGAAATAATGAATAAAAGTTTTCAATCAGTCTTCACAAAAGAGCACAACTTTTTGGAGAAAAGTGAGTAGAACAAAAATCTAGGTTTAGCAGATATAAGTGTAGAAGTGAGGGAAGTGGTCAATCTCTTGGGATCATTGGATGTGCCAAGAGCTTCAGGACCTGATGGGATCTCAAAAACGTAAAGAATGTAGGGAACAACTGGCAGACAAGATCCTTAGTCTTATTACATGTTCATTGAAAGTAGGCATTGTGCTGCTTGATTGGAAAAGGGCAAATGTGGTGCCAATTCACAATGGTGGAAACCACCAAATTATGTGCCAGTGTCACTAACCAGCACAATAGTGAAATTATGTGAAAGGGTTGTGAAATATCGATGGACCAAATATCTTGAAGATATGAACATTCTGACAGACCATCAGTTTAGCTTCAGATCTAGAAAGTTGTGTGTCAAACCTTTTAAGCTTTTACTTAAGAAAGTAAGTGCAGAGACTGTGAATCACTACAGAGATACCTGGATAAAATCTGGGAATGGAGTCAAAAGTGGAAAGTGAACTTCAACATAAAAAAAAATGTAGTATAATGTAGTTTGGAAAAGTAATATATATATATATATATATATATACAGGGTGTGAGTGCTGTTTGAGGACATTTTTAGTATTTTAAATAAAGAGCAATATCTTAGCAAACAATGTACAGTCAAACCTAGAAAGGCCAGACCCCGAATGCCCGAACCCTCATATGACCGGTCGAAATGAACAAAGGGCGGACTTTTCAAGCAAAGTTCCCTATTTGTCCGGTAGGTGGCAGCGACAGCCGTACACGTGTACTCAAACCCGGCCCAGTCAAGCCGCCACCAGGGCTTTTCGTAGAATTTTGTGCCAAAACGTAGTAAAATAGTGGCATGTGGCAACTGCACAAGGACATGAGGAATTTTTTTCTACATATCAGTGGGATGTTAAAAACATTAAAAAACTCAAACTTTTGTTTAAAAATCATAGAACTAGTTATCAAATAATAAATGGTACATCAAAATATGACTTTTATTGGTAATTGTGTTACTTATAAGATATTATACCCCAAAAGATAAGTTTTTACCGTGTAGAAAAAATTCTACGCTAAAGTTTCAGCTGTCTTTTAGCGATAATAATATAAAAAAATAGTTTTTATATCTTACTGAATATGTTAGGGCATGGGGGCCTTATATACATTCAAGAATAAAAAAACTAGAACCACCATTTTGTCAAAGTTTGACAAGTATATCTTGCTATGAAAATCTGCACCCGAGAAAAATGTATGCCCCAGTATGGCAACACTCCCATTCTACAGGGTAGTGTAGAAAACGTGGCAACCCTGGCCTCCACCACTGTCCCGCGTGCATACCTTCCGATATTTACAGTGTACGTAATAAACAATACAGTACACACTGTACAACCACTCCTCGTTTAACGACGACAATTGGGACCAGCGCGCCGTCGTTAACCGAATTGGTCGTTAAGCGAAAGTGTATACATATACGTACATGTACTGTATGTACAATGTCCTGCAATACATGTATCTTTATTTTCGTGTATTTCCCTCTTTTATACAGTACATTAAAGCTTTATTTACGGTGGTTATGTTCCCGAAATTACCGTATATGACCAAATCCGCGTATGCTGACATTCCATATTGAATACCAGGGTATTTTTTTAGTTTCGACCATGGGTGCAATATAGCAATAGAAAATTAATTATTAATTTTGTAAATTAAAATGTATCAACGTAATATGCAATTTTGTGGGCGGAAATGAAAGTAAAAAATACCATGCTACAAGAAAATATGCTAATGAACGAAGTCGGTAGCATAGGATTGGGACGCCATCTTGTCGTCTGCCAACGTCTCTCACGACGACAACAACGAGGACGAGCCGGATGACATTTAATTTGCAGGTAATGATTTATCAAACACAGGTTAGGTTAGTTTAGTTTAGGTTAGGCAAATTTATCATCCTTTCATTTCCTCGACATCAGCATCTATCATAACAAACATGGTGTACCATTCGTCCGACATGACTTCGTTACTTACGAAATTTGTTTTAGCACCTTTTTTTTTATTTCCGCTCACAAAATTGCATATTACGTTGATACATTATAATTTACAAAATTAATAATTAATTTTCTATTGCTATATTGCGCCCTTGGTCGAAACTAAAAATTTACCACTACCGGTATATATTGTACCCCAGGTAGTTTTTCCAGCTTGCAGGATGGTAATGTAGACCTAAGCTTCAGAACACTTTACCTCACAGATAATATCCACCGTACAAGTTCATTTATAACATACAAATTTGCCTCAGCCAACTTAATTATCGTACACGACGTCGTAACTTCGGGAGATTTACGTTAAACGAGGAGTGGGTGTATTTACAGTACATTTACATGCCTGTATTACCGTTATTATTACAGAATTATTAGTGTTATAGCATTATTATTACAGTATTGTTATTATTACAGTGTTAGAGTATTATTCTTATGTGTTTCTATGCCATATCATACATTACCTATACGTATACTGCTATGAAAATCTACAGGTGTTAGGGCGATATTTTCGATGACCGGACATTTGGCATGACTGGACCATCCTTCCCCCCAATTAGTCCGGGCTTTCGAGGTTCGACTGTATATATTTAATTCAAATTGACACAAATATTCTTCATGATACTTCTTTATCTAATTATTCTATGAAACCACCTTTGGCTTCAATGACTGCTTCTATTTGGGGCTCGAAACCATCCACAAGCTGCAATTAAGTGGTCCCTATTCATTTTGGACACCACCTGGAAAATGGCGGCTTTCAGTGCAGCTATGGTACTATGAGGATGTCAATTAGTCTCCCTTTCAAAGACGCTCCACATGTAATAGTCCATAGGATTTAAATCTGGCGAGTTAGGGGGCCACATGTTGGGGGTCACATGATCGTAAAAAAATCTCAGATAACCAATCCTGGGTTACAATGGCTTTGTGAGAAGGTGCAGAGTCTTGTTGAAAGACATATGGTATGCGTGCCCGACTCGGCGGGGAGGGAGTAAAGGATAGAGCAGAGATGGGTGTGGAGGAGGAATGGGGATGGTTCAAGGAGGGAGTCATAAAGTGTGCAAGGATGGTGTGTGGAACAAGAAGGACAGGGGGAAATAGAAGAAAGGGTAGTGAATGGTGGGATGAGGAAACAAAGAAGGTTGTAGAAGAGAAGAAGCGAGCATTCACAGATTGGTTACAAAAGAGGACAGGGGAGTCATATGAGACGTACAAAGAAAAGAAAAGAGAAGTAAAGCAAAAGGTAAAGGAGGCAAAGAGGAGAGCAGATGTGAAATGGGGTAGGAGTATGACAGAAAATTTTGAAAGTAATAAAAAGATGTTTTGGAAAGAAATTAAGAGAGGAAGAGGAGGCGAATCAAGTAGGGAAGAAAAGGTAAAAGGTACAGATGGAGAGTTGATAATGGAAGAGATGGCAGTGAGGGGAAGATGGGCAGAATATTTTAGGGAGTTGCTGAATGTGAAGGAGGATAGGGAAGGAAAGATAGCTGCAGTGGGAAATGCGAAGAAAATGAGAGTGATGAGTGAGGAGAATGGAGGAGAAATAAGGAAGGATGAGGTGAAGGCAGTTGTAAAGATGATGAAAGCAGGTAAGGCACCTGGTCTGGATTGATGTCATGCAGAATGTCTGAAAAAGGGAGGTTCAGTGATGGTGGACTGGTTGGTGAGGTTATTTAATGTTTGCTGGAGAGAGGGTAGAGTACCGGAGGACTGGAGTAGTGCCTGTATAGTTCCTCTTTACAAGGGAAAAGGGGACAAGTGTGAATGTAGTAATTTCAGAGGGATTAGCCTGTTGAGTGTAGTAGGGAAGGCTTATGGGAGGATCTTAATTGAGAGGATTAGGAGAGGAACAGAAGGAGTAATTGGTGAGGAACAGTGTGGATTTAGGACAGGTAGAGGTTGTGTAGATCAGATCTTTGTGGTAAGACAGATATGTGAGAAAGCTATAGGAAAGGGGAAGGATGTTTTTTGGGCTTTTATGGATCTGGAAAAGGCTTATGATAGGGTAGACAGAAAGGCACTGTGGGAGGTTATGCAGATTTATGGGATAGGAGGAAAGCTTTTGGGAGCTGTTAAGAGTTTTTATGAGAGTAGTAGAGCATGTGTTAGGATTAGAAATGGAGAGAGTGAGTGGTTTGAAGTAAAGGTGGGACTTCATCAAGGATGCGTTATGTCGCCCTGGCTGTTCAACTTATACATGGATGGGGTGGTGCGAGAGGTGAATGCTAGGGTAGTGAGTCAGGGATTGGAGATGGTTAAAGAAAATGGAGAAAAGTGGGAGGTGAGCCAGCTGTTGTTTGCGTACGACACTGCGCTTGTGGCAGGGTCAGAGGAGGGATTGAGGAAGCTGGTGGCAGAGTTTGGGAGAGTATGTGATAGAAGAAAGCTAAAGATAAATGTGGGTAAAAGTAAGGTGATGAGATGTACAAGGGGTGAAAGTGGCAGTAAACTGGAAGTGAACATTAAGGGAGAGCGACTGGAGGAAGTGGATAGTTTTAGATACTTGGGTGCAAGTGTAGCAGGAAAAGGTGGAGTGAAGGTGGAGGTAGAATGTAGATTGAGAGAAGCGAGTAAATGCCTTGGTGGTTTAAAGAGTGTAATGAGGAATAGACATTTGGGAATGGATGCGAAGAGGAGACTGTATGAAGGAGTGATTGTGCCAACAGCACTGTATGGGGCAGAAACGTGGAACATAAGAGAAGAAGAGAGAAGGAGTTTGAATGTGTTTGAGATGAGGTGTCTGAGAAGTATGGTGGGGGTTACTAGGCTGGATAGAGTGAGAAATGAGGAGGTGAGGAGGAGAACAGGGGTGAAAAAGGATTTGGGAGATAGGGTTGATGAAAGAATATTAGGATGGTTTGGACACATGGAAAGAATGAGTGAAGAAAGACTAGTAAAAGAGGTATGGAAGGCAGATGTGGAGGGAGTGAACATGAGGGGACGTCCTAGGATGAGGTGGATGGATGGGGTGAAGGGGGCTTTGGGGAGGAGGGGAATGTCTGTTGAGGAAGGAAGGGAGAGGACGGAAGACAGAGGTGAGTGGAGAATGGTTGTATATGGATGATGTTGTGACTGCATGAGGAGGAATGGGCGGGGAGGTGGGGGGTGGGGTAGTATGTGTGAGTAAATTTTTTACGCAGCCCGAAGGGATTTCTCCCCGTCCTCGCCTTATATGCAAAGGGGGACGGAGAGGGGGGGTCGCCGATTAAATGAAGTGGCCTTGCTGTGGATGTACTGTGTCTTGCGACACTGCTTCTGACCCAGGGCGGTGGGCAGGGTGCAGGGATGACCCGTCATCCAGGAGGTGCTCAGATGAGAGGAAGGGTGGGAGGGGTGTGGAGTGTATTTAGGGATGAAATGGGTGGGAGTGTTTTTATGCCTTTCCCTTTTTGGCTACCTCCCTTGGAAGGGGGAAAAAGCCTTGGTATATGTATGTATGTATGTATATTTGAGATGGTCTTGAAATGAAATCCGCGTATGATTGAATCCGTGTTATTCGAATCCGCGTTATTTGAGGGACTCCTATACAGCGCTTTTTTGCTAGGTTGGAAGAAATGCCTAGTTGGTATTGTATGGGAAGTTAGCTTTGTTTATTGACTAGAATTATATAGTAATTTCACTTACTGGTTAAAATATTAAATGGAGAATAATGAAGATGGACAAAAATATAGTGAGCCAACAAAGAGAAGACTGGATGTAAGCAGGGTTGAAATACCGTTAGGAGTCATCCAAAAAAAAGTTGCAGCATAGAAACACTGAAAACGAATTGAAGTAATGAAAGTGTAGCTTTTTCAGGGTTTGCAAAAGAAAGTGGAATATTAGGTAGAGGTACAGGGGTCCCTCAAATAACGCGGATTCGAATAACACGGATTCAATCATACGCAGATTTTATTTCAAAACCATCTCAAATGTAGAGAACCGTTTTAAAATTCGCGCCGAGTCGGGCACACATATGCACACACGCGGCAACATCGCAAACAATTTTACCGCCCTAACCTGTTAAAGTGTAATGTTTCTTTCGTTTGGAACACAACTAATAAGTCTGATAATGACTGTGCTTGTCGTGTCTTAATTTCTCTTATAAGGTTCTTGTTACTGGTGGTGGTGGTTTGGGAGATCAAAAACAGACATATACACGCTTACACACGTGTAGACACTCACACGTAAACACGTGTTAGACAACCAGTGTATATTGTGAATGCGCGTGTGTGTACACACAAATATGAACACAGACACACGCACGTACATGCTTACTTGTACATGTTAACACACGCATACACACACACACACACACACACACGCCACACACACATACGCCACATACACACACATATACATATGCCACACACACACACAATGTGTATACGCCACATACACACACAATGTGTATACGCCACATACACACACATGTATATACGCCACATACACATATGCATATATGCCACATACACATGTATATATGCACAAACACATACATACGCCACAAACGCCACATACATACACCACATACACGCGCGCACACACACACACACACTCCACCGAACGGACGGTGTAGAAGACGTTCTGAAGAAAAAGTGAAATTTTCGTGGATCCAAAAGCAAAGGAAGTACCTATTGTATTTACAGGGTGGGGGGGAAATTGCTCGTGGTGTAGTGGGAAAGTGAGGAAAAAGGAGAAGGGGAGGGATTACTGAGGGAAATGGAAGGAAATGAGGAAGGAGAGGACTTGGCCCAGGCAGGCAGACGCCATGTAAACAAAAGAGGTCCCGACCAATTTAGTGATGACAAAATGTCTAACAAAAATGTAAAGATTAGAAACATAGATAAGAACAATTCAATGGAAGGTGAGGATAACAATTTCCAAGTATTTAAAGAGGGGGAGGCGGATACCAACCTCCCCCGACTAGCAAAACTGGAGGAAAGGCTTGAACAAATGACTGAACATTGGGAGATTAGGTTCGGTAAAATGTCAAAACTTGCAGAAAAGGTTGAAAGATTGGAAGAACTAGAGAAGGCGAACAAAAACTTAACTGATGAAATAGAAGAACTAAAAAGACAGTTAAGAAAAGTAAAAGAGGAGAATAAAGAATTAAAAAGGAACAATAAAGACAATAAAGAAACAATAGCAAAAGAGGCACAGGGGTGGAGAAAGATACAGGAAAATAGTAAAGTTGCATTTACTGATATAATTAAACAGCAAATGAAAGAACAAACTGAAGACTCAGTTATCAAAGTGATGAGACAAAAGGAGAATATTGTAAGAGACTTAGCAGACAAAAAGAAATGTATAATTACAGGTCATCGACTTACGACCTATGCGACTTACGACTTTACGACCACGAGATAGTGCAATAATATTTAACATTTAATAGAGTAATAGAATTGCAATGTTATGTCTGGCAGCGCAGAACAATTACTCCGCACGCCGCGAGACGCTAGTACGATAGTTTTGGCAGGCTGCCGACAGCGTCAGCATCCCAGCCAGCTAAATTTTCTTTCAATTTTTTGTTTGAAGTAAAATCTTTCCTAATTTTGCATTGTATTTTGTATTTTTGTATTTCTATATGTTTTGCAATTAATAAAATGTAACAATATTTTTTTATGCCTAGGCTAGTTTGTCGATAACAGTATGTTCGGCACAGTACGTAAACAGAAAGAATGTGTTTTGAAATAGAAAAAAAAATCCTAATTTTGCCTTGCATTTTGTATTTTTATATGTTTTGCAATTAATAAAATGTAACAGTAAAACTTTTTTATGCTTAGTCTGTTGTCGATAACAATATGTTCGGTACAGCATTTTGTATTTTTATGTTTTGTGAGGTGGATGGATGGATGGGGTGAAGGGGGCTTTGGGGAAGAGGGGAATGCCTGTTGAGGAAGGAAGGGAGAGGACGGAAGACAGAGGTGAGTGGAGAATGGTTGTATATGGATGATGTTGTGACTGCATGAGGAGGAATGGGCGGGGAAGTGGGGGGTGGGGTAGTATGTGTGAGTAAATTTTGACGCAGCCCGAAGGGATTTCTCCCCGTCCTCGCCTTATATGCAAAGGGGGACGGAGAGGGGGGGTCGCCGATTAAATGAAGCGGCCTCGCTGTGGATGTACTGTGTCTTGCGACACTGCTTCTGACCCAGGGCGGTGGGCAGGGTGCAGGGATGACCCGTCATCCAGGAGGTGCTCAGATGAGAGGAAGGGTGGGAGGGGTGTGGAGTGTATTTAGGGATGAAATGGGTGGGAGTGTTTTTATGCCTTTCCCTTTTTGGCTACCTCCCTTGGAAGGGGGAAAAGGCCTTGGTATATGTATGTATGTAAAATGTAACAGTAAACTTTGTTTATGCCTAGTCTGTTGTCGATAACAATATTTTCGGTACAGTACGTAAACGAAAAGAATGTGTTTTGAAATAAAAAAAAATGTCCGAATTTTGCCTTGCAATGATTTTATTGTAACCAACGAAAAAGTATTTGTAGGTCAAAGATAACAGGACTTTATTCAGTATGCGTAGGCCTAGGCTACGTTTCCTAACGAAAATTATAAAAAAGTTAATGAATATTAAACAACGTAGCTCAAAGATAATAAGATTTTATTCAGTATGCATACATTTCTTAAAGAAAGTCTGATGGTAAAATAATAAAAAGGTTAGACAATACTCGTATAGTATTAGATATCATAGGTTAACCCCTTCCATACGGTGCCGCACACGTAGGCGTCATGGGGAGCGAGTGTATTCGCGAGGCTGCCATATCGGCGTCTTGATTATATTTATTGTAGTCGCCCCTCCATAATGACATTCTTTCTAATTCTTTTGTAATCGCATTTTCTATGGTTATCAAAATTCACGGGTGAAGAGAGAACGATCGATATAAGCGGTGACTATATTTTATGATGCGAGTATTATTACGACACGTCGTACGGCTGGCATTGGCTGCTGCCACCGAGATCTAAGTCCATGACGCCTACGTGTGCGGCACCGTATGGAAGGGGTTAAAGATGATAGGATTTTATTCAGTATGCTTATGCCTAGGCTACGTTTCCCAAAGATAATCAGATAAAATCATAAAAAAGGTAAGAAATACTATACAACATAGTTCAAAGATGCTAAGATTATTTCAGTATGCTAAATATAATATACAATATATATATACAGTAACAAAAATATTGAAAGGGTAATATATACTGTATATATATATAAAGACCGACTTGCGTCCAGATCGACGTACGACCTGTCTGTCGGAACCGAACTCGGTTGTAAGTCGATGACTACCTGTATATTAGGAATGGAAGAGAAACATAACCCAGATAGAACCTCAAGAATCAAAGAGGAAAATGAAAAAGTAAGCAGTTTACTACAATTAGTTCAGGAAGATGAACCAGAAATAATGAAACAAATCGAAGAGAAGTTCAGACTCGAAAAGTATAGTACAGATAAGTCCAGACCAACTAAGATTAAGTTCAGGTCACAAACGACGGCAGAGAATATCTTATCCAAAACAGGGAAACTAGCAACAAATGAACAATATAAAAAGGTATGGATAAAAAGGGAAATGAATAAAGAGGAAAGAGAGGAAGAAATAGAGAAAAGACTTGAAGCTAAGGAAAAAAACGAGAACAGAACAGAGTCAGAAAAAGAGAGATTCTATTGGAGAGTAGTGAATATGAAACTAAGGAAATTCGACACACGAGAAAAACAAAAGGGAAACAGAGAACACGATGGAAGTGGCAGAAAACTAAGAGTGTCTTACACAAATATAGATGGATTATTAACAGGATTGAATGAGCTAAATGATTATTTGAAAGAAAAAGAACTGGACATAATGGGAATTGTAGAAACAAAATTAAAAGGTCCACTACCACCCAACAGTGTAGGACATGATGCATATAATTATTGGATTAGAAACAGAGAGACAAAGCAAGGGGGTGGAGTTATGTTTCTGATTAAGAAGGATATAAATGTGAGGTGTGTCACATATGGAAAGAATACAGTAGAGATGATTATGATCGAAGTGGAAGACAAAGATAAGAAGAGCAGAAAGTTTGTGATAAATTATGTGCCTCCAAAAACAGCCTGGTGGGAAGAGAGTGAACATAAAAGTATGTTAGAGGACACAAAGATAACATTAAATAAGATCATGGAAGATGGAGGAAGAATAGTTATGATGGGCGACTTTAATTGCAAAGAAATCTGCTGGGAAGAGATGACAGTAAAAGGTGGAGACAGCTCATGAGGAAATGCTCTACTTGAGATGATTACTGACAATACAATGACACAGTGGATACAGGAGAACACTAGGTATAGAAATGAGGAAGAACCATTGAGACTAGACCTAATAATTACATCTGAACCTAGAATAATGGACAAGATTGAATATAAAACACCAATAAGTAAAAGTGACCACATATTGATTGAACTGGAACTAAATGAAGGAAAATACATGAAAAGAAATGAGCAAGATAGAAAAGGAAGAATGATGTATGAAAAAACAAACTTTGATAAAATAAGAGAATTCTTCCAACAAGAAAACTGGGAAGAAATATACAAAGAAGAAACAACAGTGGAAGAGAAATGGAATATTTTGAAAAATTTTACAAAAGAGTGGAAAACTATGTCCCAAGACAAAAACAAGAAAAAGAATATGTAAAATGCTGGTACAATAAAAGGTGCAGGGAGTTAAAAGACAAAAGAGACAAAGCTTGGACCAGATGGAAAAAAGACAGAAGGCCTGAAAAATGGAAAATATATACTTGTTATAGAAATGAATATGTACAAACGTGCAGAGAGGAAAAGAGAAATTATGAAAAAGATGTCATAGAAAAGTGTAAAGATCAACCAAAACTATTTTACAGATTTGTAAACAACAAATTGAAAAACAAACAAGACTTGGAGAAATTAAGACAAGGAGGAGTTGAATACACAGAGGAAATTGAAATGGCGGAAATTATGAACAAACATTTTAAATCGGTGTTTACAAGGGAGAATATACAACCTGAAGAGATTGAATGGAAAGAGAAAGTCCCTCCCATGAAAGAAATAGAAGTAACAAAGGACGAAATATTGAAACACTTGAGTAATCTTGATGTCAGAAAATCGCATGGACCAGATGAAATAGCAAACTGGATTTTGAAAGAATGCAGGAATGAACTGGCAGACAAAATACATAGCATAATAAACAGTTCCTTGAAAGAAGGAAAAGTTCCAGAAGATTGGAAAAAAGCAAATATAGTACCCATATATAAAGGAGGAAATAAAGAAGGCCCTATCAACTATAGACCAGTCTCTCTAACAAGTACAATAGCAAAAATTTGTGAAAGAATTGTCAAAAGTAGATGGGTAAAGTATTTAGAAAAAAACGTGTTAAATCCAAGGCAATTTGGATTCAGACAAGGACGATCATGCGTCACCAATTTAATATGTTTCTATTCAAGGCTAATAGATATAATACAAGAAAGAGATGGATGGGCTGATTGTGCATTTCTAGACCTAAAAAAAGCTTTTGGCAAAGTACCACATAAGAAGTTGCTTAATTAGAAACAGAAGGAAGAATACAGGGTAAACTGCTTAATTGGATGGAAGACTTTTTGCAAGAAAGGAAAATGAGAGTAGTGATAAGAGACAAACACTCAAAATGGGATGAAGTAATAAGCGATGTTCCGCAAGGAACAGTTCTGGCCCCAATAATGTTTGCTATATATATTAATGATATGGATGAAGGAATTGAAAGTTACATGAGCTTCTTTGCAGATGATGCAAAACTACTGAAAAGAGTGAACACAGAAGAAGATTGTGAATCACTACAGAGTGATCTAAATAAAGTACAGGAATGGAGTAGGAAGTGGGAGATGGAGTTCAATACAAAAAAGTGTAGTATAATGGAATTTGGAAAAAGCAAAAACAGAATAACAGGATCATATAAATTGGGAGAAGAAGGAATAAAAAAGTAGAAAATGAGAAGGACCTGGGAGTCATTGTTATGAATAATATGTCACCTGAGAAACATATAAATAAGATTTTTGGAGAAACTTATAATTTAATAAGAACAAAGTTGCATTTACATACCTGGATGAAGAAATGGTGAAGAAAATTCTAATCACCCTGATAAGACCAAGATTGGAATATGCAGCAACGATATGGTCACCAAGTACAAAAAAAATGTATCAAAAAACTTGAAAGAATACAAAGAGCAATTACAAAATTGGCACCAACACTCTTAACCCCTTCCATACGGTGCCGCACACGTAGGCGTCATGGGGAGCGAGTGTATTCCCGAGGCTGCCATATCGGCGTCTTGATTATATTTATTGTAGTCGCCCCTCCATAATGACATTCTTTCTAATTCTTTTGTAATCGCATTTTCTATGGTTATCAAAATTCACGGGTGAAGAGAGAACGATCGATATAAGTGGTGACTATATTTTATGATGCGAGTATTATTACGACACGTCGTACGGCTGGCATTGGCTGCTACCACCAAGATCTAAGTCCATGACGCCTACATGTGTGGCACCGTATGGAAGGGGTTAAAACTATCATATGAAGAGAGACTAGCAAAACTTGAACTACAGACACTAGAGCAAAGAAGAGAGGAGATTTGATAGCTATTTACAGAATCATGAAAGGCATAGAAATTACTGATAGAGAGAATTTGATAAAATGGGATGATAGAAATACAAGAGGACACAGAAAGAAAATCAAGAAAGACAGCTATAGAAGAGATCTGAAAAAGAACAGCTTTCCTCACAGAGTAATAGACAGTTGGAACAAGTTAGATGAGAAAGTGGTGTGTGCAAAAACAATACATGAATTTAAAAATAGTTTAGATAAAATGAGATATGAAGATGGGACACCACGAGCATATCCCCTTCCCGTAAAATACAACTAGGTAAATACACATACACATACATACGGTTCTCGGTATTTTATATGGAAAGTCAGCATACGCGGATTTGGTCATACGCGGTAATTTTGGGAACCTAACCCCCGCGTTATTTGAGGGACTTCTGTACAGATTTGGAAAGGGAAAAAGGTATAAAAATATTCTAAGAAATCAGGAGATTTCAGAACTAATCAATGAAATTATAGATCTGAAAGCTGAATATAGGGCAATGTATAAAGAAGTGATCGAGCTGAAAAGAAGAAATGTTGAAACAAATATGGAGTGTAATGAACTAAAAAGGAATTAAATAGTCAAAAGTGAGAATGAAAGAATGAAAAATGAAGATACAAAAAAAAATGAGACTTAAAGAAGTAAAAGAACAAATGCAAGCGGTGACTGAGAAACAAAAACCATAAAAGACAAATCTCCAAGAAATAAAAAATCAATGGAAAGTAGAACAAGAAAACCAAAAAATAACTATTAAAGAAACAGTTATTAAAGTAATTAGAAAGAAAATTGGGTCAGAGACACAGTTGATAAAAAAAAAAAAAAGTCTCAAATGATGGTGGAAGAAGTACTAAAACAAACAGCAAAGTTGGCAAAAGCAAAGATATATATGGATATAAAAAAGAAATGAGCAATGAGGGAAAAGAGGGAAAAGACACTAAGAAATGAAGCAAAGAAAAAAAAAATAAGAGAAGAACAGAGACCGAAAGGAATGAGTTTTTTTTTTTTTTTTTTTTTTTTTTTTTTTTTTTTTTTTTTTTTTTTTTTTTTTTTTTTTTTTTTTTTTTTTTTTTACCTGAGGCTGAGAAAATTGTATAAGAAAGAAAAAAGGACACATAGGAAACAAAAAAGGTGGAGAAAAGAAAAAATTAGAAGTAACATATACCAACATAGATGGCATGATTTGAGGACTAAATAGATTAAATGACTATCTGGCAGAAGAGAAACCGGATATGATGGGAATTGTTGAGACAAAATTAAAAGGTCCACTACCACTAGATACTGTGGGACAAGGACTATATAATCATTCAATAAAAAAGAGAGAGAAACAGGGTGGAGGAGACATGTTTTCAACTAAGAAAGGCTTAAATGTGACAAAGATAACAGAAGAAAATAATGTGGAATTGATTATGATAAAGTTGAAAACAGTGACATGAAAAGTAGAAAATTGTAGTACAGGAGTCCCTCAAATAACACGGGGGTTAGGTTCCTGAAATTACCGCATATGACCAAATCCACGTATGCTGACTTTCCATATTAAATACCGAGAGCCGTATGTATGGGTACGTATGTGTGTGTGTATTCACTTTCACTTGGTCTTTGGATCACGTGTTGGACTCGTGATCGACAGCTATTTCCCTCCTGGAAGAGAGCTCAGAGCTCGTAGGTCCGATCTATGGGTAATGCTATGACCTTGCACACACACACACCCCCAACTCCCCGCCCACGAGAGTTGGAGTAACACCCCTCAGCGCTGCGATACTGATATTATTTCAGCCCCGGGCGGGGATCGAACCCGGACCTCCGTAGTGGCAGACCAGAGCTCTAACCACAGCGCCATGAGAGGTGTGTGTGCGCGTGTATGTGGTGTATGTATGTGGCGTATGTATGTGTTTGTGCATATATACATGTGTGTATGTGGCGTATATGCGTATGTGTATGTGGCGTATATACATGTGTGTGTGTATGTGGCGTATACACGTGTATGTGGCATATGTATATGTGTGTATGTGGCGTATGTATGAGTGTGGCGTGTGTGTGCATGCATGCGTGTATGTGTCTGTGTTCACATGTACAAGTAAGCATGTACGTGCGTGTGTCTGTGTTCGTATTTGTGTGTACACGCATGCGCATTCACAACATACACTGGTTGTCTAACACGTGTCTAAGTATGAGTGTCTACATGTGTATTAGCGTGTATATGTCTGTTTTTTATCTCCCAAACCACCACCGCCAGTAACAACAAGAACCTCATAAGAGAAATTAAGACACGACAAGCGCAGTCATTATCAGACTTATTAGTTGTGTTCAAAACGAAAGAAACATTACACTTCAACAGGTTAGGGCAGTAAAATTTCACAATAACACAGCGCAGGTGGTGGAAGCGACAAGCTAAAGCTTGTTGGCTACCCCCCTACCACCCCCTACTCCCCCTCTCCTCCCCTCCCTCCCTCCTGCATCAGTACCCGGAGGTTGACACGTAACTGCAGGCAGCCACCCATGGCTATCCCCTCGCCCCACACCCTTGTTTGAGCAGTTCCCAGTGTACATAATGACTGCGTTATATGAGAATCGACTGTATATGGTAAAATAGAAAGCAGTCACCACAAATGTTTGTGATGTTGCCACGTGTGTGCGTATGCGTGCCCGACTCGGCGCGAATTTTAAAACGGTTCTCTACATTTGAGATGGTTTTGAAATAAAATCCGCGTATGATTGAGTCCGTATTATTCAAATCCATGTTATTTGAGGGAGTCCTGTAATATATATGCCCCCAAAAAGATATACTTGGAAAGAGAGTGACCATTCCAAAATGTTGGAAGACACAAAGTATGAAATAGATAAAATACTGAAGAGAGGAAACTTAGTAATTATGGGTGACTTTAACTCTAAAGAAATATGTTGAGAGGAGATGACCTAGAAAGGTGGAGAGGACCTTTGGGGAAATATACTACTGGACATGACCATTGAATACACAATGACTCAATAAATGAAAGAAAATACCAGATATAGAAATAATGAAGTACCATCAAGACTAGACTTAATATTTACATAGCCTGAAATTGTGTATAAAATATAATACAAAACACCAGTTGGGAAGAGTGACCACATACTGAGTTTGAACTAAAAGAGGAAATTTACTTGGGAAGAAATGAGAAACATAGAAAGAGAAGACTGACGTATAACAAAACGGATTTTGAGAAACTCGGAAAATTCTCTCAAAAAGTGAATTGGGAAAATTTCTATAATAAAGAAACAAAGATGGAAAAGAAATGGACAATGATGAAAAATCTATAATGAAGGAATAGAAAAATACATAAAACAAAAACAGGAAAAGGTGTACATTAAGTGCTGGTACAACAAAACATGTAGTGAGGCAAAAGATAGAAGAGACAAAGCTTGGAAAAAAGAAAAAATGGGTATGTGGTAAATCTGTATCACACTAAGAAATGAACATGTAAAAATACACAGGGAAAAAAAATAAATAATGAAAAATATATAATAGACAAATATAAGGATCAAGCTAAATTATTCTACAGATATATAATGCAACTATATGCTTATTTTGTATATAAAATGGTGCATTTCAACAAAAACCATTCTTCGAGTTTGGTTGACTATGAGTGAGTCGGTTGGCAATTTTGCAGATGATAAAAATGTAACTTCTCTTTTATCAAATTGCATGAAAATCACATATTTTAAAGAAAATAGGTCAAATAATGCAACCATATACTAAAGTTTTATATAAAATTGTGCATTTCAGCAAAAACCAGACGGTATTCATAGCTGTTGTCAGTAATTTTGCAGAGGATAAAAACGTAACTTCTCTTTGATCAAATTACATGGAAATCACACATTTTAAAGAAAATAGGTCAAATAATGCAACCATATGCTGATTTTTTATATAAAATTGTGCATTTGAGCAAAAATTGTCATTGTTTGGTTGAGGTCTGCATTTAGTGAGTTGGATGGTATGTGGTTGGTAATTTTGTAGAGAATAAAAACATAACTTCTCATTGATCAAATTACATGAAAATCACACATTTTAAAGAAAATAGGTCAAATAATGCAACCATATGCTAATTTTTTATATAAAATTGTGCATTTAAGCAAAAACAGTCCTCAACACTTCTCATCACTCATTCTCGCTAACTGTTCATATATCCTTGTCGAGCACTGTACAGAATAATGAAAGGGATGGAAGTCCTTGACAGAGAAGATTTATTGAAGTGGGATAAAAGAAAAACAAGAGGACATGAAAAGAAATTAAAAAGGGATATTTATAGAAGAGATCTGGAACAAATTGAACAAAACAATAGTGTGTGCAAAAGCCATACAAGAATTTAAGATCAAACTAGGTGCTGAGAGATACAAAGATGGGTCACTACGAGCATAGCTCCCTTTCCCATATAATACAACTAGGTAAATACTGCAATGTGCCATACAAACAGTCCCCAGAGACCAACACAGTATCTCTGAGTAATGTATGGTTCTGCCCATAGGCTGTTGCCAATTTCCTGGAGGCTATGTGTCTTTTACAAGAGAGACCAGGGGCAAGAGATTGCTTTTAATTGTAGATAGGAAGAGCTTAAATGTTTCTAAGTTACAGTGTTTTAAAAAGTATTGTGAGAAGTATGAGGGTGAATAGAGTGAGAAATTATATGCTGAGGTAGAGCTGAGGTGGGAAGAGACTGTTAATCAAGAAATTCTTAGATGGTTTGGGCATACGGAAAAAATGAGTAAAGAAAAACTAGCAAAAAGAGTGGAATATAGAGGTGGATAGAGTGAACTTGAGGGGAAGATTGAGAAGGTAGATGGAGAAAGTGAAGGGAGCCATTGGTACAAGGAGTATATTTGTCAAATAGTGAAGAGAGAGGGCATGAGATAGGTGTGAATGGAGTGGTTGTTAATGATTAAAAAATTTATACAGTCTGATGTGATGCCTTTTTCTGTGCTCTGTAAATTCTTTAGTAGGTAAGAGTGGAGGGTTGACATAATGAAACAGGGTAAACCAGCTTTATCTGCTGGGTCCTATTTTGGAGGTTCTGTGTCGTGCTGCCTTGTGTCTTGTCTTGAACAGTGGGTAATGGGAGGGATGACCTTTGATCCACAAGGAGCTAAGTTAGATGGGAGAATAAATAGATGCTCAATGGGTGTGGGATGGTTAAGTGTATGTTTTGACTAGGCTTTCTCCCTTAAGAGGAAAAGAGCCTTTTAGTGTATGTATGTATATATATGTGTGTGTATATTCATGATATTGAAAAGTACTAATTGTTGCAAACCTTTGTGTTCTTAAAACTTTACATGAAGTTATCCACTTGTTTAGCAAGATGATTATAATTCTCTTCTTCAACAGGGCAGCCATGCTTGATCTGTTTATAAATCTGTACAGTCAGTATGTAATGGAAGACATTTATCCTGCCTGTATGGCACAGTATGGCTATAAAGTCTATGCTACAGAAAGGGGGATCATCATTAAAGCCCATGGCTTTGATAACAAACTTTTGGTCAGTATAATTTTCAATTTATCATCACTATCAGAGAGTTTATTGTATTTGGCTTTTCTCAATAATTGCCCAATACTTTCATAATTTTAATTTTTGTAATACTTTTTTTTTTTTTTATAACTCTTTTTTTTATGGACAGAAAGTGGTAGAGCTATTACTACAACACATAAAGGACTTTGCCAAGCACCATGATGGGAAGACGTTTGATGAAATTAAATTTCAATTACTGAAATCTTATCATAATACCATACTCAAGCCTGGCAATGTTCGCAAGTAGGTTGTCATGTTTATATTATTTGCTTCACATTATTCAGATAGTTTTTTGAACAAGCATATGATTTTTTGTTACCCCTTCAACTTCACATCTAATATGTCCAGATAACTAGGGAACTTTGTATTTCTTTTCTTTAATTGCAAATGCAATGCCTTTGTTTTTATTTATTTAGATTTTAAATTTATAATCAATATAATTATGAGTAAGGGTGGTCTTTATCCCACCTTCATATTGACCCATGTAAATGGTGGCTTATTTGAATAGTATTTACTTAGTTGTATTTACCTTGTATGGTTTTTATATATACTATTTTTTCATCCATTTTGTTCCAGATATCTATCACTTTGTGAGGAAAACTATTCTTTTTCAAATCTCTTCTATAACTATCCTTTTTGAGTTTCTTTTTGTGACCTCTTATTTTTCTTTTATTCCACTTTAATAAATCTTCTCTATCAAGAACTTCCATACCTTTCATGATTCTGTAAATGGCCAGTAGATCTCTTTCTCTTTCTCCTATCCTGCCTTCCAAAGGTATTCCTTCAAGACACAAATATTTCTCTCCAAGCCAATGTCAGCATTTATGTGGTTTTGATCATTGGTCTGTGAGAATTTTCTAATTCTATATGCATGTTGCTCAGCAGTCAAACCATACCTGCCACTGTACTCATCTGACAACATCCATGTGCACAATGCTGTTATAGGTAGAAAAATTGCAGCAATATGTTGAGAAATCTCATAGCACCAGTCTGGGGCAACATAAAGGTAGCAGCAAAGGAATGAGCTAAAAAATCGGAGGCAAAAATGGCTTGAATTGATGTCTAACAGTATAATATGAAGTAGTCCACAATTTCACTTTTTGCACTTCTGTAATATTGGTTGTCTGAACCTAGCTATAAAAAGGAGTAAAGGAAAAGGAAAAAAAAAGTGTGAAAACACCAGGGAATTACACAGTGCACTTAAGCACAAGTTTTAGGTTGTTTTTCACTGAGAATGTCACTAAAATGTCTCGCAATGAAAGATGAAGTTATTAACTGCTGCCACCATCTTTGTAATGGTGGGTTAAAGTTTAACATCTTGATACAATTATTATTATTATATAAACTTAAAGCACAATACAGAGTGTCTTCAACCAAAGCAGGAACAATACTGTTTACCCAGCATAACCATACTCAAATGTGCAGGAATTACAACTCCATCAATAGAAACCTGCTAGAATGGCTCTACATAGTCACATCTTTACACCTACACAGCACTACAGGTACAATATATTATATAACACTATAAACATAATATATTCTTTACATGCCCACTACAAGATACAGGTTTGCAGTGCATCAGATTGTGGTGGTGGTGGGCAATAGTCTGGTGTCATTGTTGTTGGTGCCTGTAGACTGGTGCTGATGCTGTGGTGGTAATTTCGTCCTTGACGTTGCCAAGGATGGATTGAATGGGCACTGGGAAGTGCAGGAGCCATATCTGATAGGACATGTTGATGCTCCTGCTGGTTCCCTGCTGGTTCCATTGGCTGTGGGTAGGAAGCAGGTGATGGAGAGCATCTCAACATATGCTGCACTTGGTTTAATATCCCTCAGTTGCTGTTGGGGGGGTTGGAGCAGTGGTGGGAGTGGTAGCAATAGGAGACAGGTCCATGGTCCTTATTCAGGTCACCAGTGTAGCCACTGTGGGCTACAGTGAGAAGAAAAGTGTGTTAGTGGGTAATTCATCGTTAGTTGGTCAAAACTTATTTTATATGCAACCAGGAGCTGATATATATACTGTGTGGGTAGTTACCCGTGGTGTGTAATTACATAATTGCATTGGATTAGGTTAGGTCAGGTCAAGCAGGGTCACACTGTCATAGGCAGGTGTGCATGGCTAGTGTGTCAGGTCTAGTTATGTATTTACCTAGTTGTATTTTGCAGGAGAGGAGCTATGCTCGTAGAGAACCGCAGTTGTATCTTTCCGCATCCAGTTTTTTCTTAAAGTCATGTATAGTTTTAGCACTGACTGTTTTCTCTTTCAATTTATTCCATGTATCTATCACTCTGTGTGGAAAGCTATTTTCCAGATCTCCTCTGTAACTGTCCTTCTTAATTTTCTTCTTATGTCCCCTTGTATTTCTTCTGTCCCATTCAAGTAGATCATCCCTGTCAAGGATTTCCATCTCTTTCATAATTCTATAGATGGTTAGTAAATTGCCTCTTTCTCTTCTTTGCTCCAGAGTTAATAAGTTTAGTTTGTCCAATCTTTGTTCCTATGTCAACTTGCTAAGTGTTGGTGCCATCTTTGTTAGCACTCTTTTGTACTGGGTGTCCATAGTGATGCTGCATACTCTAATTTGGTCTTATCAGTGTAACTAGTATTTTTTTCACCATTTTCTTGTCCATGTAGTCAAAGGCCACTTTCATTGATCTTATTAAGTTGTAGGTTTCCCCAACTATTTTGTTTACGCGTTTGTCTGGTGTCATGTCATTTGAAATGATTACTCCTAGGTCTCTTTCTGAGTTTACTTTTGTAACTTCTTTTGTTCCAATTTTGTATTGACCGAATATTCTATTTTTGCTTTTTCCATACTCCATTATACTACATTTTTTAATGTTGAAATTCACTTTGTTCTTTTTACTCCAATTCCAGACTTTGTTCAGATCTCCCTGAAAAGATTTGAAATCTTCTTCGTTACTCTCTTCAATAGTTTCACATCATCTGCAAAGAAGTTTATATAGCATTTAATTCCTTCATTCATGCTGTTTATATAAATAGCAAACATTATCAGAGCCAACACAGAGCCTTGGGGTACTCTACTTATCATGTTTACCCATTTTGAGTTCTTTTCTCTAAGTATCACTCAGTTTTCTTCCTTCCAAGAAGTTTTTCATCCATTCTAATAATTTTCCTTGTATCCCACCAATTATTTCAATTTTTCTTAGTAGATTTTTGTTTGGTACTTTGCCAAAAGCCTTTTGTAGGTCCAGGAAGGCACAATCTGCCCAGCCATCTCTTTCTTGTATTATGTCTAGCAATCTTGAGTAAAAGCATATTAAGTTTGTAGTACATGATCTTCCACTTCTAAATCCAAATTGGTTGGGGCTTAATATTTTGTTCTCTTCCAAGTGTTTAGTCCATATGCTTGTAAGGGATACTGGACTATAATTTGTTGGATTTTCTTTATTTCCTCCCTTATATATTGGTACAATATTAGCATTTTTCCAATCTTGTGGTACTTTTCCTTTGAGTGATAAGTCAATTGTCTTGTGTATTTTATCTGTGAGTTCATCTATGCATTCTTTTAATATCCAGTTCGCTATTCTGTCTGGCCCATATGACTTTCTGACATTGAGTTTCCTTATTTGGTCCCTTATTTCTTTCTGTGTCACCATTATTTCTTTCATTTTAGGGGGTCCTTGGTGACTATCATCCCACAATTGTGAGCTTTCAATTGTAAATACAGACTTAAAGTGTCTGGTCATTACTTCAGCCATTTCTACATCTTCTGTATATTCTTGATTTCCTTCACACAGTTTCACTATTTCGTGTTTGTCTTTTAGTTTGTCATTTACATATCTGTAAAATAGTTTAGGTTGATCTTTGGATTTTGCTATTATATCTTTTTCATAGTTTCTTTTTTTCTCTCTCTTTGTGTGTGTATGTATTTATTTCTCAATTTCATGTATTTTTGCCATTTAGTCAAAGGATTACAAAGGCGGAGCATGCCGACAGGAGACTTTTTGATCCATATCAAGTTCGGATGCGAAAAAAAAATCATATTAATAATAAAACATTAAATAAAAACTATAATAATGTAAATAACAAATGAAATGCATAAATAAATGCATAGGTATAGTTAAATAATAAACAAACAGGTAAATAGTAAATAATGATAAATTGACATATAACTATTAATAAATGAAAATCAGACAGACAAATGATAACAGAACAAAAACAATTAATATAAGATAAATTATAATCATTACAGCATCTTGCTTAGGTATTTATCTAAATGATTCTTAAAGCTTCGAACTGAACTACATTGCACTACCTGTGCAGGAAGTTTATTCCATTCATTAACTACACGGTTGGCAAAGTTGTTTCTACCTACAGGTAAACGTCGACTTACGATGGCCGCGACTTACGATTGTTCGACTTTACGATGACGACGACGACGACGACGATATGATAATTTAACCCCTTCCATACGGTGCCGCACACGTATGCGTCATGAGGAGCAAGTGGATTCGCGACGCTGCCATATCGGCGTCTTGATTATATTTATTGTAGTCGCCCCTGTGTTTTTACATTCTCTCAAATGATTCATTCTCTGTGGTTTTCAAAATTCGCGGGTGAAAGAGAGAACGATCGATATAAGCGGTGACTATATTTTATGATGCGAGTATTATTACGTCACGTCGTACGGCTGGCATTGGCTGCTGCCCGCGAGATTTAAGTGCCGTACTGAAAATACATATTATAGTGTTTGAATATGGTAAAAAGGATAAAAATAATTAAATAAACTACTGTACATGTTTAATAGGCTATATTCAGTATCTCTGGTGGTTAATATACACTGTTATACAGGTAGGCTAGGTACAGTGACCACGGAACAGAGTGGGGATCGACTTACGATGAGATCGTCTTACGATGGCTCTATCGAAACCTAATGCCATCGTAAGTCGACGTTTACCTGTACTTCCAAATTGAATCTATTTCCGGACAGTTTGAGACCATTGTTTCTTGTCTGATTCTCATTCAATGTGAAAATTTTGTCACTTTCGATGTTGTCAATTCCCTTTAAAATCTTAAAGACCTGTATCAAGTCACCTCTGAGTCTACGCTTTTTTAGGGAAAACAGATTCATGTGTTTTAGTCGATTTTCGTATGATTTATTTTTTATATTTGGAATCAGTTTTGTGGCTCGCCGTTGTACTTTTTCCAGTCTGTCAATGTCTTTAATGAGATTCGGTGACCATACGGAAACAGCATATTCCAAATGTGGACGAACTAACGATTTATATAGCTTGTTAATGAGTGATGGACTTTTGAAATCAAAAGATCGCGCAATCAGCCCCGGAATCTTATTTGCTTTCTCAGAGGCTGAAATACACTGCTTGGATGATTTGAGGTCGTTACTGATAATTAAGCCAAGATCTTTTTCACTATCCACTTTTGTTAACGAATTTCCAAATAGCTTGTAATCGTACTTACTGTTATTTTTACCTATGTGCATAACCTTGCATTTACTTGTGTTAAATTTCATTAGCCACTTTTCAGACCATTGCTGTAAATTATCTAAATCTTCTTGAATATCTAATTGGTTTGAGTGATCATTTGCCACTCCGCACAGTTTTGTATCATCAGCAAATTTGGAAACAGTAGATTTTAGTCCATGGTCTATATCATTTATATACAGGTACACCTCACCTTACGTCGTTAATTGGTTCCAGGAGACACGACGTAACTCGAAAAACGACGTAAGTCGAATTTGCTTACAAGTAGGCTAGGTAGGCCTGGTGTAGCCTAGGCTAAACTGCCAATAGCCATTTTTCAGTACTTTATTTTACTTTTGATTGCATTATTTATTAAACAAGGTTAATAAAAATCTATTTTAAGTTTCCAAACAGAACATTTATTTATCATTTTGTAATAAAGTATAAAAAAGTACCTGTACTTATTCTTCAATACGTACAATTTGCTGTACTTTATGAATGCATTGTCAATTACATACGGTGAAACAAAACAAAAAAACAAATAAATAAAAACTAGTTTAAGCTTACAATCATTTTGTAATAAGTGAAAAATTGAAATAAGTATTTTTAATTTACCAATGCAGTACATACATTATGTCGATGTTTACGCGTTGCTATTTCGCGGTGCTGTACTCTATGAATGCATTGTCAATAACATACGGTAAAACAAAACAAAAAACAAAGAAATAAAAACTATTTCAAGCTTACATATAAACATATTGTAACAAGTGAAAAACTTTAATGTATTTTCAGTTTACCAAAACAGTAGATACAATATGTTGATGTTTACGTTGTAGACGTAGATGGCTGGGGATTGTCGACATCAACATCAGCTGATTCTCGTCGTTCGACGCGTAAAAACTGGTCAAGAGTGCCTTGAACCGTCTTCTTGTTCTTTTCTTCAAGGATTAGATTATAAGGAGCAAAAGCTTCATAACAAGCCCCCATTATCTTGGAAAAGCGTTGAGCATTTGGATCCATATCCTCAAACATAGCAAGACCTTTTTCGATGTGTGCAAATGCTTCCTCCATTTTCTTAATGGTGAAGTGGCGTGGCTCAGATTCATCATCCTCTTCTTCTTCTTTCTTTTGTTGCTCCTGAAGTTCCATCAAATCCTTGTTCGTCAGTAACTCCTTGTCTTTTTCAAATAAATCTGTGAAATCCTCTTCCTCCAAATTCATATCCAGCTCTTTGCTCATTGTAACCAAATCTTTGTTGACAACAACAGTATCGAAGCCCTTAAACTCGTGCACAAATTGCGGGCATAGCTTTTTCCATACACCATTCATAGCAGTGCTCTGAACATCATTCCATACTGCTGCTACATTCTGTAAAGCTTTGTAGATGTCATATCCCTTCCAAAAGTCACGAAGTGTGATAGACTCATCCATTTCAATTGCAGCTATTGCTTGCCGTAGCGTACGCTTCATATAATAACGTTTGAAGATAGCAATTATCCCCTGATCCATTGGCTGGAGAATAGACGTAGTGTTTGGGGGGAGGTATATGACGGTAATGTTGGGGTGAAAATCTGCGATGTTTTGTGGGTGGCCAGGAGCATTATCTAAGATAAGTAAAACCTTAAAAGGAATCCCCTTCTCCTTACAATACTTCTCTGCTGCTGGGACAAAATTATTGAAAAACCAATCTTCGAAAATAACAACAGTGACCCAAGCTTTTGAGTTAGCCATCCATATAACAGGGAGAGATGCTTTGGGTATATTCTTCAGGGCATGGGGGTTGTGTGCATGATAAACAAACAGAGGCAATAATTTAAAATCTCCTGCACAGTTACCTCCCAACATTATGGTCACACGTTCTTTTGAGACCTTGTAACCTGGAATCGTTTTCTCTTCCTTGGAAACAAATGAACGATCTGGTAATTTCTTCCAATATAATCCTGTTTCGTCTACGTTGAAAATTTGCTCAGGAAGAAACCCGTTTTCTTCGATGATTTTCTTCAGTGTAGCAGGAAATTCCGCTGCTGCTTGTTCATCAGCTGATGCGATTTCACCTTGTCTTTTAAGGAAGTGATAATTTCTCCTGTTTTTATATCTCATAAACCATCCAGGACTTGCTTTGAAATCTACATCTTTCTCATCTGGATATTTTTCCTTTAGGTCCTCAAACAAAGACAACGCTTTTTCCTGAATGAGCTCTTGACTAAGATTCGCATTCTGACGATTCCTCCTATCAACCCAAATCGAAAGAAGATTTTCCATTTCTTCAAATATCTTACCTCTTTTCTTGTTGATGATCGTGTTCTTCATCAATGGGGCTTCAGATGTGACATGTGTTAAAATCTTGTCTTTATTATGCACAATCGTTGATACAGTTGTCCGACTTACTCCAAAACATCGTGCAATCGATACAACTTTTTCACCATTACAATAACGTTTTATCATCGCCATTTTCTCCTCCAGCGAAATAGCATGACGCTTAGCACTTTCACTAGAACTTTTCTTAGGAGGCATGGAGGCAAATATTACAGTTACAAGTGAATGTTAATGAGAAAATTTACAAAACTTCAGTAAACAGATAATAATCCAAAAGAATTGCGGGAGTCGAGACGCCGCTTACGGTAAATACGTATTGGAAGTACCGTTGCGATTTTATGTTCTAGTGGACTAGGCCATACTACTTTATGGTATATATTTTAGCAGTTACTGAATCTTTATATAATTTTACATGCTTTTATTCTTATTTATTGTAACATGAATTGCTTGAAACGCTTGAAACGTTTTTTGGTGTTTATGCGATTCCATTATTGGCTGACCGACGTAAAGTCAAGTAAAACGACAACTTGAATTTTTTCCATATTATTTTTGAAAACCGACGTATCTTCGAAAACGACGTAGGTTGAAACGACGTAAGTCGAGGTGTGCCTGTATACTATGAATAGAAGTGGCCCAAGAACGGAACCCTGAGGAACTCCACTTGCAACACTTTTCCATCCAGAAGTTTTTCCATTTAAAACAACTCTCTGTTTTCGACCATTCAACCAATTACTAGTCCAACCTAATAGGCTACCACTTATTCCGTGTAAAGCTAATTTAGTAAGTAGTCTTTCGTGTGGGACGGTATCAAAAGCTTTTGCAAAGTCTAGATATATTAAATCTATATTGTTTCTTTTGTCATAATTCGAGATAACTGTGTTGTAGAATTCGAGTAAGTTAGTCACGCAAGAACGTTTCCGTCTGAAACCATGCTGGCTATCATTTATCAAACGGTTACTTTCTAAATGATGTTCAATAGCATCTCTGATGATAGTTTCCATTATTATTCCTACGATTGAAGTCAAACTTATAGGCCTATAGTTATTTGGTTTCTTTTTGTCACCTATTTTGAATATGGGAGTAACGTTAGCTAGCTTCCATTCTCTTGGGACATCGGATATGATGGATTTCTTGAAAATAATTTCTAATGGAACAACAATCTCATTTTTCATTTCCTTTAAGATTCTTGGATGCCAACTGTCAGGCCCTGGTGTTTTATTAACTTTGAGTTTGTCTATACACCTTTTAATTTTTTCTTTTGTTATATTTACCGTAGTGAGTAAGTTTACCCCAGACTTTTCACAGGTTTCAGTTTGGAATTCACTTTGGGGTGTTTTTTTTCTTTTCTTTTCTTTTCCATCTTTTCCAAGCTTTGTCTCTTCTATCTTTAGCATCGCTACACTTTTTATTGTACCAGCACTTTATGTACTACCTTTTCTGTTTCTGCTTAGGCACATATTTGTCTGATCCCTCTTTATATGTTTCTTTGAAAATGTTCCATTTCTCTTGTCTTGTTTCATCATTAGCAAATTTTTAACAACAGGCATTTTGATTTTTTTTTCTAAGTTTTAGAAAGTCAGTTTTGTTGTACATTAATCTTCCTTCTCTATGTTTCTCATTCCTTCTTACCACATTTTGTTCCATAAGTTTGATCTCTATTAGTATGTGGTCATTCTTTCTAATTGGTGTCTTATAGTTTATTTCTTCCTTTATTTCAGGTTCAGAGGTGAATATCAAATATTAAGTCTTGATGGTTCTTCGTTTTGTCTTAATCTAGTATTTTCTTTAACCCATTGAGTCAATGTGTAATCGATGGTCATATCCAGTAGGACATTGCCCCAGAGTTCCTCTCCACCTCCCATTGTCAATTCTTTCCAATTTATTCCCTTCGCATTAAAATCACCCATAATTACTATATTTTCTCTGTATTTCAGTGTCTCTGTTAATTCATTCTTTGTGTCTTCTAGTAATTTTGAGTGGTTGTCAGTCCAAGTCTTAGTTTTTGGTGGCACATATATAACTATAAACCTTCTACTTTTCATACTGCTGTTTTCGACTTTAACTGTGATTAATTCCACATTATCTTTTCCTTCTGTTGCCTTTATTACATTTAGGTCCTTTCTAGTCAATAGCATGACTCCTCCCCCCTGTTTGTCCATCCTATTTTTCGACCAAAGGTTGTATAAACCTTGTCCCACCATACTTGATTGTATAGGACCTTTCAGTTTTGTCTCCACAATTCCCATTATGTCGGGTTTCTCTATTGACAAATAGTCATTCAATTCATTTAATCCTGAAATCATACTGTCCATATTTGTATATGCCACTTTTAGTTTTTTCTTCTCTTCTCTTTCTTTGTTTAAGTTTCCATTTTTCTAATGTACCATTTTCTCAGTCTCAGATCCAGCACTTGTTTTTTTCCATCTCTGTTCTTTTCTCGTTTTTTCCTTGACTTCACTTCTCAGTTCTTTATCTTTCTCTAATTCCTCTTCATTTCCTTTTTTATCCATATATTTTTGTATCTTTCACTGCTAGTTTTGCCGCTTTTGATAGTATTTCTTCTGCTATCATTTGTGTTCTTAGTTTGATTTTCATTGGTCTGTGGTTTTTTCTTTTGAGTATGTACCCATCCTGTGTATATCATCAATTTCTGTATCTAGATTCTGTCCTTCATCTTGAACCACTTTTAGAATCTCCTTTGCAATTTCTTTCTCTCCCTTTTCTCTTTGGTATTTGTGTACATTGTGTATTTGTGTACATGCAAAGGGGGAAGGAGAGGGGGGGTCGCCGATTGAATGAAGCGGCCTTGCTGTGGATGTACTGTGTCTTGCGACACTGCTTCTGACCCAGGGCGGTGGGCGGGGTGCAGGGGTGACCCGTCATCCAGGAGGTGCTCAGATGAGAGGAAGGGTGGGAGGGGTGTGGAGTGTATTTAGGGATGAAAAGGGTGGGAGTGTTTTTATGCCTTCCCCTTTTTGGCTACCTCCCTTGGAAGGGGGAAGAAGCCTTGGTATATGTATGTATGTTTTTTTCATTTATACCGTAAACCACAATACATTTCTTTTTGTCCACTGTGTCTCTCACCCAATTTTCCTTTCTTTGATCACCTTGATCACTGTTTCCTTTGCATTCTCTACTACCTGCTGCTGTACTACTTCTTTGAATGGGAGTTTTTGACTTTCACATTCCATTTTCCGCTGATTTTTTATTTCATTCAGATTCTCTGTGATTGATTCTTCCATCTTTTCAGTTACTGCTTTCAATTGTTCTTTTACCTCTTTCTTCAATTCATCATTTGTATTTCTAACCTCATTTTCCTTTCATTTTCTCTTTTTATCACGCTTAGTTCACTTTTTAGTTCATTTAATTCTCTTAGTATCACCTCGTTAGTTGTACGTAGGTTGGATACCTCTAGTTGCAAAGCTTTGTAGTCTAATTTTAAATCAATCACTTCATCTGCTAAGTTGTTAATTTCTCTATTTCTTATTGCTCTGCTAATCCTAAAATCTCTCTCAGTGTCCAAGGTTTTCTTCATTGTTCCCCATACCTCCTAAATCCCGAGAAATACTCATCACTTACGTACCTGTTGGTTGTCTTCGGAGATCATTTAGACATGTTTTTTTGTGTATCACTCCCCATGGGGACTCAATTCTGGATTCATCCAGTCTTTTTGTTGGTTCATTGATTCTTACTTCTTTATTGCTTTCCATATTGTGCTAAACTATTTACCCAAGAACTGAACCGGATACAAACCCTGCTGGTCCCACGAAAACATATTGTTTCTCCCCAAAATAACAACAAAGTGTTTTTCCAAGTGTGGCAGTAAAGCGCCTGTTTGGAGCGCTAATTGTAGCAAAACTCGGAGCAGCAGTTGACACTTCCTCTACAACTGCTTACTATGTGGGTGAGATAATATGCTCTCCACGACATGCATTTGTCATGGTTTGTTTGGATTGATCATTCACCAACTCCAAACCTCTATCAAGCATACTCCAAATTATCTCCCTTTCCTTCTAATCTTTTACCACACATTGAACAACTATAGAGACACACAACCCTGACACTTCCTCACATTCAGCATAAACCATTCAATTTCTCTATTCCCAACCCTCAAACATACTATAATACTTATGTAACTTTTGACTACCCACAGCAGACCCCCTACCCAGTACATCCCTAACACTCCACATTGGCTTTCTTGACCCTGTCATATAACTTCTCCATATCCATGAAAGCCCAAAAGACATCCTTACCCTTTCTTAGAACATTCTTGGATATCTTTCTTACTGCAAATACTTTGTTGAAAATAATAATGATAATGAATGTTTCCATATTAAGCTGTCCAAAAGGTGAAGAACAAATACTATTTAACTCACAAATTGTATGGAGAACTTTTCTTGTGTGGTATTGAAAAGTATGGAAGACCATATGTTCTCATACCAAACTATCTAATAGATATTCGTAATAGGTGAAGATCTAAATTATACTCTACAACCCACAAGTTGTTGGGACATTGTAATAATACAGATTGTTACCATTAAATGATTTATGAAAACACAAGTATAGCCCACAAATTGTTTATAACTTCTTTGTACTTTAGGGACACCAGATTACTGATTTTACAAAAGGAGCACTGGACAGCTGCAGACAAACTCAAGGCTCTGCAAAGCATTACACCTAAAGACTTGTTAGAAGAATTTGCTGCAAGACTTATTCCATCCTGTCATGCTCGAATGTTGGTTCAGGTAAGATATTGAGCCTAGTCATATAGATATGGGGCTGTGCCAGGGTTTTATAATGTCACCATGGCTGCTCAACATGTATATGGATGGGGTGGTATTGGAGGTAAATAAAGGGTGAATGGCAGGAGATTGGTGATGGTTTGTGAGAGAGGTGGGAATTGGGAGATGAGCCAGTTGTTTGTTGAGGACACTGTACTTGTGGATGGGTCAGAGGAAAGTCTTAGGCAGCTAATGATAGACTTCGGGTGGGTATGTAAGGAGGAAATTAAATGTGGGTAAAAATAAGGTGATGATATGTACAATGGGGGAGGGTGGAAGTGAATTGGAGGTAAGTCTTAACAGAGAGAGACTAGAGAAAGTGAACAGTTTTAAATATTAAGGGTCAAATGTAGCAGGAAATGGTGTATTGGGTTTGGAGGTAAACTGTAAAGTGAGGGAAACAAGTAGATGTCATGGGGAAATAAAAAGTGTCATGAGAAATAGGTATCTTGCAATGCAAAGAGAAGACATTATGAAGGAGTGATTGCACCAATGACACTGTGTGGGGAAGAAACTTGAAATTTAATTGAGACCAAAAAGAGGGATTTAGATGTCTTTGAGAGAAAGAGTATAAGTATGGTGTAGGTTATGAGGATGGATAGAGTGACAAATGAGGTAAGAAGGAGAGAAGGGTTGGAAAATGAGGTAGCAGACAGGGTTCATGAAAGAATACTGGGACTGTTTGTGTATGTGGAAAGAATGAATAAAGAAAGACTAGCAAAAAGAGTGTGTAAGAAAGAGTTGGATGGAATATAATTGAGGGGAATCAAGAGTGGGATGGATGGATGGGGTGCAAGGAGGCCTCGAGTAAAAAGGGGTTACCAGTTGAGCAGAGAAGGAAGAGGACAAGAGAAAGGTATGATTGGAGAGTGGTTTTGAATAAATGATAAATTGATGTGGCCTGAAGGGATTTATCCTTGTCATCTTTAATTACTCATGAGTGGAAGAGGAGGGAAGGTCATTATGCAATGAAGTGGGTAGGGTAAACCATTTTTGGCTGTTGGGCCCTACTATGTAAATGCTGTGTACCTTGCTTCTGACTTTGGCTGTGGGTTGAGGGTAGGTATGGCCCTTTATCCTTTCATCCACAGAGGAGCTAAAATCAATCATTTCATTGCCCTAGGTCTCTCATGCAGATAACCTATGACCTTCAGGTAACCACCAACAGTTTCTGATTGGGTCCTAAATTTACTCATGAAAGATATTCTTGTGTGCGGCATCAGATGCCTGATGTATGATGATTTGGTGATACAGCTCAATACTTGCATTATAAAATATAAAGTCTGAGCTTTATTATTCATTCTCTTTCATTCTGAATATATTAATAACTATAGAAAATGTGATCACAAGCCAGTTGACAGAATATGGTCTTTCAGCTACAACAACATATACCATACATATACCAAAGGTTTTTTTCCCCCTACATGGGGGGTAGCCACAAAGAAAAAGGCATAGAAACCACTCCCACCCATTCCATTTCCTATATATTCCACTCCCCTCCACCCTCCTCCCTCCCTCTTATCTTGGCACCTCCTGGATGATGGGTCATCCCTGCATCCTGTCCACTGCCCTGGGTCAGAAGCAGTGTCGCAAGACACAGCACATCCACAGCAAGGCCGCTTCATAATTTCGGTGACCCCCCCTCTCCGTCCCCTCATGCAGAAAAGGAGAGGACAGGGAGAAATCCCTTCGGGCTGCGTCAATTTTTTTCTCATACATACTTCCTCACCCCCCCCCATCCCCCACCCACTCCCCCTCATGCATCATAGCATCATCTATACACAACCCCTCTCCATTCACCCCTATCTTCTGTCCTCTCCCGTCCTTCCTCCACAGACATTCCTCTCTTTTGTAATGCCCCTTTCACCCCATCCATCCATCTCATCCTAGGATGCCCCCTCATATTCACTCCTTCCACCTCTGCCTTCCACACTTCTTTTAATCTTCACTCATTCTTTCCATGTGTCCAAACCATCCTAATATCCTTTCATCAACCCTATCTCCCAGTTCCCTTTCTACCCCTGTTCTCCTCCTCACCTCCTCATTTCTTACTCTATCCAGCCTAGTAACCCCTATCATACTTCTCAGACATTTCATCTCAAACAACTACAAAATGTATATCAAGATGCCAATGCCGGCATCCCCGTCTACCCATTTGCATTTCATGATGCCTATGTTGGCATCATTGTATGGAAGAGGTTAAGGGATTGCTAGTGTAGGGTATTTTAGTATGATGTGATTATCTTCTGTGTGGTTGCCTCTAGGGTAGTGTGAATCTATGGTCAAGCGTATGATGTGTTAGTACTGTTTCAGTGCTGGATAGTGTCCTGAGTGCAATTAAGCTAGTGCGGTTCTTATTAGATGTCAGACCATTTTTTCTCTGGGGCTTATGTCTAGGAGTTGTTGGTGGAGTATTGAGTTTAGGGATCTGTCTTGAAAGGCTTGTTTATTGGTTTGAGTGTTTATGTGTGGATATTTTGTGTGGTATAGGTGGTAGGTAGTTATAAGTGCTTGCATGGTATGCTGTTGGAGTAATTTATTTATTTAATTATTTTTTGTAGTGGTGTCTACAAGATATAAAGTGATGGATTTGTGGTGTTATGGGATATGGTGTAGAATTGTGTTCCTCTCCTTTTCATCATGTGTCTATGGGGAGAATGTTTCTGTATGCAGATGTCTAATTTGGGTGGTTTTGATGCATCCTGATATTACTTTCAGTGCTTCATTCTGTACAGTTTGTAGGTTTTGTGTGTTTGTCTTGCTGATTGTTAGGAACCATGTTGTGGAAGCATAGTCAATGGTTATTAGAATTTGTGTCTGTTGTCCAGAGTTGGTGCTTGCAATGATTTAAATAGGTTTGTTTTCTTGTGTATTCTTGCTGTCAAGTCCTTTACATGTTGGCAGAAAGTCAAATGAGCATTGAATATTAGGTCTAGAAAAATAGAATTGTTTTCTGATGGATGTGAACATTTGGCTTTACTACATATATATATATATATATATATATATATATATATATATATATATATATATATATATACATACACCCATATCTTCAGTGTTTCTGCATGACAGGATAGAGAGGGTAGGGCCACTGATTAAATGAAGTGGCTTTGCTGTGGATGTGCTGTGTCTTACTGCATTACTTCTGACCCAGGATGATGGGCAAGATGCAGGGATGACCCATCTTCCATGAGGAGCCAAGATGTGAGTGAGGGAGTGGGTGGTGAATGAGAGTGAAATGGGTGGGGATGATATAGGTGGGAGTGGAATTATGCCTTTTGATTTTGGCTACCCTCCTGTTAAGGGGAAAAAAGCCCTTGGTATATGTATGTACATACACTTACCAAAGGCTTCTTCCCCCTTACAAGGGAGGTAGCCAAAAAACAAAGGCACAAAACCCACTCCATCCCCACATACTCCACTCCCATTCACCCCCTCACTCCCTCTTATCTTGGCTCCTCCTGGATTACAGGTCATCCTTGCATCTCACCCACTGCCCTAGGTCAGAAGCAGTGTCGCAAGACACAGCACATCCATATCAAGGCTTCTTCATTAAATTGGCAACACCCCCATCTATATCCCCTCATACAGAAAAGGAGAAGATGGGGAGAAATCCCTTCGCGCTGTGTCAAATTATTTTTCACACATACTTCCTTATGCCCCCATCCCCCACCCACACCCTTTCATGTATCACTGCATCATCCATACACAATCATTCTCCATTCACCTCAATTTTCTGTCTTCTCCCATCCTTCCTTAACATATGTAGTCACCACTGTTGGCTCCTCTACTGGTCGTCCTTATTAGCTCACCTCCAAGGCTGCCTGCATTACTTCTGTGAGAAGTAAGTGAGTGGTAAGGAGAGGAGGTATGGGAGATTTTTCAATTAGAGGAGTCAGAACACACCACTGAGCTTGCCGTTGTATGATTCCATTGGGCATTCTCCGTATTGGCTGCATGTTGTTATGGCAAAGTAGCATGCAGTTGATACTTTAGGGTCTATATGGGGCACCCCTATGGACCAGAGCCACACATCATTTTATCTGTGATAGAGGAGGACTCTGCTCACAGAGAAATGATGAAACTTTTATTATACTGCTACTGTTCCTCCGTTATGCTGTCCCCCAACCCCTTGTTGCTGTCCTGTACCATTTCTCTGAATTTCATTTCCTTTTTTTACCCTACCTCCTCATATCTCACTCTATCCAGCTTAGTAACCCCTATCATACTTCTCAGACACCTAATCTCAAACACATTCAAACTCCTTCTCTCTTCCTCTCTTATGTTCCATGTTTCTGCCCCATACAATGCTGTTGGCACAATCACTCCTTCATATAACCTCCTCTTAGCATCCATTCCCAGATGTCTATTTCTCATTACACTTTTTAATCCACCAAGGCATTTACTTGCTTCTCTCAATCTACATTCTACCTCCACCCCCCACTCCTCCCTTTCCTGTCACATTCACACCCAAGTATCTAAAGCTATCCACTTCCTCCAGTCTCTCGTCCTTAATGCTCACTTCCAGCCTGCTGTCACTCTCTCCCCTTGTACATCTCATCACCTTACTTTTACCCACATTTATTTTCAGCATCCTTCTTTCACAAACCTCAAACTCTGTCACTAACTTCCTCAATCCCTCCTCTCATCCTGCTACAAGCGCAGTGTCATCAACAAACAACAACTGGCTTATTTCCCACTTTTCTCCATTTTCTTTAACCATCTCCAACCCCTGACCCACTACCCTTGCATTCACCTCTCACACCACCCCATCCATGTATAGATTGAACAGCCAGGGCGACATAACACATCCCTGATGAAGTCCCACCTTTACCTCAAACCATTCACTCTCTCCATCTCTAATCCTAACACAAACTCTACTACTCTCGTAAAAACTCTTGACTGCTCTTAACAGCTTTCCTCCTATCCCATATATCTGCAGTACCTCCCACAGTGCCTTCCTGTCTACCCTGTTATAAGCCTTTTCCAGATCCATAAAAGCCCAAAAAACATCCTTACTTTTTCCTATAGCTTTCTCACATATCTCTCTTACCACAAAAATCTGATCTACACAACCCCTACCTGTCCTAAAACCACACTGTTGCTCACCAATTACTCTGTTCCCCTCCTAATCCTTTCAATCAAGACCCTTCCATAAGCCTTCCCAACTACACTCAACAAGCTGATACCTCTGAAACTACTACACTCACACTTGTCCCCTTTTCCCTTGTAAAGTGAACTATACAGGCACCTCCAGTCCTCCGGCACTCTACCTTCTCTTAAACAAATATTAAACAACCTCACCAGAATGTCCACCATAACTGTACCTCCTTTCTTCAGACACTCTGCATGGCATCCATCCAACCCAGGTCCCTTACCTGCTCTCATCATTTTAACAGCTGCTCTCACTTCATCTTTTCCTATTTCTCCTCCAATTTCCTCACTCATCACGGTCATTTTCTCAGTGCTTCCCACTGCAACTACCTTTCCCTCCTATCCTCCTTCACGTTTAGCAACTCCCTAAAATACTCTGCTCATCTTCCTCTCACTGCCTTCTCTTCCATTATCATCTCTCCATCTGCACCTTTTACCCCCTCCTCTCTACTTGATTGACCTCTTCTTCCTTTTTTAATTTCTTTCCAAAACATCTTTTTATCACTTTCAAAATTTTCTGTCATACTCTTACCCCATTTCACATCTGCTCTCCTCTTTGGTTCCTTTATCTTATGCTTAACTTCCCTTCTCTTTTCTTTGTACTTCTCATACCCTTCATCCTAATTTGTAGCCAATCTATGAATGCCTGCTTCTCTTCTACACCCTTCTTTGCTTCCTCATCCCACCACTCACTACCTATCCTTCTATTTCCTCCCATCCTCCTTGTTCCCCACAATATCTTTGCACACCTTATGATTCCCTCCTTGGACCATCCCCATTCCTCCTCCACTCCTACTTCTACTATATCCTTCACTCCCTCCCACTCCTCTCTCAGCTTCTTATACTCCTTTTCCTTTTCTCTCTCATTTAAGCAGTTCACTCTAAGTACCTCTCTACCTTCTGCCCTTTTCCTCTTTCTCCTCCTATTTTCCACTCTCAGTTTACCTTCCACCCTAAAATGATCTGATATTCCCCCACTCACTCCCCTTAGAACATGTACATCCTTAACTCTTCCTACCATACTCCTGGTCACCACTATATAGTCTATTAATGCTCTACCTACCACCCTTCCATCCACCACCCTCTCCCATGTGTACTTATGCTTGCCTTTCTTCCTAAACACTGCATTTGCTCTCATCAACTCTCATGACACATCACCAACAATTCTCCACTACAATTGTTACCTGGAACTCCATATTTCCCAATCTATACATCTATTGGTTCATTTCCTACCCTAGAATTAAGGTCTCCTAAAACAACTACATTGACATTTCTCCCTAATCCCTCTATGCACTCATTTATATCTACACAAAAACCCTCCCTTTCCTCTACACTCTTCTTAGTACCAGGTCCATTCACACTTACAAAAACCTACATCTCCCTTCCCAGCTTCACCTTCATCCACATCAGCCTTGATGAAACCTCCTTCCACTCCACTACACGCTTACCAATCTCTTCACTTACTAGTATAGCCACCCCTTCTCTCCCTCATCCCCTCTTCACTCCTGAGTACCTCCCAGCTACACTCCCAAACTCACATTTGCCCTTCCCTTTCATTTTAGTTTCACTCAAAGCCAGCACATCCATCTTTCTTCTCACAAACATACTATCTCAATTTACTCTCATCTGTACCACATCCACTTACATTAAAAGACTCAAACCTTAGGGTACTGGTTGGAAAAGTCCCATACCCTCTTATGCCTCTACTTTTTTTAGGAATGTCCTCTTTGGGACTACAGGTAGCAGCACTCCTAATCCCATACCCCGTCCCATTTTTTGTTGCCTCTTACAACTCAAGTGGAAATACTTGGTGGTAGCATTCTCTTCCCCCAGGACAGGGTAGGCGACAAAAGGAAATGAATATTCAGAGAAATGGTACAGAACAGTAACAAAGGGTTGGGGGACAGCATAACAGAGGGACAGTCGTAGTATTAAAGTGTTATCATTTCTCTATGAACAGAGTTTCCTCTATCACAGACAAAATGATGTGCAGCTCTGTTCCGTATGGGCGCCCCATATAGACCCTAAAGTATCAACTGCATGCTACTCTGCCACAATAACATGCAGCCAATACCCCAGACGGGTATAATACAACTAGGTAAAAAGTTGTATGACTCAATCCCAAAGATCTTGCAATGGTGGCCACCTTTTCATGTTTCTCATACTGTTTTATAATTTCCACCTTATCTTCCAGCAATATAGCCTTACACTTAGCACTAGCATCTGCACTGAGACTTTGGAGCCATGAGCAAAGATTTAATCAAAATCACAATTGAATAATATATTAGTTTCATGACAAAATATTACCTCTAGACACTTTAAAAGTTTGTTAAATTAATATAAATAAATTTAATATAAATCAACTGAAAAGCCATCAAATCACACACATACTATATATATATATATATATATATATATATATATATATATATATATATATATATATATATATATATATATATATAAATGACATGGATGAAGGTGTAGAATGATATAGGAACCTCTTTGGAGATGATGCAAAATTACTAAAGAAAGTAAGTTCATAAAAAGACTGTGAATTGCTACAGAGAGACCTGGACAAAATCTGGGAATGGAGTCAAAAGTGGGAAGTGAACTTCAACATTAAGAAATGGAGTATAATGGAATTTGGAAAAGGTAAAAAAAGTATATCAGGGCAATATAAAATCTTCACAAAGGAAGTAAAGAAAGTTCCAAAAAGGACCTAGGTGTAATTATCACCAAAGACATGTCCCCAGACAAGCATATAAACAAAATAGTTGGAGAAACCTACAATTTACTGAGATCAATAAAGGTGGCTTTTAATTACTTCTATGAAGTAAAAGTAAGAAAAATACTAGTCACACTGATAAGACCAAGATTGGAATACACTGCAACACAATGGACACTCAGCACAAAATAATTATAAGGAAAATGGAAAGAATCCAAAGAGCATCAACAAAGATGGCCCCAACACTTTCAAAATTGACATAGGAACAAAGATTGTCTAAATTGGAACTACCAACCCTGGAAGAGGTGATCTATTGGCCATTTACAGAATCTTTAAAGGCATGGAAGTCCTTGACAGAGAAGACTTATTAAAGTGGGATAAAAGAGAAACAAGAGGACATGAAAAGAAACTCGTAAAAGAATAGTTATAGAAGAGATCTGAAAAAAAAGTTTTCCACACAGTGGTGGATGTCTGGAACAAATTAGATGAAACAATAGTGTGTACAGACACCATACAAGAATTTAAGAACAAACTAGATATTGCGAGATACAAAGATTATGATACAACTGTGTAAAGACACCAATGGTACTCACTCACATAAGACTGCAATTTACTTTAGCTACACCAGTCCCCTCTACAGATTATTCTATCTGCCAAAGAGCCTATCATCATTTAAATATAAATAGCAAGGGTCTACAGTGATGATATTTCCTACCTAAATTAAATGTTAAAGTCTGTATAATGTTCAAATAGATCAACACGCGAATTCTACCATAATGTAACATTGCATGTTGGGAAAAAGGATAGTGGTACTTCCCAAGGCAGGCGTAGCTCCTCTTGGGGATCGGTGCCACCTGCGTAGAGCTGATGGCCAGGGGTGGTTGCACGCAAACAACACAAAATACACTCTATAAAGGATTGGTGGGAAAACCCAGTTTCGGCAGTAGCATTCCTTGGGGAGACGGGACTGCTCGGACAGACAGTCTAGGGAACGACAACAACAACAACAACAACCATAATGTAATGTAAGAAGCACCACCTTTACAACAACCAACCAATGTTTGAAAGGAAACTGTAGCCACATACATGCTGTTGCTGTTTGTTTAGTACTTCACAATTTAACGTACTCAGGGCACTTTCATTCACCAAGTCCATGAGCAAGAAATAACACCATTACTATTTCATATAATTATCTTGAATTTCTTCTTGGCTTCAAAATTATTTGTCTGCTTTTCACTGTCTTTTTATCTGAATCATTCTGTGTTATATTGCATGAAAATTATATTCAGAATGTCCAGTTGTTGTCGTTCCCTAGACTGTCTGTCCGAGCAGTCCCGTCTCCCCAAGGAAGGCCACAGCCGAAACTGGGTTTTCCCACAAATCCTCTATAGAGTGTATGTTGTGTTGTTTGCGTGCATGATTGTGTATAATGCAGTCTTCCATTATGTGTTGTATGGTATGGGGTGAAGTGTTACATCCTGGGCAGCTGTTCACAACACGGTCGTCCAGCCTCTTCTGGTAGCTTAGAAGTGCTGGGTGGTGACCGCATCGCAGTCTGGCCAAGTGGACTCTGTCCTTTCGTGGGAGAGAGGATTCAGAAGGGTGGATATCAGGGGGTCTGGCATGCAGCAGTGTGTTGTCTTTCAGTGTGTTAATGGAGCGGTGAGTGATATGATTATGAATATGTTTCCGGAGGCTGGTATTTGGTGGTTGTGGAGGAAGAGAAGAGAGTATCTGTGCGTAATAAAGGTCTTTGGGTGTAGTTTTAATGTTTCTTGGTGTGTGTGGGTGTTCTGCTATGTAGTGTAGCGGGTGTGATGTGTTTGTGGTGGCTGCAGCAAGTGTTTGTGTGCCTCTCATGTCGAGGTGGTCCTTGACTTTGAGGACTTTTGTTTCATGGTGTAAATGGTCTGTAGGTGTTGTATTTGTGCAGCCTGTAATTGTTTTTAGGGCTTTGTTTTGTATGATTTGAAGGGTGTTGTGGTGTGTCTCACTGAGATTAGGAGCCCATGCAGGACTCACATAATTCATCACTGAGCGTATGCATTGTTTGTATATTGTTATATTAGTTTCTTTGTTTTGTCCAAATGTTGTTCCAGTGATTGACTTAACCCCTTCCATACGGTGCCGCACACGTAGGCGTCATGGACTTAGATCTCGGTGGCAGCAGCCAATGCCAGCCGTACGACGTGTCGTAATAATACTCGCATCATAAAATATAGTCACCGCTTATATCGATCGTTCTCTCTTCACCCGTGAATTTTGATAACCATAGAAAATGCGATTACAAAAGAATTAGAAAGAATGTCATTATGGATGGGCGACTACAATAAATATAATCAAGACGCCGATATGGCAGCCTCGCGAATACACTCGCTCCCCATGACGCCTACGTGTGCGGCACCGTATGGAAGGGGTTAAGTGCGTTAAGTCTAGGTGTGCATTTGTTTTTTATGTTAGTGAGGTGTTGTTTGAAAGACATGGATGTATCGTATGTTACACCAAGAATTTGTGTGGTATTAGAGTGTTGTTGATGTAGAGATGAGGTATGTATTTGTGTTCTTTTGTCCAGTTGGTGAGAAGTGTTGCTGTAGATTTGGTTGGAGCTATTTTGAGTCTGTTTGTGATGAACCATGTGTTGAGTGTGTCAAGGTAAGGCTGGATTATTTCTGACGCTTGGTCTGTGTTACGATGTGTGCATGTGATTGTTATGTCATCTGCGTAGGAAGAGATTTGTATTTCTGAGGTGTCTGGTGTGGGTAAGTCATGCATGTATAGATTAAATAATGTGGGGGATAGAACTGAGCCCTGTGGTACTCCGTTCTTAATGTTTCTGATGTGCGATGATTGGCCATTATATGACACATGAGCATTCCTGCCTGCCAGATAATTGGCCAGCCATCTTTTGGTGTTATTGTGCATGTCTGTGTTATATATTTTGTTTGTTAGGTTGTGGCGGGGGATAGCATCAAAAGCTTTACTAATGTCCAATGTTATAAGAAGTGTTCTGTGGTGGGGCCTATCTGAATTGATGCCATCTAAAATTCTTTGTGTGAGGTTTGTCAGAAGAGTGTTTGTGGAGTGTAGTGGCCTAAAACCAGTTCTCTCAGGTGTAGTATAGTACAATGCTTGTGGAGAAAACTGAGCAAAGAAAAACTTTTGTTTGCCTCAAATACTCAGAAGTTTAGTACAGTGAGTCCTCCATATATGGTAATTCTTTATCCGGTAAATTCACAGTTACGGTATTTGGTAATTACTACCCTCGATTCTATTTACGGTAAGAAAAATTTACAGGTACGGTATCCGCTAGATATTTTGAAGAAGAAAGAGCAGGGAGAAGGTATGTCTGCCATATCCTATTATTACATGTTATAATGGATTCGGTATACGGTAATTTCATTTTGTGGTAAGGTTTTCAGGAATGTATATGTACCGTATAACAAGGACTTACTGTACCATAATTGGTGAGGACTGAAAATGTTCTCACCTTCTTTTGATATTTTAGTTTGTTTCAATCCTACATTTTCCATTTTACTGTGGAAGTTTGGTCACATCAAATCAGATTTATTGCTGAGTACTTTCTTTCCATCAGGAGGTGTGGAGATGGTACTCCTGTAGTTGAATGTGGAGTAGTTCTACAAGCTAAAAGAAACTTATGAATACATGAGATAACTTATGATACAGTAGCCTCTTGGTATTTCATGTTATGCTTAAAGGTTTGCACAAATCTTTCAGTTTTTCCATTAGTGACTGGATGATAAGTTGCAAACAAGATATAGTATATGCCATTTACAATCAAATGTGCCTGAAATTCATGGGATGTTAACTGAGGACCATTGTTATGGTAGTGCATGCATGGCAAATACTGAGATAAGTGGTCTAATAATTGATTAAGCAGTAGTAGACTGTGTTGGAATTATCTCAGGCCACTTACTTTAAGCATCTACCACAATCAGGTAAGAGTGACCTAAAAATAGACCTGCATAATCTATGTGTAATCTTTGCTGTGGGTATTTTGGATTTTACCACAGATGTAAATGGGACCTTGCTATATACATTTCTTTACAAAATTTTCATTGTCACTGTCTGCTCTTGGTCACTAAAATGATCTAGCAATGGCCTTAGATCTTATAGATAGATTGATAGGAAGTGATAAAGAGAATAGAGTGAGTTTCAGGACCCAATCCAGAGACCAGGTTCTGGTCTCTTGCAACTGGGTGGTGTCTAGTCCTTCTCCATTGGGTTGTCCATCTTTCTCCAGTAGGTGTTGCTGATACAAACTTGTCATGTAACATTATCTCTCAGTCAGTTCAGTATGAATAATGTGACTTTTATTTCATTCTTTTTTCAGGGTAACCTGAAAGCCTCAGAAGCCCAAACGTTTTACAATCTAGTGAAGGCCATGAAGGGAAAACACAACAATCAAGATCTGCTACCTTTTCCTGAGGTTAGAATAATTTTTTTATATGTTTTATGTAGTCATGAAAATACATTTTTTATAGTTGTGTATTTGGGAATGGATACTAAGAGGAGATTGTATGAAGGAGTTATTGTGCTAACAGCACTGTATGGGGCAGAAACATGGAACATAAGAGGAAGAGAGGAGGAGATTGAATGTGTTTGAGATGAGGTGCCTGAGAAGTATGATAGGGGTTACTAGGCTGGATAGTGTGAGAAATGAGGAGGTGAGGAGGAGAACAGGGGTGGAAAGGGAGTTGTTGTTGTTGTTGTCGTTCCCTAGACTGTCTGTCCGAGCAGTCCCATCTCCCCAAGGAATGCCACAGCCCAAACTGGGTTTTCCCACAAATCCTTTATAGAGTGTATGTTGTGTTGTTTGCATGCATGATTGTGTATAATGCAGTCTTCCATTATGTGTTGTATGGTATGGGGTGAAGTGTTACATCCTGGGCAGCTTTTCACAATGTGGTCATCCAGCCTCTTCTGGTAGCTTAGAAGTGCTGGGTGGTGGCCGCACCGCAGTCTGGCCAGGTGGACTCTGTCCTCTCGTGGGAGAGAGGATTCAGAAGGGTGGATATCAGGGGGTCTGGCATGCAGCAATGTGTTGTCTTTCAGTGTGTTAATGGAGCGGTGAGTGATATGATTAAGAATATGTTTCCGGAGGCTGGTATTTGGTGGTTGTGGAGGAAGAGAAGCGAGTATCTGTGTGATATAGATCTTTGGGTGTTGTTTTAATGTTTCTCGATGTGTGTGGGTGTTCTGCTATGTAGTGTAGCGGGTGTGATGTGTTTGTGCTGGCTGCGGCAAGTGTGTGTGTGCCTCTCATGTCGAGGTGGTCCTTGACTTTGAGGACTTTTGTTTCATGGTGTAAATGGTCTGTAGGTGTTGTATTTGTGCAGCCTGTAATTGTTTTTAGGGCTGTGTCTGACTGAGATTAGGAGCCCATGCAGGACTCGCATAATTCATCACTGAGCGTATGCATTGTTTGTATATTGTTGTATTAGTTTCTTTGTTTTGTCCAAATGTTTTTCCAGTGATTGACTTAAGTGCGTTAAGTCTAGGCGTGCATTTGTTTTTTATGTTTGTGACGTGTTGTTTGAAACACAAGGATGTATCGTATGTTACACCAAGAATTTTCGGTGTGTTTGTGTGTGGTATTAGAGTGCTGTTGATATAGAGATGAGGTATGTATTTGTGTTCTTTCGTCCAGTTGTTGTTGTTGTTGTTGTTGTCGTTCCCTAGACTGTCTGTCCGAGCAGTCCCGTCTCCCCAAGGAAGGCCACAGCCGAAACTGGGTTTTCCCACAAATCCTTTATAGAGTGTATGTTGTGTTGTTTGCGTGCATGATTGTGTATAATGCAGTCTTCCATTATGTGTTGTATGGTATGGGGTGAAGTGTTACATCCTGGGCAGCTGTTCACAACACGGTCGTCCAGCCTCTTCTGGTAGCTTAGAAGTGCTGGGTGGTGACCGCATCGCAGTCTGGCCAAGTGGACTCTGTCCTTTCGTGGGAGAGAGGATTCAGAAGGGTGGATATCAGGGGGTCTGGCATGCAGCAGTGTGTTGTCTTTCTGTGTGTTAATGGAGCGGTGAGTGATATGATTATGAATATGTTTCCGGAGGCTGGTATTTGGTGGTTGTGGAGGAAGAGAAGAGAGTATCTGTGCGTAATAAAGGTCTTTGGGTGTAGTTTTAATGTTTCTTGGTGTGTGTGGGTGTTCTGCTATGTAGTGTAGCGGGTGTGATGTGTTTGTGGTGGCTGCAGCAAGTGTTTGTGTGCCTCTCATGTCGAGGTGGTCCTTGACTTTGAGGACTTTTGTTTCATGGTGTAAATGGTCTGTAGGTGTTGTATTTGTGCAGCCTGTAATTGTCCAGTTGGTGAGAAGTGTTGCTGTAGATTTGGTTGGAGCTATTTTGAGTCTGTTTGTGATGAACCATGTGTTGAGTGTATCAAGGTATGGCTGGATTATATCTGCAGCTTTGTGTTACGATGTGTGCATGTGATTGTTATGTTGTCTGCATAGGAAGAGATTTGTATTTCTGAGGTGTCTGGTGTGGGTATGTCATTCATGTATAGATTAAAGAGCGTGGGGGATAGAACAGAGCCCTGTGGTACTCCATTCTTAATGTTTCTGATGTGCGATGATTGGCCATTATATGACACATAAGCATTCCTACCTGCCAGATAATTGGCCAGCCATCTTTTGGTGTTATTGTGCATGTCTGTGTTATATATTCTATTTGTTAGATTGTGGTGGGGGATAGCATCAAAAGCTTTACTAATGTCTAATGATATAAGAAGTGTTCTGTGGTGGGGCCTATCTGAATTGATGCCATCTAAAATTCTTTGTGTGAGGTTTATCAGAAGAGTGTTTGTGGAGTGTAGTGGCCTAAAACCGTGTTGTGAGTCAGCAAGGGGAATATGTGGTGTGACAAGTTGAAGTATTAGATGTTGAATGACTTTAGAGGGGGTGCAGAGAAGTGTGATTGGGCAGTGCGATGTTGGAATTGTTGGGTCTTTGTTTGGTTTTGGAATGGTGATTATTTTACCATGCTTCCAGATGTCGGGTATAGTGTTGTGTGAATAGCTGTAGTTTGCAGTGTTTGTGAGTGTGTGTATACCTTGTGGTCCAATGTGTTTTAGGTGGATGTTACTTATGTTATCAGGGCCACAGATGAGTGCTTGGGATTATGTATTATGTGTTTTGTCTGACTGTCTATGAAGGGTGTATAGTCTGATTCTGGGAAAATCTTTCTTATTCGAATAGTGCGTCAGTCGTCAAGGTGAGAAGTGAGATGGCTTGTCTGTGCAAAATGATTTATGAATGTGTTTGCTTGTTGTCTGTTTGAGGGTAGATTGTCTGTTGTGATTATTGTTGCATGAGAGCGTGTTGTGTTACTGTTGGATAGTGTAATGCTGTTGAGTGTTTTGTACAATTTGCAGGTGTTTGTTTTGTGATCAAGTGTATTGATAAAGTTTTGCCAATTTTGTGTTTTTTGTTCGTGTGTTTTATTGGCAATCACAGTGTTTAGTGTTTGTATTTGGTCTGCTATGTTTTGAGGGATAGGTGTGGGGGTATTGTGTTTGAGTGCGTCTCGTTGTTTGATGAGGCCTTGGATTTCTGGTGTGAAGTTGGGGTTGTGTGATTTTCTGTTGCCTCTAGGGATGTATCTCTTGTCTGCGTTTTGTATGATTGTATTAAAAGTGTGCACAGCATTGTTTATGTTTGTGATTGGTGTACTGTTAAGTGTTTCAAAATGTTGTTCTGTCTCTCCAGTAAAAGCTTCCCAGTGAGCTCTCTTGTAATTGATGTATGTGTGTCTGTGGCCAGCTGGGGTGCATCTTGTTTTGGTGGTGATGATGATTGGAAGGTGGTCAGAACCAAGGGTTCCGACCACTCTCCATGACGTTATTGGGGTTAGGCAGGGGGAGCAAAAGGTGATATCAGGAGAGGAGGGAGTGTAGAGGGCTTGGTGTGGGATATGTGTGTTGTTCATGATAGTCAATGAGTCAAGCTGAGTCTGTATATCAAGCCCACTGTTTGTGTCAGGGTTGTCAACATACCAGGCAGACGACTTGGCGTTGAAGTCACCACCCATGATCAGGTTGGGGATCAAGTCTAGTTGGCTAAATTGAGGCCTGAAGGTGTTTGGAACTGTGGGGGATGATTGGGGGGGGGGGATGTACATGTTAACTATTGTCAGTGTTGATTTGTTGCCTGTGCGGATTCGAATGGATTGGATTTCTGTAGTGTTATCTGTGGTAGAGAGGAGAATTTTGGTTGTGGTGCTTGTGTCCACAAAACAGATGGAGTGGTGGATCAGGGTGATGAGTCCACCGCCATTGCTGTCGGTCCTGTCTTGTCTGATGGTGGTGTAATCATGAAATGATGGTGTTTTGTGTGAGTGTCTTAGTTTTGTTTCTTGTATAAATATAATTGCAATGTGTATGTTGTGTTGTTTAAGAAAGTGTTTGAGTTCATGTTTTTTTGTGTTAATACCGTCAATGTTGTGTTGTAATATGTTGATGTTGTGTGTTCTATATGTGTTGTATGTTGCCGTTTGGGGTTGAGGTTGGGGTGTTAATGGGGAAGGTATAGGATCTGGGTTAGAGGGGGGGGAAAGGAGAGATTGGGGACAAAGGAAGGGGAGTACTGATTGGGGATAAGGGCGAAGGAAAATTGGGAGTGGGTAAGGGTGCTCGCTGTGGTTGGGGAAGTGGGAGTGGGGTTACTGGAGGGCAGACATGTTCAAGTGTTTGTGTATTGGTTTGTGTCAGCAAGTGTTGTACAAGTGAGGTGGGCCTAGTTTTTTGCACATATTGCACTGAACTGAGCCCTTTGTCTGTCTGCTCGAGGTAATGGGTTTAGAGCATGTTGGGCATGTGTATTTTGTGGTGGGCCCAGGATTGCTCTCTACATCTCCGGCTAAAAGTAGAAGAAGAGGGGTGATCACTGGAGAATCACCCCTTGGTGCAGAAAAAACGTAACATTGCATGTTGAGAAAAAAAGGATTGTGGTACTCCCTAAGGCAGTTGTAGCTCCTCTTGGGGATCGGTGCCACCTGCGTAGAGCCGGTGGCCAGGGCTGGTTGCCGCCGTTTGGCCCCCAACTCTTGGGGTTGGGGGGGTGGTCCCACGACGTAGATGCTGCGGCTCCAGGACCTGGAAAGGGAGTTGGGAGATAGGGTTGATGAAAAAGTATTGGGATGATTTGGACATATGGAAAAAAAATTAGTGAAGAAAGATTAGTAAAAGAAGGTGGACATAAGAGGGAGAACAAGGATGGGATGGATGAATGGGGTAAAAGGGGCATTGGGAAAGAGGTGAATGTCTTTTGAGGAAGAATGGGAGAAGACAGAAGATAGAGGTGAATGGAGAATGGTTGTGTATGGATGATGCTGTGATGCATAAAAGGAAGTGGGTAGAGGATGCAGTGTGAGGAAGTATGTGTGAAAAAATATTTTGACACAGCCCAAAGGGATTTCTCCCTGTCTTCTCTTTTTCTGCATGAGGGGATGGAGAAGGGGAGTCGCTGATTTAATGAAGCGGCCTTGCTGTGGTTGTGATGTGTCATGCAACACTGCTTCTAAACCAGGGCAGTGGGCAAGATGTAGTGATGACCCGTCATCCAGGAGGAGCCAAGATGAGAGGGAGGGAGGGAGGGGGGTGAATGGGAGTGGACTATGTGCAGTGGATGGGTGGGAGTGGATTTTATGCCTTTGTTTTTTGGATACCTCCCTTGTAAGGGGGAAAAAGGCTTTGGTATATGTATATATGTATCTGTCTAATTGTAACCTTTTCCATTACTATATGCAGTTGCAAGCTAATGAAATGCCAGAAAGCTGCTGGATTGCAAGGGTTCAGGGCATCAACCAAGCTGACAGTAACAGTTCTGTCATAAACTATTATCAGTATGGACCAGGAAAGCTGGAACAAGAAATTTTAAATGAATTTGTGTTGGTAAGGATGTAGTTTTTATTATTCATTCTTCATCAATAAGTTGATGTCTTTGTGCTTACCTCCTTTAATTTTTTGTCATTTATGAAGTATTTTCCCTTTCATAGATGATAATGGATGAGCCAGTCTTTGACATTCTTCGAACTCGAGAGCAGTTAGGTTATAATGTGTACTGCACTAATCGCAATACTTTTGGCATCTTTGGCATATCTATTACAGTTAATAACCAGGCCAACAAATTTAGGTATGTTTATTCAGCAATGTATAATGTTTTTCTTTATCAAACATTCTATGGTAAATCTTGTATAATTTCTTCATCAATAGTAATAAATTTAACCTTTCATGTCATAGTGTATGCCATGTGGACAGAAGAATAGAGGCTTTTTTGGAAGAGTTTATTGCCAAGTTTGAAAGTCTAACAGAGGAGGACATCAGTGGCTATAAAGAGACTTTGACATCCATGAAGGAAACAGTGGACCACACCCTCAGGGAGGAGATGGATAGGAATTGGGCTGAAATAACATGTGGAGAGTACCTTTTCAGCCGTCTTCAAAAACAGGTTTGATGTGAATTTGTTAATTCATTTGAGATAGCTAGTTGTTTTATGTGCTTTCTCTAGTGACATGTGAAATTATATTTATAAAGGATGATTTAAACAAAAAATATGGAATTATGGGAATGGTATGTGTTTGCATTCTCTTTTGAACCCACTAATTCCTGAAGGAATTTGAGGAAAAGAGACAGGACCCTATGAGCATTACTCCAATCCCATACACTACAACTAAGTAAATATATATATAGTCGAACCTCGAAAGCCCGGACTAATTGGGGGGAAGGGTGGTCCGGTCATGCCAAACGTCCGGTCATCGAAAATATCGCCCTAACCACCGTAGATTTTCATAGCGGTATACGTATAGGTAATGTATGATATGGCATAGAAACACATAAGAATAATACTCTAACACTGTAATAATAACAATACTGTAATAATAATGCTATAATACCAAAAATTCTGTAATAATAACTGTAATACAGGCATGTAAATGTACTGTATATACAGTGTACTGTACTGTATTTTTTATTACGTACACTGTAAATATCGGAATGTATGCACACGGTACAGTGGTGGCGGCCAGGGTTGCCGCGTTTTCTACACTGCCGTGTAGAATGGGAGTGTTGCCATACTGGGGCATACATTTTTCTCGGGCGTGTGCAGACTTTCATAGCAAGATATACTTGTCAAACTTTGACAAAGTGGTAGTTCTAGTTTTTTTTATTCTTGAATGTATATAAGGCCCCCATGCCCTAACATATTCAGAGATATAATTTTTTTTTTTTTCCGCTAAAAGAAAGCTGAAACTTTAGCGTAGAATTTTTTCTACACGGTAAAAACGTATCTTTTGGGGTATAATATTTTATAAGTACCGTATTTTTCGGACCATAAGGCGCAGCCGTTTATTGCTATTCCCCGTCTTTACATAAGGCGCACCTGGTCTCGTCATCGGATAATCATGCATATGTGAGTGCTTTCAGAACTGAACATTTTCATTGTTAAATGAGAAAAATCGGTTGGGATTTAGCAAAATTACAAAAATAAATGATATATATATATTTTTTTTTTTGGTCAGTGAAATCAGACCACCTCCATGGACGGTCTGCCCTGCCAATACCCCTAAAACAAAAACAACATAAACATGTTATGGGAATTGTGGGGAATTAAACAAACAAACATCAGTTTTATTCCCGGAATTCTCTATTCACTTAAAAACACAGGATTACAAATGAAGGTAAATTTTTAGTTTCGACCATGGGCACAATATAGTACAGTAATAGGAAATTAATTATTAATTTTTCAAATTATAATATATCAACGTAATATGCAATTTTGTGCGCGGAAATAAAAAACAAAAAAGGTGCTTAAACGGATTTTGTAAGTAACGAAGTCGTGTCGGGAATTAAACAAACATTATCAGTTTTATTCCCGGAATTCTCTATTCACTTAAAAACACAGGATTACAAATGAAGGTAAATTTTTAGTTTCGACCATGGGCACAATATAGTACAGTAATAGGAAATTAATTATTAATTTTTCAAATTATAATATATCAACGTAATATGCAATTTTGTGCATGGAAATAAAAAACAAAAAAGGTGCTTAAACAGATTTTGTAAGTAACGAAGTCGTGTCGGACGAATGGTACGCCATGTTTGTTATGATAGATGCTGACGTCGAAGAAATGAAAGGATAAATTCGTCTAACCTAACCTGTGTTTAATAAATCATTACCTGCAAATTAAATGTCATCCGGATCGTCCTTGTTGTCGTCGTCGTGAGAGACGTTGGCAGGCTTTTCAACCACTTTCTCAGCTTGCGGGGTATACAAAGTTCTTGCAGCTTGAAGGAATGCATGTATCTCTTCTCCATAACATTCCTTCAAGAAAATTTACCTGGCAAGGTACTGTCGGAAGCACCGAGACAAGATGGCGTCCCGATCCTATGCTACTGACTTCGTTCATTAGCATATTTGCTTTATTTTCATTTCCGCCCACAAAATTGCATATTACGTTGATACATTTTAATTTACAAAATTAATAATTTAATTTTTTATTGCTATATTGCGCCCATGGTCGAAACTAAAAGAATACCCAAATGACTACAGTCTGAGTGGAATGAGACTAGAACAATGCAAAATGTCTGTGTTGTGGACGCTATCATGTCATAGCAATGATAGCGTGAATGAATGCGGTGGCATGGACTCGAAAACTGTCAAAGTTTTCGCAATTTTCTTGTCAAGATACATGCATCTTGGTTATTACTTGGTTGTAACTTTTGCTAGGACTATGCACTGTTGCCGTCGGCAGGCTAGCTACGAAACGTGTCAAAATAGTACGTCACTGTCAGAGGCATTTTTTTTGCACTGAAGCCACACATAAGGCGCACCTCACGATAAGGCGCACCACCCGATTTTGGCCGATTTTAAGGATTTTGCCCGTGCCTTATAGTCCAAAAAATACGGTAACACAATTACCAATAGTCATATTTTGATGTACCATTTATTATTTGATAACTAGTTCTATGATTTTTAAACAAAAGTTTGAGTTTTTGAACGTTTTTAACAGCCCGCTGATATGTAGAAAAAATTTCCTCATGTCCTTGTGCAGTTGCCACATGCCACTATTTTACTACATTTTGGTACAAAATTCTACGAAACGGCAGCCCTGGTGGCGGCTTGACTGGGCCGGGTTTGAGTACACGTGTATGGCCGTCGCTGCCACCTACCGGACAAATAGGGAACTTTGCTTGAAAAGTCCGCCCTTTGTTCATTTCGACCGGTCATACGAGGGTCCAGGCATTCGGGGTCCGGGCTTTCGAGGTTCGACTGTATAAACACACATGCACACAATGGTAAAAAAGATATTAGTCACACTTATAAGACCAATATTGGAGTACGCTGTGACAATATGGACACCCAATACAAAAAAGAATATAAAGAAATTAGATAAAATCTACAAGGGATTCTCACAGGGGACATTCCTAAAAAAAAGTAAAGGCATAAGAGGGTCTAGTAGTTTTTCAACCAGTACCCAAAGGTTTGAGTTTTTATTGTGCATGGATGTGGTACAGATGAAAGTAAAAGGGAAGAGATAGGCAGAATGTTTGTGAGAAGAATGATGGATATGTTGGCTTTGAATGAAACTAAGATGAGAGGGAGGGGTGAGTGTGAGTTTGGGAGTGTAGTTGGAAAGTTCTCATGAGTGAAGAGAGGACGAGTGAGAGAAGGGGTGGCTATACTACTAAGTGAAGAGATAGGTAAACATGCAGTGGAGTGGAAGGAGGTTTCTTCAAGGTTAATGTGGATGAAGAGATGTGGGTTTTTGTAAGTGCATATGGGCCTGGTAGTGATAAGAGTGTAGAAGAAAGGGAGGCTTTTTGGATAGATTTAAATGAGTGCATAGAGGGATTAGGGAGGAACGTCAGTGCTAGGGTAGGAAATAAGCCAATAGACAGAGTGGTTGTAAAGTGTGGAGTTCCAGGAAAAATAATCGGAATAGAGAGGTGATGGTGGATATGTGTCTGGAAAGAGAGTTGATGATAGCAAATACAGTGTTTAGGAAGAAAGTGAAGCATAAGAACACATGGGTGGTTGATGGAAGGGTGGTAGATAGAGCATTAGTGGACTGTGTAGTGGTAAATAAGAGTATAATAGGAAGAGTTAAGGATGTACAAGTTCTAAGAGGAGAGAGCGGGGAATATCAGATCATTTTGTAGTGGAAGGTAAATTGAGCATGGAGGATAGATGGAGAAAGAGGAAAAGGACAAAAGATAGGGAGGTGCTTAGAGTGAACTGCTTAAATGAGAAAGAAAAGGTGAAGGAGTACAAGAAGAAGCTAAGAGAGGAGTGGGAGGAGGTGAAGGGTAGAATAGAACTAGGAATGGAGGAGGAATGGGGATGGTTCAAGGAGGGAGTCACAAGGTGCACAAAGATGGTGTGTGGAACAAGGAGGATGGGAGGAAATAGAAGGAAGGGTAGTGAGTGGTGGGATGAGGAAACAAAGAAAGTTGTAGAAGAGAAGAAGAGAGCTTCCACAGATTGGTTACAAAATAGGAGAAGGGAATCATGAGAGGTACAAAGAAAAGAGAAGAGAAGTAAAGCATAAGATAAAGGAAGCAAAGAGGAGAGCAGATGTGAAATAGGGTAAGAGTATGGCAGAAAATATTGAAAGTAATAAAAAGGTGTTTTCCAAAGAAATTAAGAGAGGAAGAGGAGGTGAATCAAGTAGAGAAGAAAAAGTAAAGGGAGATGATAATGGAAGAGAAGGCAGTAAGAGTAAGGTGGGCAGATTATTTTAGGGAGTTGCTAAATGTGAAGAAGAATAGGGAAGGAAAAGTAGTTGCAGTGGGAAGCACTAAGAAAATGACCGTGATGAGTGAGGAAAATTGAGGAGAAATAAGGAAGGATGAAGTGAAGGCAGTTGTTAAGATGATGAGAGCAGGTAAGGCATGTGGGTTGGATGGATGTCAAGCAGAATGTTTAAAAAAAAAAAAAAGGAGGTACAGTGATGGTGGACTGGATGGTGAGGTTATTTAATGTTTGCTGGAGACAGGGTAGAGTGCCGGAGGACTGGAGGAGTGCCTGTATAGTTCCATTTTACAAGATTAAGGGGACAAGTGTGAGTGTAGTAGTTTCAGAGGGATCAGCTTGTTAAGTGTAGTTGGGAAGGCATATGGGAGGGTCTTGATTGAGAGGATTAGGAGAGGAACAGAGGGAGTAATTGGTGAGGAACAGTGTGGGTTTAGGACAGGTATGGGTTGTGTAGATCAGATTTTTGTGGTAAGATAGATATGTGAGAAAGCTATAGGGAAAGGGAAGGATGTTTTTTGGGCTTTTATGGATCTGGAAAAGGCTTATGACAGGGTAGACAGGAAGGCACTCTGGGAGGTATTGCAGATATATGGGATAGGAGGAAAGCTGTTAAGAGCAGTCAAGAGTTTTTACAAGAGTAGTAGAGCGTGTGTCAGGATTAGAAATGAAGAGAGTGAGTGGTTCGAGGTAAAGGTGGGACTTCGTCAGGGATGTGTTATGTTGCCCTGGCTGTTCAATTCATACATGGATGAGGTGGTGCGAGAGGTAAATGCAAGGGTAGTGGGTCAGGGATTGGAGATGTTTAAAGAAAATGGAGAAAAGTGGGAGATAAGGCAGTTGTTTTTTGCAGATGACACTGCTCTTGTAGTAGAATCAGAGGTGGGATTGAGGAAGTTAGTGACAGAGTTTGGGAATGTGTGCAAAAGAAGAAAGTTGAAGATAAATGTGGATAAAAATAAGGTGATGAAATGTACAAGGGGAGAAAGTGGCAGCAGACTGGAAGTGAGTTGTAAGGGAGAAAGACTGGAGGAAGTGGATAGTTTTAGATACTTGTGTGTGAATGTGGCAGGAAAGGGAGGAGTGGAGGTGGAAGTAGAATTTAGATTGAGAGAAGCGAGTAAATGCCTTGGTGGATTAAAAAATGTAATGAGAAATAGACATTTGGGAATGGATGCTAAGAGCAGATTGTATTTACCTCCTTGTATTATAAAGGAAGGGAGCTATGCTCATAGTGCCCCATCTTTGTATCTTTCAGCATCAATTTTGTTCTTAAATTCTTGAATAGTATTTGCACACACTGTTGCTTTATCTAATTTATTCCAGGTATCCACCACTCTGTTTAGGAAGCTATTCTTTTTCAGAACTCTTCTATAATTATCCTTTTTTAGTTTCTTTTCATGTCCTCTTGTTTTTCTGTTGTCCCACTTTAATAAATCATCTCTATGTAGGATTTCAATTCCTTTCAGGATTCTATAAATAGTAGATCTCCTCTTTCTCTTCTTTGTTCCAGAGTTGGTAGTTCCAATCAGGACAATCTTTGTATGTCAGTTTGGAGAGTGTTGGTGCCGTCTTTGTCATTGCTCTTTGTATTCTTTCTACATACCTATACCAAAGGCTTTTTTCCCCCTTACAAGGGAGGTAGCCAAAAAAACAAAGGCAGTTTAGGACAAAATATAATTTTAGGATATAATGTCATTAGAGGACGAGATGTTACATTAGGATGTAGAAGTCGGTGAATCAGTTGCAAATAGCGATCACAACTTAGATTCAAACTCCTAAACAATTTTAGAATAGATACTTGTGTTTCTAAAATACCCGATTTCAGTAAAGCTCAGTTCATAGGACTACGTTAGGAGCTTCAGCTTACAGATTGGGAGGCAAAATTAAACGAAAGACCTGTAGATCAGATGTGGGAAATATTTCAAAATACGCTCACTAAGATGATTCAAACTTACATTCCTTTAAAGGACAGACATCCCCCAAATCAGGCTCGCACAAAGTGGCTCGACAAAGAAACTGAAAAAAATATTGCTAAAAAGAGACAGGCTTATAAGAAATATAAATGCTCGAGTGCACCTAATGACTATGAAAGTTATGTATCAATACAGAGAGATTTATAAAAGACAATAAGAAAAAGAAAACGACAATACGAAATGAACATCGCTGATAAATCCAAAGAGAATCCCAAAGAATTCTATAGTTACATTAGAGATAAAAAGGTTGTTAGGAATCACATTGGTCCACTATTATCTGCTGATGGTCAACTTGAATATTCAAATGAAGGAATGTGTAATATCTTAAACAATTATTTTAGCTCGGTATTCGTAAACGAAACACCTCAAAGTGAATTCCAAACTGAAACCTGTGAAAAGTCTAGGGTAAACTTACTCACTATGGTAAATATAACAAAAGAAAAAATTAAAAGGTGTATAGACAAACTCAAAGTTAATAAAACACCAGGGCCTGATGGTTGGCATCTAAGAATCTTAAAGGAAATGAAAAATGAGATTGTTGTTCCATTAGAAATTATTTTCAAGAACCATTATATCCGGAGATGTCCCAAGAGAATGGAAGCTAGCTAATGTTACTTCCATATTCAAAAAAGGTGACAAAAAGAAACCAAATAACTATAGGCCTATAAGTTTGACTTCAATCGTAGGAAAAATAATGGAAACTATCATCAGAGATGCTATCGAACATCATTTAGAAAGTAACAGTTTGATAAATGATAGCCAGCATGGTTTCAGACGGAAACGTTCTTGCGTGACTAACTTACTCGAATTCTACAACACAGTTATCTCCAATTATGACAAAAGAAACAATATAGACCTAATATATCTAGACTTTGCAAAAGCTTTTGATACCGTCCCACACGAAAGACTACTTAATAAATTAGCTTTGCACGGAATAAGTGGTAGCCTATTAGGTTGGACTAGTAATTGGTTGAATGGTCAAAAACAGAGAGTTGTCTTAAATGGAAAAACTTCTAGATGGAAAAATGTTACAAGTGGAGTTCCTCAGGGTTCCGTTCTTGGGCCACTTCTATTCATAGTATATATAAATGATATAGACCATGGACTAAAATCTACTGTTTCCAAATTTGATGATGATACAAAACTGTGCGGAGTGGCAAATGATCACTCAAGCAATTAGATATTCAAGAAGATTTAGATAATTTACAGCAATGGTCTGAAAAGTGGCTAATGAAATTTAACACAAGTAAATGCAAGGTAATGCACATACAGGTAGGTAAAAATAACAGTAAGTACGATTACAAGTTATTTGGAAATTCGTTAACAAAAGTGGATAGTGAAAAAGATCTCGGCGTAATTATCAGTAACGATCTCAAATCATCCAAGCAGTGTATTTCCGCCTCTGAGAAAGCAAATAAGATTCTGGGACTGATTGCGCGATCTTTTGATTTCAAAAGTCCATCACTCATTAACAAGCTATATAAATCGTTAGTTCGTCCACATTTGGAATATGCTGTTTCCGTATGGTCACCGAATCTCAATAAAACATTGACAGACTGGAAAAAGTACAACGGCGAGCCACAAAACTGATTCCAAATATCAAAAATAAATCATACGAAAATCGACTAAAACACATGAATCTGTTTTCCCTAAAAATGCGTAGACTCAGAGGTGACTTGATACAGGTTTTTAAGATTTTAAAGGGAATTGACAACATCAAAAGTGACAAAAATTTTACATTGAATGAGAATCAGACAAGAAACAATGGTCTCAAACTTTCTGGAAATAGATTCAATTTGGAAGTAGGTAGAAACAACTTTGCCAACTGTGTAGTTAATGAATAGAATAAACTTCCTGCACAGGTAGTGCAATGTAGTTCAGTTTGAAGCTTTAAGAATCATTTAGATAAATACCTAAGATGCTGTAATGATTATAATTTATCTTATATTATTTGTTTTTGTTTTGTTTTCATTTTTCTGTCTGATTTTCATTTATTATTAGTTATATGTCAATTTATTATTATTTACTATTTACCTGTTTGTTTATTATTTAACTATACCTATGCATTTATTTATGTATTTTATTTGTTATTTACATTATTAGTTTATATTTATTATTTTATTATTAATATGATTTTTTTTTTCGCATCCGACATAGATATGGATCAAAAGGTCTCCTGTCGGCATGCTCTGCCTTTGTAATCCTTTGTAATCCTTTATGTAATGTCAAAGGACAAAATGTCACAATGGGATGTAAGGACAGTGGAGGGCAAAAGATCATGATGAGATGTAATGATACTGGAGGACAAAATATCATGATGGGATGTAATGATAGTGGAGGACAAAATATCATGGTAGCATATGTCAGTGGAGGACAAAATATAATTTTAGGAAGGGATGCCAGACAGAATGTCAATGAAGGACAAAATGTCATGATGGGATATAATGACAAATGGAGGACAAAAAATCATGATGGGATGTAATAATAGTGGAGGACAAAATATCACTGGGGTACAAAATATAATTTTAGGAAGGGATGCCGGACAGAATGTCAATGAACAAGGGAAGGCCAATGTTAAACGCAGTGACATAGGGGGACAAATTGTACAAAAGAGATCAGATGACCATGAGCAACCAGATGTCCATGATGGGGGAAATGTTAATTTTGATGGGAGAAATGTTAATGAGGCATTGTCAATGAAGGACCAAATATCAATATAGAGCAAGGTGTCAATAAGAAATAAAATTATAAGGTAAGGCATGATATTGAAACTCAAAACGTGTCAAAAAGAAATAATCACGAGTCTCTTAGAACCATGTACTTTAATGCCCATAGCATCAAGAACAAATTCCAAGAAATACAGGCATATGTCAAAAGCGAAAATCTCAATATGATAGGAATAACTGAGACATGGTTAAATGGTAAAGAGTTTGAAGCTGAATTTAACATTGTGGAATTTAAACACTTTCATCAGGATAGAAACCACAAGAAAGGTGGGGGTGTTTTGTTGTACGTTAAAAACAATGTCCATGCTTGTGTTTTAGAGAAAGTGAAACAGGATGCATATGATTGTTTGTGGGTAGAATTAACTCAAACAAATGGACAAAAAATTAATGTAGGTGTAATATATTGGCCAAAGACATTATCATTAGCAGATGACAAACTGTTATTTCAGGAACTGTCTTGTTTCTGTAACCAGGATTTATTGATAATGGGAGATTTCAATTTCATTGATATTGATTGGATGACCCTTGAACATGGCCATATAGGTAGTCACTTGATAGATTTTCTCGGTGACAATTACTTAGTTCAGCATGTAAAAGAGCCCACAAGATATGGAAACTTACTCGATCTATTGATCACTAGCCACAAAAGCATGATAACCGATGTAGAATTCGGTGAAACTGTTGCAAATAGTGATCACAATTTAGTTAGATTCAAACTACTAAAACATTTTAGAATAGATACATGTGTTTCTAAAATACCCGATTTCAGTAAAGCTCCGTTCATAGGACTATGTCAGCAGCTTGAGCTTATAGATTGAGAGGCAAAATTAAGCAAAAGACCTGTAGATCAGATGTGGGAAATATTTCAAAATACGCTCACTAAGATACATACATACATATACCAAAGGCTTTTTCCCCCTACACAGGGGGTAGCCAAAAAGAAAAAGCTATAGAAACCACTCCCACCCATTCCATTTCCTATATATTCCACTCCCCTCCACCCTCCTCCCTCCCTCTTATCTTGGCACCTCCTGGATGACGGGTCATCCCTGCATCCAGTCCACTGCCCTGGGTCAGAAGCAGTGTCGCAAGGCATAGCACATCCAGAGTAAGGCCGCTTCATAAATTTGGCGACCCCCCCCCCTGCAGAAAAGGAGAAGATGGTGAGAAAATCCCTTCGGGCTATGTCAATTTTTTTCTCATACAACCACTCCTCGTTTAACGACCTACTTGGTTAACGACAATGCGGAGTAATGAAGGACTTTATGACAGACCAATATTCGTTTAATGTAAATCTCCCAAAGTTACGACATCGTGTACGATAAGTTGGCTGAGGCAACTGGCAATGCGTGGGGTCGCTCACACGCTGCTTGGTTCCTTAGTCTTTACATAGCATACCATCGACTTACATGTGTCTGTTGATTATATTTTTGTTAAGAAACAAAGTAGAGCAATGGATATAAACACAAAAATGAAGATTATTAATCAGTATGAAGGCGGAATGAAAGTGCAAGCTATCGCCAGTAGTATGGGACTAGCACATTCCACGATATCCACCATCGTAAAGGACAAAGTTCGAGTGAAGGAGACTGCAAAGCATACATACATATATATATATACCAAGGCTTTTTCCCCCTTACAAGGGAGGTAGCCAAAAAGGAAAAGGCATAAAATCATTCCCACCCATTCCATCCCTGAATACACTCCACACCCCTCCACCCTCCCTCTTATCTTAGCACCTGGATGACGGGTCATCCCTGCACCTTGTCCACTGCCCTGGGTCAGAAGCAGTGTCGCAAGACACAGCACATCCAGAGCAAGGCCGCTTCATTAAATCAGCGACCCCCCCTCTCTGTCCCCTCATGCATAAAAGGAGAAGACGGGGAGAAATCCCTTCAGGCTGCGTCAAATTTTTCTCACACATACTATCTCATCCCCATCCCCCCCGCCTATTCCATCTCATGCATCACAACATCCTCCATATACAACCATTCTCCATTCACCCCTGTCTTCTGTCCTCTCCCGGGATATAATGCTTTGATAACAAGGCGGAGAAAAGGCCTTGTCCATGAGATGGAGAAATTATTGTCCATTTGGATTGATGACCAAATAAGCAAGAAAATTCCAGTTAGTTTACTTTTAATTCAGGTTAAGGCACGCAGCATCTTCGAGACAATGAAGTCACGTGAGGAAGAAGAAAACACAGAAACATTCACTGCAAGCCATGGGTGGTTCCAGCGGTTTCGTCGGCGATTTAATTTGCACAATCGTCATATTTCTGGTGAAGCAGCAAGTGCGGGTACGGAGGCAGCAGCAGAATATCTTAATGTTTTAGACAAAATTATAGAGGAAGGGGGATATCTACCCGAACAAATTTTCAACGTTGATGAGACGGGATTGTATTGGAAGAAGATGCCAGAAAGGACTTATTTGCACAGAGAGGCTGCAGCTATGCCCGGGTATAAAGATGAAAACATAAAAAGGATAAATCGGTTAACTGTTAATTATGCTCGAGATTTGCAATTGGAAGTGGAAGCTGAAGGCGTGGAGAGAGTAGTAAACTTTGTTGAAAGAGAGTTGACTGATGAAGAATTAATAGAGTTACAAGAGCAGCAAGATATAGAAGAGATAGAAGAAACAGATGACGTTCATGTATCCATGCAGAAAAAGTTTACTGCTAAAGATTTGGCACAAGCTTTTGCTAAAATGAATGAAGCGTTAGCTCTATTTGAAGCAATGGACCCCAACACTGAACGTTTTTCAAAATTTGAAAGATATATGAATGAGGGACTCCGGTGTTATCGTGAAATTTATGAAGAGAAGAAAAAACAAACAAAACAGTCATCTATATTGGACTTCTTACAAAAAACTCCAAGTAGTGCCCCCTCCCCGGCAGCATCCCCACTCCCTACCAGCTCCGCAGACTCTCCCTTACCCGGAACATCAGCTGTTATAGAGTCCGACGACGAAACCCCAGATGATCCTACAGGTATTATCTAATTTGAATCAAGTGATGAAGAGGAACCAGAAGTATTTGAAGGTTTTTGTCTTGATAATTAGATTTTTATTTTGCAGTCTGTTTAAGGAAATGTACGTAAAAAAAAATTCAATTGTCTTTACCTTGAACTGTAAACTCATGTATACGTACATACACAATGGTTTGTACTTCTTGTGTTAATAAAAACAACATTTTGTCAGTTGCATTTTCTTTGTTTTCCCTTTTTTAATTATGCGAATTTCATAGGTTAATAAAACAATGAAAGTGGTTTTAATACTGTATTTAAAATATGATGAAAAAATAAAGCTAAAATAAAAATATATATTCACTGCTGATAATCTAGCCTAGCCTAGGTTTTTTATAATTGGAAATTAATGAGTAAAACAATAAACAAGACTTTAATATACATACTATCAAAACCTTAAATAAAGCTTTAATGTACTGTATAAAAGAGGGAAAATACACAAAAATAAAGATACATGTATTGCTGGACAGTGTACATACAGTACATGTACGTATATGTATACACTTAAGCTTAACGACCAACTCGGTTAACGACAGCGACACTGGTCCGAATTGTCTTCGTTAAACGAGGAGTGGTTGTACATACTTCCTCACCCCCCATCCCCCACCCACTCCCCCCTCATGCATCACAGCATCATCTATATTGTGATTCATACTTACATTGCTTTTAAGGACAGACGTTCCCCAAATCAGGCTCGCCCAAAATGGTTTGACAAAGAAACTGAAAAAAGTACAACCACTCCTCGTTTAACGACGACAGTTGGGACCAGCGCGCCGTCGTTAACCGAATTGGTCGTTAAGCGAAAGTGTATACATATACGTACATGTACTGTATGTACAATGTCCAGCAATACATGTATCTTTATTTTCGTGTATTTTCCCTCTTATACAGTACATTAAAGCTTTATTTACTGTTTATTTACGGTGGTTAGGTTCCTGAAATTACCGTATATAACCAAATCCGCGTATGCTGACATTCCATATTGAATACCGGGGTATTTTTTTCAGCTTCGACCATGGAAGCAATATAGCAATAGGAAATTAATTATTAATTTTGTAAATTAAAATGTATCAACGTAATATGCAATTTTGTGGGCGGAAATTAAAGTAAAAAATACCATGCTACAAGAAAATATGCTAATGAACGAAGTCGGTATCATAGGATTGGGACGCCATCTTGTCGTCTGCCAACGTCTCTCACGACTATGACAACGAGGACGAGCCGGATGACATTTAATTTGCAGGTAATGATTTATCAAACACAGGTTAGGTTAGTTTAGTGTAGGTTAGACGAATTTATCATCCTTTCATTTCTTCGACATAGGCATCTATCATAACAAACATGGTGTACCATTCGTCCAACATGACTTCGTTACTTACGAAATTTGTTTTAGCACCTTTTTTCGCTCACAAAATTGCATATTACGTTGATACATTATAATTTACAAACTTAATAACTAATTTTCTATTGCTATATTGCACCCTTGGTCGAAACTAAAAATATACCACTACCGGTATATATTGTACCCCAGGTAGTTTTTCCAGCTTGCAGGATGGTAATGTAGACCTAAGCTTCAGAACACTACCTCACAGCTAATATCCACCGTACAAGTTCATTTATAACATCATACAAATTTGCCTCAGCCAACTTAATTATCGCACACGACATCGTAACTTCGGGAGATTTACGTTAAACGAATATTGGTCTGTCTTATAGCCCGTCGTTACTCCGAGTTGTTGTTAACCGAGTAGGTCGTTAAACGAGGAGTGGGTGTATTGCTAAAAAGAGACAGGCTTACAAGAAATATAAGTGCTCGGGTGCATCTAATGACTATCAAAGTTATGTATTAAAACAGATTTAAAAAAGTGATGTCTTCTCACCATCTAAAGAGTAACACATCTAGTCTTGTTACATCTCTGACAAAGAGTTTTATTATTATTATTTTTTTTTTTTTTAACTTTTACCATTCCTTCAAGCCTATTAGTTTCTCATCTCTGCTACTCCATCTTTAAAGGATGTATTGAAATGAGGAGGTGAGGAGAGGAACGGGGGTGGAAATGGAATTGGGAGATAGAGTATTAGGATGGTTTGGACACATGGAAAGAATGAGTGAAGAAAGACTAGTAAAAGAGGTATGGAAGGCAGATGTGGAGGGAGTGAACACGAGGGGACGTCCTAGGATGAGGTGGATGGATGGGGTGAAGGGGGCTTTGGGGAAGAGGGGAATGTCTGTTGAGGAAGGACGGGAGAGGACAGAAGACGGGTGAATGGAGAATGGTTGTATATGGATGATGTTGTGATGCATGAGGTGGAATGGGCGTGGGGATGGGGGGTGAGGTAGTATGTGTGAGAAAAATTTGACGCAGCCCGAAGGGATTTCTCCCCGTCTTCCATTTATGCATGGGGGGACGGAGAGGGGGGTCGCCGATTTAATGAAGCAGCCTTGCTGTGGATGTGCTGTGTCTGGCGACACTGCTTCTGACCCAGGGCAGTGGACAAGGTGCAGGGATGACCCGTCATCCAGGAGGTGCTAAGATAAGAGGGAGGGTGGAGGGGTGTGGAGTGTATTCAGGGATGGAATGGGTGGGAATGATTTTATGCCTTTTCCTTTTTGGCTACCTCCCTTGTAAGGGGGAAAAAGCCTTGGTATATGTATGTATGTATTTCTCTTATCTTCATTTCCTGTTGACCCATATTCACTATTTTCCTTGATACTCAGGAAACTTTTTCTCTCATTTGTCAAAGTTTCATTTTCCCTTTTTGTTACACAATCTCTGCTCTTTTAGTCTTGTTTCTTTTTCTTGCTCAATTTTTCATTCTAGGTCATGTAATATTGACTCATGGAAAAAAAATCAACCTTTCAATCGTTTCAACCCAGGTGTGATTTCACTTACCATCAGACAAATACAGGTAACAAATCCACAATAACAATAATTAACATGTACATCACCCCCCAATCATCCCTCACAGTTCCAAACTACTTCAAACATTACCTTAACCAATTTGCCACAATTCCCAACCTAATCCTGGGGGGTCCTGGAGCCGCAGTGTCTACGTCATGGGACCACCCCCAACCCCAAGAGTTGGGGGCCAAACGGCGGCAACCAGCCCTGGCCACCGGCTCTACGCAGGTGGCACCAATCCCCAAGAGGAGCTACGACTGCCTTGGGGAGTACCACAATCCTTTTTCTCAACATGCAATGTTACGTTTTTTCTGCACCGAGGGGTGATTTTCCGGCAATCACCTCTCTTCTTCTACTTTTAGGCGGAGATGTAGAAAGCAATCCTGGGCCCACCACAAAATACACATGCCAACATGCTCTAAACCCATTACCTCGAACAGACAGACAAAGTGCTCAGTTCAGTGCAATATGTGCAAAAACTGGGCCCACCTCACTTGTACAACACTTGCTGACACAAACCAATACACAAACACTTGGATATGTTCTACCTGCCCTCCAATAACCCCACTCCTACCTCCCCAACCACAGCCAGCACCCTTACCCACTCCCAATTTTCCTTCGCCCTTATCCCCAATCAGTACTCCCCTTCCTTTGTCCCCAATCTCTCCTTTCCCCCCCCCCCCTAACCCAGATCCTATACTTTCCCCATTAACACCCCAACCTCAACCCCAAACGGCAACATACAACACATACAGAACACACAACATCAACATATTACAACACAACATTGACGGTATTAACACGAAAAAACATGAACTCGAACACTCTTAAACAACACAACATACACATTGCAGTTATACAAGAAACAAAACTAAGACACTCACACAAAACACCATCATTTCATAATTACACCACCATTAGACAAGACCGGACCGACGGTAATGGCGGTGGACTCATCATCCTGATCCACCAGTCCATCTGTTTTGTGGACACAAGCGCCACAACCAAAATTCTCCTCCCTACCACAGATAACACTACAGAAATCCAATCCATTCAAATCTGCACAGGCAACAAATCAACACTGACAATAGTTAACATGTACATTCCCCCCCAATCATCCCCCACAGTTCCAAACACCTTCAGGTCTCAATTTAGCCAACTATCCTCAATCCCCAACCTGATCATGGGTGGTGACTTCAACGCCAAGTCGTCTGCCTGGTATGTCGACAACCCTGACACAGACAGAGGGCTTGATATACACTCAGTTTGACTCATTGACTATCAGGAACAACACACATAATCAAACACATATCCCACACCAAGCCCTCTACACTCCCTCCTCTCCTGATATCACCTTCTGCTCCCCCTGCCTAACCCCAACAACATCATGGAGAGTGGTCGGAACCCTTGGTTCTGACCACCTTCCAATCATCATCACCACCAAAACAAGATGCACCCCAGTTGGCCACAGACACACATACACCAATTACAAGAGAGCTAACTGGGAAGCTTTTACTAAAGAGACAGAACAACATTTTGAAACACTTAACAGTACACCAATCACAAACATAATGCTGTGCACACTTTTAATACAATCATACAAAATGCAGACAAGAGATACATCCCTAGGGGCAACAGAAAATCACACAACCCCAACTTCACACCAGAAATCCAAGGCCTCATCAGACAACGAGACATACTTAAACACAATACCCCCACACCCCTCCCTCAAAACATAGCAGACCAAATACAAACACTAAACACTGTGATTGCCAATAAAATACATGAACCAAAAACACAAAATTGGCAAAACTTTATCAGTACACTTGATCACAAAACAAACACCAGCAAATTGCACAAAACACTCAACAGCATTACACTATCCAACAGTAACACAACACACTCTCACACAGCAATAATCACAACAACAGACAATGTACCCTCAAACAGACAACAAGCAAACACACTCATAAATCATTTTGCACAAACAAGCCATCTCACTTCTCACCCTGACGACCGATGCAGTATTCGATGTAAGAAAGACTTTCCCACAGACTCAGACTATACACCCTTCATAGACAGTCAGACAAAACACATAATACATAATCTCAAGCACTCATCTGCCTGTGCCCCGATAACATAAGTAACATCCACCTAAAACACATTGGACCACAAGGTATACACGCACTCAAAAACATTGCAAACTACAGCTATTCACACAACACTATACCCGACATCTGGAAGCATGGTAAAATAATCACCATTCCAAAACCAAAGACCCAACAATCCCAACATCGCACCGCCCAATCACACTTCTCTGCACCCCCTCTAAAGTCATTCAACGCCTAATACTTCAACTTGTCACACCACATATTCCCCTTGCTGACTCACAACACGGTTTTAGGCCACTACACTCCACAAACACTCTTCTGATAAACCTCACACAAAGAATTTTAGATGGCATCAATTCAGATAGGCCCCACCACAGAACACTTCTTATAACATTAGACATTAGTAAAGCTTTTGATGCTATCCCCCGCCACAACCTAACAAATAAAATATATAACACAGACATGCACAATAACACCAAAAGATGGCTGGCCAATTATCTGGCAGGTAGGAATGCTTATGTGTCATATAATGGCCAATCATTGCACATCAGAAACATTAAGAATGGAGTACCACAGGGCTCTGTTCTATCCCCCATGCTCGTTAATCTATACATGCATGACTTACCCACACCAGACACCTCAGAAATACAAATCTCTTCCTATGCAGACGACATAACCATTACATGCACACATTGTAACACAGACAAAGCTGCAGAAATAATCCAGCCATACCTTGATACACTCAACACATGGTTCATCACAAACAGACTCAAAATAGCTCCAACCAAATCTACAGCAACACTTCTCACCAACTGGACAAAAGAACACAAATACATACCTCATCTCTACATCAACAACACTCTAATACCACACACAAACACACCGAAAATTCTTGGTGTAACATACGATACATCCATGTCTTTCAAATAACACATCACAAACATAAAAAACAAATGCACACCTCTGGAACAACATTTGGACAAAACAAAGAAACTAATACAACAATATACAAACAATGCATACGCTCAGTGATGAATTATGCGAGTCCTGCATGGGCTCCTAATCTCAGTCAGACACACCACAACACCCTTCAAATCATACAAAACAAAGCCCTAAAAACAATTACAGGCTTTACAAACACAACACCTACAGACCATTTACACCATGAAACAAAAGTCCTCAAAGTCAAGGACCACCTCGATATGAGAGGCACACAAACACTTGCCGCAGCCACCACAAACACATCACACCCGCTACACTACATAGCAGAACACCCACACACACCAAGAAGCATTAAAACAACACCCAAAGACCTGTATCACACACAGATACTCTCTTCTCTTCCTCCACAACCACCAAATACCAGCCTCCGAAAACATATTCATAATCATATCACTCACCGCTCCATTAATACACTGAAAGACAACACACTGCTGCATGCCAGACCCCCTGATATCCACCCTTCTGAATCCTCTCTTCCACGAAAGGACAGAGTCCACCTGGCCAGACTGCGGTGCGGCCACCACCCAGCACTTCTAAGCTACCAGAAGAGGCTGGATGACTGCATTGTGAACAGCTGCCCAGGATGTAACACTTCACCCCATACCATGCAACACATAATGGAAGACTGCATTATACACAATCATGCATGCAAACAACACAACATACACTCTATAAAGGATTTGTGGGAAAACCCAGTTTTGACTGTGGCATTCCTTGGGGAGACGGGACTGTTCAGACAGACAGTCTAGGGAATGACAACCTAATCCTGGGTGGTGACTTCAACTCCAAGTCATTGGGCTGGATATCAGACATCCTGATATCCCTCCCTCTGAATTCTCTCTCCCCAGAAAGGATATAGTCCACCTGGCCAGACTGTGGTGTGGCCACCATCCAGCCCTTCTAAGCTACCAGAAGAGGTTGGATGACCACATCACAGATATCCAGGATGTAACACTTCACCCTATACTATACAGCACATAATGGAAGACTGCATTGTACAATACATAATCATGCATGCCAACAACGCAACATACAATCTATAAAGGATTTGTGGAAATACCCAGTTCCAGCCATGGTGTTCCTCAGGGAGACAGGACTGCTTGGCCAGACAGTCTAGGGAACAACAACAACATGGAATATGAGTTGCTTTCACCTCAAAATCTGTTTGGCCCCAGCACTGCACTGATAAATTTCCTCATTGAAATTTCTCACCATTGTTTGTAGGAAACCTTAAAAATTTGCCATTTGTAGTGTAAGTACAACAAAAAATACAACACTTTGTAATTTGAACAAACCAAAATTAATTTTGATCTTGCGACACTGCTTTTGACCCAGGGCAGTGGACAAGGTACAGGGATGACCCGTCAACCAGGAGGTGCTAAGAGGGGTGGAGGGGTGTGGAGTGTATTCATGGATGGAATGTGGGGGAATGATTTTATGCCTTTTCCTTTTTGGCTACCTCCCTTGTAAGGGGGAAAAAGTCTTGGTATATATATGTATGTATGTTTCCTATCATGAGCAAAATTGGTGATGAAAAAACTTACCCATTTTCCCTACCTGACTCTCTCCCAAAATTAGAACCAGCAATTTTATGCCTCTGCAGTGACCCTAAGTTGTTGTTGTTGTTGTCGTTCCCTAGACTGTCTGTCCGAGCAGTCCCATCTCCCCAAGGAATGCCATAGCCGAAACTGGGTTTTCCCACAAATCCTTTATAGAGCTAGTGTTACTTTCCTCTTGTCCACTCAATTGGCGGTATCCACATATGCCTTTAGAAGACAAACTCTGAGCACTGATTGTCGAACATCATACATATACTGTGAATTATATATAGTCCATAAAAATATTATCATTAAACGAATTCAGTTAAATTCTTTTAACTTATTTTCTTCAAGCAGATTGAACTGATAAAAAATATCACAAGAACTTCAGCAGTTGAATGGCTTAAGACACTAGTAGGCCCAAAGCGCCGCAAACTAAGTGTACAGGTTGTAGGTGCCAAGTGTCCAGAGGAAGGCACAGTGCCAACTCTTCAGGACACATTAGGTATGTCACTAGTCTCACTGGTATGATTTGACTGAATTTATATGATTTGATTGAAGTATTTGCATTATATGACATGAATCGTTGCTTTTCATAGTACCTAGTAGCATATTTGAGGTCTTTAATTGTAGCATATAAGATGTATGAATATTTATATTCCTCAGGACCTGGCAGTTCAATGGAACTTTTAGGCCCAGATAATACAGAAGATGAAGTGCCTGCCTCATGTTTTATTAAGGATATATTAGACTTCAAGAGCAAACTTAAGGTATTTCCTGTAACCAAAGTTATAGAATGACTTATGTATTGAATACATATGAAACTGCCTTAATTGCAGGAGCTGCAATAATAATCAGAGTTGTTTTATTTATACCTATGTCTTATTGCGTATAGATAAATAATCCATCCTCACTTGAAACATAGGTGTCCCTCACATGGACCGATTACATATTTAGTCCTCATGGTCATGCAAATTAGATATATACTGAAGTACTTGTATGTATATATGCCAAGTAATGTATTGCTTTTATTCATTGCTGATCTAGATTCAAAGCCATCTGATACTAGAGTGTTTGCTGTTTGCTCAAACAGACAAAACACAAGACAAAGATGACAATTTCACTTACAGGTAATCACCTTCTAGGGCAATGGTCAGCAACCTGCAACTCGGGGGCCATGTGTGGCTATTTCAGTCCACTTGTGTGGTTCCAGAAGCTTATTACAAAATAGTTATTCCATCAAAACAAATATGACATATACAGGTAAACGTCGACTTACGATGGCATTAGGTTTCGATAGAGCCATCGTAAGACGATTTCATCGTAAGTCGATCCCCAATTTGTGTATCACTGTTCCGTGGTCACTGTACCTAGCTTACTTGTATATTAACCACCAGAGATACTGAATATAGCCTATTAAACATGTACAGTAGTTTATTTAATTATTTTTATCCTTTTTACCATATTCAAACACTATAATATGTATTTTCAGTACGGAACTTAAATCTCGCGGGCAGCAGCCAATGCCAGCCGTACGACGTGACGTAATAATACTCGCATCATAAAATATAGTCACCGCTTATATCGATCGTTCTCTCTTTCACCCGCGAATTTTGAAAACCACAGAGAATGGGATTCAAGGCACATTTGAGAGAATGTAAAAACACAGGGGCGACTACAATAAATATAATCAAGACGCCGATATGGCAGCGTCGCGAATCCACTTGCTCCTCATGACGCCTACGTGTGCGGCACCGTATGGAAGGGGTTAAATTATCATGTCGTCGTCGTCGTCGTCGTCATCGTAAAGTCGAACAATCGTAAGTCGCGGCCATCGTAAGTCGACGTTTACCTGTACTATAATTTTGGAAAACATTCCAGGCAAAATTACACACACACACACCAGTCGAAGTGACAGCGAAGTTTGGAACTCCAGGAAAACTTCAAATTTTGTCAATCTCAATGATGAGGGAGTACCTTTGTTGTATCAGTAGGGAAGGGGAAAGTTTGTGGTATAGTGGGAAGGTGAAGGAAATGAGGAAGGAGACGAACAGGCTCCCCTGGACGTCAGAAAAATGTCAACAAGAGGGCTGCAGACAATGCAGGTGAAGTAAAAAATATCAGTAAAGGCACTAAAATTAGAAATATAGATAACAACACAATAGAAAGTAGAGATAATAGTTTCCATGGATTTAAAGAGGGAGGGGATGCCAACCTCCACTGATTAGCAAGTTTAGAGGAAAAGCTAGAGAAAATTATCGAACACTGGGAGGTTAGGTTCAACCAAATTACACTGATTATGCAAAGAGTTGATAAGTTGGAAGAACTAAAGAAAGAGAACCAAAACCTAAATAAAGAAATAGAAGAATTAAAAAGGCAGTTAAAAGAAGTAAAGGATGAGAATGAGGAATTAAAAAAGAATAATAAAGAGAATAAAGAGTCCATAGCAAAAGAGGCACAGTGTTGGAGAAAAGTCCAAGAGAACAACAAAATTGAATTTAGAGATATAGTGAAACAACAGATGAAATAAACTAAGGACACAGTTATTAAGGTGATGAGGGAGAAGGAGAATATAGTGAAAGAATTAGCAGGTAAAAAGAAATTTATAATTATATTTGGGATGGAAGAGAAGCATAATCCAAATATAACTACAAGATGTTAGAAGTTATTCAAGAAGATGAACAAGAAACAGGGAAAGAAATTGAAGAAATATGTAGAATAGAGAAATATAATACAGATAAGACCAGACCAATTAAGGTTAAATTCAGGTCACAAATGACAGCAGAGAATATCTTAGCAAAAACAGGGAAACTAGCAAAAAGTTATCAGTATAAACAAGTATGGATAAAAAGAGAGATGAATAAAGAGGAAAGAAAGCAAAAAGAATGGAAGCTAAGAAAAAAAACAAACAGAACAGAGTCAAAGAGAAATTCTCTTGGAGAGTAGTGGATATGAAAGTGAGGAAATGGTTCATAGCAGAGAAGAACAAAAGGGAAACAGAAAACACGATGGAGGTAGCAGAAAATTAAAAGTGTCTTACACAAATATAGATTGCATAATAACAGGCTTGAATGAACTGAATGATTACCTGAAGGAGAAAGAACTGGACATAACGGGAATTGTAGAGACAAAATTGAAAGTTCCACTACCACCCAACAGTGTAGGACATGGTGCATATAAATATTGGATTAGAAACAGAGAAGTAAAACAAGGGGGTGGAGTTATGTTCCTGACTAAGAAGGATGTAAATGTGAGGAATGTCACTTATGGAAGGAATAGAGTAGAGATGATTATGATGGAAGTGGAGGACAAGGATGGTAAGAGCAGGAAGTTTGTGGTAAATTATGTGCCTCCTAAAATGGCTTCGTGAGAAGAGAGAGAACACAGAAATATGTTAGAAGACACAAGGATAGCACTAAATAAGATCATGGAAGATGGAGGAAGAATAGTTATAATGGGTGACTTTAATTGTAAAGAAATCTGTGGAGAAGAGATGACAGTGAAGGGTGGAGATGACCTATGGGGAAATGTACTACTTGATTTGATTATAGAATATGCAATGACCCAATGGATACAAGAGAATACTAGGTATAGAAATGAGGAAGAACCATTGAGACTGGACCTAATAATCACATCAGAACCTGAAATAGTGGACAAGATTGAACATAAGACACCAATATGAAAAAGTGACCACATATTGGTTGAACTGGGACTAATGAGGAAAAATACATGAAAAAAAAAAAAAACAATATAGAAAGGGAAGATTGATGTAAAGTGTTTTTTTTTTTTTTTTTTTTTTTTTTTTTTTTTTTTTTTTTTTTTTTTTTTTTTTTTTTTTTTTTTTTTTTTTTTTTTTTTTTTTTTTTTTTTTTTTTTTTTTTTTTTTTAGATCTAAATGGGTGCATAGAGGATTTGGGAACAAATGTCAATGTGATAGTACTGGGAGACCTTAATGCTAGGGTGGGAAATGGTCCAATCGATGGAGTGGTTGGGAAATGTGGAGTTCCAGGAAAGAATCGTAGTGGAGAGTTGATGGTGGAAATGTGTCTAGAGAGTTGATGATAGCAAATACAGTGTTTCGGAAGCAAGTCAAGCATAAGTACACATGGGAGAGGGTGGTGGAGGGAAGGGTGGTAGATAGAGCGCTAATGGATTATGTAGTGGTAAATAGGATTATGATAGGAAGAGTTAAGGATGTACATGTGCTAAGGGGAGAGGGTGGGGGAATATCAGATCATTTTTTGGTGAAAGGTAAGTTGAAAGTGGAGGATAGATGGAGGAAGAGGAAAGGGACAAAAGGTAGGGAGGTTCTTAGAGTGAACGCTTTGAATGAGAAGGAGTATGGAAAGAAGCTGAAGGAGGAGTGGGAGGGAGTAAAGGGTAGAGTAGAGCTGGGTGTGGAGGAGGAATGGGGATGGTTCAAGGAGGGAGTCATAAAGTGTGCAAGGATGGTGTGTGGAACAAGAAGGACAGGGGGAAATAGAAGGGTAGTGAATGGTGGGATGAGGAAACAAAGAAGGTTGTAGAAGAGAAGAAGTGAGCTTTCACAGATTGGTTACAAAATAGGACGAGGGAGTCATATGCCTTGGTGGATTAAAGAGTGTAATGAGGAATAGACATTTGGGAATGGATGCTAAGAGGAGACTGTATGAAGGAGTGATTGTGCCAACAGCACTGTATGGGGCAGAAACATAGAACATAAGAGAAGAAGAGAGAAGGAGTTTGAATGTGTTTGAGATGAGGTGTCTGAGAAGTATGATGGGGGTTACTAGGGTGGATAGAGTGAGAAATGAGGTGAGGAGGAGAACAGGGGTGGAAAAGGAGCTGGGAGATAGGGTTGATGAAAGAATACTAGGATGGTTTGGACACATGGAAAGAATGAGTGAAGAAAGACTAGTTAAAGAGGTGTGGAAGGCAGATGTGGGGGAGTGAACATGAGGGGACATCCTAGGATGAGGTGGATGGATGGGGTGAAGGGGGCTTTGGGGAAGAGGGGAATGTCTGTTGAGGAAGGACGGGAGAGGACAGAAGACGGGTGAATGGAGAATGGTTGTATATGGATGATGATGTGATTGCATGAGGTGGAATGGGCGGGTGGATGGGGGGTGAGGTAGTATGTGTGAGCAAAATTTGATGCAGCCCGAAGGGATTTGTCCCCGTCCTCTCATTTTATGCAATGGGGGGTCGCCGATTTAATGAAGCGGCCTTGCTGTGGATGTGCTGTGTCTTGCGACACTGCTTCTGACCCAGGGCAGTGGACAAGGTGCAGGGATGACCCGTCTTTCAGGAGGTGCTAAGATAAGAGGGAGGGTGGAGGGGTGTGGAGTGTATTCAGGGATGGAATGGGTGGGAATGATTTTATGCCTTTTTCTTTTTGGCTACCCCCCTTGTAAGGGGAAAAAAGCCTTGGTATATGTATATGTATGTTTTATGAAATAAGAGAATCGTTTCAAAAAGCCGTTTGGGAAAGGATACACAAGGAGGAAACAACAGTAGAAGAGAAATGGAATATTTTGACAAAAATTTATAAAGGAGTGGAGAAGTATGTTCCAAGACAAAAACAAGAAAAAGGATATGTAAAGTGTTGGTACAACAAAAGATGTAGGGAGTTAAAAGACAAAAGGGATAAAGCTTGGATCAAATGGAAGAAATACAAAAGACCTGAAAAATGGAAAATATACATTAGTTATAGAAATCAATATGTACAAATGCGCAGAGAGGAAAAGAGAAATTATGAAAAGAATGTCATAGAAAAATGAAAAGATCAACCAAAACTATTTCATAGATTTGTAAACAAACTGAAAAACAAGAATTAGTGAAACTACAACAAGGAGGAGTTGAATACACAGAGGAAATAGAAATGGCAGAAATTATGAACAAGCATTTTAAATCAGTGTTTACAAGGGAGAACATACAACTTGGAGATGTTGAGGAGGAGAAAGTCCCCCCTATGAAATAGAAGTAACAAGGAATGAAATAATGAATCGCTTGAGTAATCTCGATGTCAGAAAATCACATGGACCAGATGAAATGGCAAACTGGATTTTGAGAGAATGCAAGAACGAACTAACAGACAAAATACATATTCTAATAAGCATTTCATTGAAAGAAGGAAAAGTTCCAGAAGACTGGAAAAGAGCAAATAAAGTACCAATATATAAAGGGGGGGAAACAAGGAAGACCCTACTAACTATAGACCAGTCTCTCTTACAAGTACGGTAGCAAAAATTTGTGAAAGAATTATCAAAATTAGATGGGTAAGGCATTTGAAAAAAAACATACTAAATCCAATGGCAGTTTGGATTTAGACAAGGAAAATCATGCTTCACAAATTTGATGTGTTTCTATACAAGGCTGATAGATGTAATACAAGAAAGAGATGGGATGATTGTGCATTTCTAGACCTGAAAAAGGCGTTTGATAAGGTGCCACATAAGAAATTGCTAAAGAAATTAGAAACTGCAGGAGGAATACAGGGCACATTGCTGAAGTGGGTGTAAGACTTCTTGCATGAAAGAAAAATGAGTGGTGATAAGAGACAAACACTAATTGGGATGAAGTGATTAGTGGAGTTCCACAAGGAACAGTTCAGGCCCCAATAATGTTTGCTATATATATATCAATGATATGGATAAAGGAATTGAATATGAGCCTCTTTGCAGATGATGCAAAATTGTTGAAAAAAGTGAACACTGAAGAAGACGCGAGTCGCTACAGAGTGATCTCAACAAAGTATGGGAATGGAGTAGGAAGTGGGAGATGGAATTCAGTATTAAGAAGTGTAGTATAATGGAATTTGGAAGAAGCAAAAACAGAATAGTGGGATCATATAAATTGGGAGAGGAAGAAATTAAAAAAGTAGAAAAAGAGAAGGACCTGTCAGTCATTATTATGAATATGTCACCTGAGAAACATATATATATATATTATATATATATATATATATATATATATTATAATCAAATAACAATCAAAGTGGCATTTACATACCTGGATGAAGAAATGATGAGGAAAATACTAGTCACTTTGATAAGCCCAAGATTGGAGTATGCAGCGATGACGTGGTCACCAAGTACAAAAAATGTATAACAAAACTTGAAAGAATACAAAAAGCAATTACGAAATTGACACCAACAATCTCAAAACTATCATATGAGGAGAGACTAGCAAAACTTGAGCTACAAACATTAGAGCAAAGAAGAGAGAGAGGAGACTTGATAACTATTTATAGAATCATGCAAGGCATAGAAACTATTGCTAGAGAGGATCTTATAAGAGACCTGAAAAAGAACAGCTTTCCCCACAGGGTATAGACATTTGGAATAAGGTGGATGAGAAAGTGGTGTGTGCAAAAACAATACACAAATTTAAAAACAGTCTAGATAAAACGAGATATGAAGACGGGACACCACGAGCATAGCTCCCCTTCCCATAAATTACAACAAGGTAAGAACATGGTAAAATTAGTATCCAGTTTGATAGTGTATTGATGCACAAAATGAAGGAAGGAAAAGAAGAATAAAAGAAAAATGATCCAATGAAGAGAGGATGGGATATGAGCTGAGTCGAGTCACCACTGGGGGTGATACCAAAAACAACTTGTTTGAATGATAGCTCAAGGTCAACTCAAAGGTGAGACAACAATACTTTTACAGGGTTTCCAAGAGAAAGAGGACTATTAGGTAAAGGTTTAGATGTATAAAGAGAAACTAGGTATAGTAGTGTACTAAGAAATCAGGATATTAACAACTTGGTGGTGGAACTAATAGATTTAAAAATCTATTATAGAGCAATGCACAGAGAGATAAACTATCTGAAAAGATAACAAAGAGATGAACAGAGAGCTTAATGATCTAAAAGATAAATATAGAAGTGATAATGAAAGAATGAAAAATGAAGATAAAAACAAAAATGAAGCATTGAAAAAAGTAAAAAAACAAATACAAGTAGTGACTGAAAAAGTTGGAGAATTAAGGAAACGGTTCTCCTAGAAATAAAAAATCAATGGAAACGAGAACAAATCAGAAAATAACATTTAAAGAAATAATACAACAGCAGGTAGAGGAAATGCTAAAGAAACAGTAATTAAAGAAAAGGAAAACTGGGTAAGAGACACAGTGGATAAAAAAAAAGTGCATTGTAGTTTATGGTATTAAAGAAAAACACAATGTATACAAATACCAAAGAGAAAAAGAGAAATTGCAAAGTCAATTCTGAAAGAGGTTCAAGAGGCGGGGGAGGAATTGTACAAAGAAATTGAAGAAGTGCATAGGATGGGAAAATACTCTACAGAAAAACACTAGGCCATTAAAGATCAAACTAAGGTCTCAAATGATAGCTGAAGAGATACTATTAAAAGCAGCAAAGCTGGCAAATAGTGAATATTACATAAATGTATGGATAAAAAAGGAAATGAGTGATAAAAAGAGAAAGAAAAGACAGAAACGAAGTATAAAAAAAAAAAAAAAAAAAAAGAGAGAGAGAGAGAACAGTGACTGAAAAGAATGAATTTTTATGGAGAATACTGGCCCTGGGGCAGAGAAAATGGTACATCATCAAAAAAAGAAACCTAAACCAAAAAAGAGAAGAAAATAATAAATTAAAAGTAACATATACTAACATAGGTGGTATGATTTCAGGACTAAACAAAGTAAAGGACTATCTATTAATAGAGAAACCAGACATAATGGGAATTGTGGAGACAAAATTAAAAGGTCCACTACCATTAAATACTGTGGGACAAGGTCTATACAACCATTGGGCGAAAAATGCAATGGAGAAACAAGGTGGAGGATTCATAATTTTGACAAAGATACCAGAAGGAAAAAATAATGTGGAATTGATTATGATTAAAGTTGAAAACAGAAACATGAAAAGTAATTCATAGTAATTTATGTGCCCCCAAAAAACCAGGCTTGGACTGATAATGAACATTCCAAAATACTGGAAGACACAAAAGAATGCATTAATTGAATTATTGAAAGGAGGAAACATCGTAATTATGGGTGATTCTAACTCGAAATATGTTGGGAAGAAATGACAGTGAAAGGTGGAGAAGAACTTTGGGGAAATATTCTACTGGATATGACCATTGAATACACAGTGACTTAATAGGTGAAGGAAAACACCAGATATAGAAACAATGAAGAACCGTCGAGACTAGATTTAATATTTACATCAGAGCCTGAAATTGTGGATAAAATGGAATACAAGACACTAGTTAGGAAGAATGACCACATACTATTAGAGTTTGAACTAAAAGAACAAATTTATTTGAGAGGAAATGAGAAACATAGAAAAGAAAGAAACAAAGATGGAAGAGAAATGGAACAAATTGCAAGGAGGGAACAGAAAAATACATACCAAATAAGAAACAAGAATGGGTGCACATTAAGTGCTGGTATAACAAAAATGTGTAGTGAAGCTAAAGATAGAGTAGACAAAGCCTGGAAAAAAAATGGCAAATATACATCAAACTAAGAAACGAATATGTAAAAATACGCAGAGAAGAAAAAATGTGAAAAGGACATGATAGAAAAATGCAAGGACCAACCTAGACTATTCTACAGGTATGTAAATGACAAACTAAAAGATAAACATGAAATAGTGAAACTACATGAAGGAAGTAATGAATATATAGATGATGTAGAAATGGCTGAAGTAATGATCAAACATTTTAAATCTGTGTTCACAATTGAAAGTTCACAAAATTGGGAGGAAGGACAGATAGTAAGATCCCCCCAATGAAAGAAATAACGGTGACACAAAAAAATAAGGAACCAAATAAAAAACCTAGACGTCAGAAAGTCACACGGGCTGGATGGAATTGCAAATTGGATATTGGAAGAATGTAGAGACAAAATAAACAAGATAATTGGTTTCTCACTCAGAGAAGGAAAAGTACCACAAAATTGGACAAATGCAAATATTGTATCAATATAGAAAGGAGGGGACAAAGAAAATCCAACCAACTATAGACCGGTCTCCCTTACAAGCACAATAGCAAAAATATGTGAAAAGCTATCAAAAGTAAATGGATTAAACATTTGGGAGAGAAAAATACACTAAATCCAAAACAATTTGGATTTAGACATGGAAGATCATGTGCCACAAACTTGATATGCTTTTACTCAAGGCTAATAGAAATAATACAAGAAAGGGACAGATGGGCAGATTGTGCCTTCTTACATTTACAAAAAGCATTTGACAAAATACCACACAAAAAGCTACTAAGAAAAATTGAAACTATAGGAGTACAAGGAAAGTTATTGGAATGGATGAAAGATTTCTTGAATGGGAGAAAAATGAGAGTGGTACTTAGAGACAAGAACTCAACCTGGGAAGAAATGATAAATGGAGTCCCACAAGGTTCTGTAATGGCTCTGATAATGTTTACCATATATATAAATGACATGGATGAAGGTGTGGAATGTTATATGAACTTCTTTGCAGAAGATACAAAACTACTAAAGAGAGTAAGTACATAGGAAGATTGTAAATCACTACAAAAAGGTATGGGAATAGAGTCAGAAGTGTGAAGTGAATTTAAACATCAAGAAATGTAGTATAAAGGAATTTGGAAAAAGTAAAAATAGAATATCAGGGCAATATAAAATTAGTACAAAGTTTAAAGTCAACTCGGAAAGGGACCTAGGAGTAACTATCAGCAATGACATTGCACCAGACAAACATATCAACAATAGTCAGAGCAACTTTCAATTTACTAAGATCAATGAAAGTGGCCTTTGACTACCTGGATGAAGAAATGTTAAAGAAAATATTAGTTACATTGATAAGACCAAGATTGGAGTATGCTGCAACACTATGGACACCCAGTACCTTCATCCACATTAACCTTAAAGAAATCCCCTTCCACTCCACCCTACATTTACCTAATTCATCACTTACTAGTATAGCCACCTTCTCTCCCTCGTCCTTGTACTGGGACTTTAAAAAATCAAAGTACAAGTACATAAGAATCTGTACTTATGCCCAAGTACAAGTAGCCTACATATATATCAATGACTGAAAGTTCATGAGCAGGCATCACGGGGACAGCGATTTTGAGTCTCCTTTGGTGCATTTTATTGTAACCAAGTGCCGATGAAAGAAGTATTGCTTAAACATCACATTCGTGGCTGACAAACACCAAACAACATTTGTACATTAATTACAGTATCATCATTATTATTATTATTATTATTATTATTATTATTATTATTATTATTACTATTATTGTCATCAATATCATTATTATCATTATTATTGTCATTATTATTATTGTTATCATTATCATTATTATTGTTTTTATTATTATTATTATTATCATTATTATTATTATTATTATTATTATTATTATTATTATTATTATTTATTATTATTACTATCATAATTATTACCATATGTGGATAGGAGGTAAAGGGAACACGGGCTGAGGGAAATACTTTTATTCCTGACTAGTTTCACCTGAGTGGTTTCTTCAGAGGAATAGTGTTTGAAGTCAAGCTGGTCAATATATATGTATATATATATATATATATATATATATATATATATATATATATGACAAAAATGGAACCAACAGGCGGATATTTTCTCCACTCGCAGCGAGTGGACAAAATATCCACCTGTTGGTGGTCACGGGGGTGAGCTATCCGTCTTGAAAAGGGGGGCGGTGTTTTTTTTTTTTTTTTTTTTTTTTTTTTTTTTTGCCCCCCCACCAGCCAGATATTTTGTCCACTCGCTGCGACAACTCGTCACACTCGTCGAGTGGGAGACCAACCAGACACATTGCCACATTCCCTTTTTCTGTCATATATGTATTGACCAGCTTGACTTTAAACACTATTCCTCTGAAAAAGCCACTCAGGCGAAACTAGTCAGGAATAAAAGTATTTCCCTCAGCCCGCGTTCCCTTTACCTCCTATCTACATTCGTCACAATGTTCACACATTGAGTGAAGAGGATAGTTTTAGATACTTGGGTGCGAATGTGGTGGGAAAGGGAGGATTGGAGGTGGAGGTAGAATGTACACTGAGAGAAGCGAGTAAATGCCTTGTTGGATTAAAAGTGTAATGAGAAAAAGACATTTGGGAATGGATGCTAAGAGGTTTTATGAAGGAGTGATTATGCCAACAGCACTGTATGGGGCAGAAACATGAAACATATGAGAGGAAGAGAGGAGTTTGAATATGTTTGAGATGAGGTGTCTGAGAAGTATGATAGGGGTTACTAGGCTGGATAGAGTGAGAAATGAGGAAGTGAGGAGGAGAACGGGGGTGGAAAGGGAGTTGGGAGATAGGGTTGATGAAAGAGTATTAGGATGGTTTGGACACATGGAAAGAATGAGTGAAAAAAGACTAGTAAAAGAGGTGTGAAAGGCAGATGTGGTGGGAGTGAACATGAGGGGGTGACCTAGGATGAAATGGATGGATGAGGTAAAAGGTGCTTTGGGGAAGAGGGGAATGTCTGCTGAGGAACAACGGAAGAGGACAGAAGACAGGGGTGAATGGAAAATGGTTGTATATGGATGATGCTGTGATGCATGAGGTGGGTGGGGCATGGGGGGTGAGGTAGTAAGTGAAAAAAAATTGACGCAGCCCAAAAAAGTTTTCTGGTTTTTCCTTTTCTTGCTTGCTTTTCTTGTTCCCTTTCTTTTGTAAGAGGTTGCTACTTGAGATAGCCTCCTCCCTGCCACTTTGTACTACTGAAGAGGATTGCAGGTAGCAATCGAAATATATAGTTCCGCTTACGCAACTTTTTCTTTCGTCCGACTGTGGTGTTAGTTGTGATTTACAAATGTGTTACTACATTTCTCACCTGTGATTGACCCACCACGATGGAGCTTCTTTCTTCTATCAACAACATTTTCCATCACTACCCCGACCTCAAACATCCCTACAGACGTTTCGAATCTTCCTTGATCGCAAGCAAGAAAAGGAAGAACCAGAAAACTTTTCTGTCCAATTGTTTGGCGGAACAGGTTTGCCCCCGGACGTTTGGTTTCCACAAACACAAGCAATTGGGTTACAGTTTTCCCACTTACATCAGAGCCTTTTTATCGGATCGGATTCAATTGGCGTCATTAGACCTTGACAACGCTTTTCTTCACCTTCGGTCCACCACCAGAGAACTTCTTTTCCATTGCCGGGATGAGCACGTCTTCAAGTCACTTCTACACAGAGCCCAACAACAAGCCAGTGTCGTAAGTGACAAACACATTGTGATCCTCAATAAAAAGCTTTTTAGGTTATGTAATAACAGCATTTGGACTAAGTTTGCTTCTTCTGAGAATGTCGTTAATCTTTCTAGCACAGAACTTTCAAAATCACAATTAGAAGTGTTAGGTCTTGGTTTGAACTTTGCGTTAAAACCGGAAAAACACAATGCCATGGACTTCCTGGTAGGTTTTGATAAGTTCTTGTCCCATAATAACTATGATAAAGACTTATTATGTCTCAAAGGCGTGCTCTTGAACAGCATTTCAGATTGTTTCAAGGACAACAATGGTCTCCCCAAACGTTACCAAATGGGTATAGAAGAATTAAAAAAAACTAAGTAACATAATTATCACCAAGGCAGATAAAGGGGGTAAAGTAGTTGTTTTAGACCTAGACTCGTATGTTGAAAAAGCTATGGAGCTTCTTAATGATCAAAATACATACGAGAAACTCACCAAAAACCCCTTAAAAGACATGGCTGCCTCTTTTAATAAGCAAGTTCGTAAGATCACCACTAGTGAACAAGTGTCCAAACTTAAAGTTTTTACTCCCAAGCTCCCTTATTTTTATGGCCTCCCCAAGTTACATAAAGAGGGTACCCCATTAAGGCCCATTATTTCCAACAGGGGTTCTTGTTCCAGCAAACTCTCTAAATGGCTTGCGGGTTTATTATCACCATTTGTGGGCAAATTTTCCAATTCCCATTTGAAACATTCAGAAGATTTCATCCAGAAAATAAAGGAGATTAACATAGTAGGCCGTCGCTTATTAAGTCTTGATATTGTCTCATTATTTACGAACATTTGTGTTGATGATGTTTTGTCCTTTCTAGAAACTAAGCTACAACCATTCCAAGACAAATTCCCCCTTCCGGTTTCCAAAATCATTGCTCTTGTACGCACCTGCGTGTCATCTAATGTCTTTTCCTTTCAAAATCGGTTTTTCAGGCAAAAGTTTGGTTGTAGCATGGGTTCGAATCTTTCTCCTGTTCTGGCTAATCTTTACATGGAATACTTTGAGAGTGTTCTTCTTCCAACAATTAAACCCCCAGGTATGATTTGGTTTAGATACGTTGATGATATTTTCACTCTTTGGGATGAGAGTTGGGGTCCCTTTGATATTTTTCTAGATAAACTTAATAATTTAACAACCAACATAAAGTTCAAAGTGGAATGGGAAAAAGATGACAAAATCCCCTTTTTAGACATCTTAATCATGAAGAATGGGAATAAGCTTGCTTTTACTGTTTTTAGAAAGAACACTCAGGTAGTTACCTCCATTTCTTCAGTCATCACCCAGATCACATTAAAAGGAGTGTAGCTTCGGGACTTTTTCTCCGAGCCTTTAGGATTTGTAGCCCCCAATTTTTAGAACACGAATTAACTTCTATCAAGTCCCAATTAACAAAATTAGCCTACCCTCATTGGTTTCTGGATAAAGCCCTTAGTTAAGCCATAGCAAGTTTTTTCAATCACCCTTCCACTAAGTCAAAGAAAGAGAGACAAAATCCCCTAGTCATCCCCTTCTCAGAGTCCATCAGTCAATTGTCCAAGTTTCTTCCCAAAGAGAAAGTAAATTTAATTCATAACTACCCTAATACTATTAATAAAAAAGTTGTTAATGTTCACCAGAGGTTGAAGGAAGATTGTAACCTTTCATACATTGGCCAGACGGGGAGAGACCTACGGACAAGATTAAATGAACACAAAAGGTCGATTAGATATGGCCAAATAAATTCAGCAGTGTTTCAACACGTTAATAAATTTAATCACCGGATGGACTGGGAGAAATCTGATCTCATTTATAAATCAGGGTGTGGGTTCAGAAGGAAAATGGTGGAATCAACATTAATTGATTATCTGCCCACGATGAATATTTCCAAGGGTCAATGGACCCCAGACATCATTTCAGGACTATTCATCACCAAAAATATTGTCAACAAGCTTCCTCCCTCTCCCCCTGACCCGACCTCGTGTCAACCTCAGGTCAACTAGGGTTGGGGCAGTGATGTTCTTTATTTTCTCATGTTCCCTTTCTTTTGTAAGAGGTTGCTACTTAAGATAGCCTCCTCCCTGCCACTTTGTACTACTGAAGAGGATTGCAGGTAGCAATCGAAATATATAGTTCCGCTTACGCAACTTTTTCTTTCGTCCGACTGTGGTGTTAGTTGTGATATATATATATATATTGTGTGTGTGTGTGTGTGTGTGTGTGTGTGTGTGTATGTATATATTATTATCATTATTATTATTATTGTTATTACTATTATTATTACTATTGTTAATATTGTTATTACTATTATTATTGTTATTATTGTTATTACTATTATTATTATTATTATCATTATTATCATTATTATTATTATTATTATTATTATTATTATTATTATTATTATTATTATTATTATTATCATTGTCATTATTACTATTATATTATTAGTATTATTAATATTATCATTATCAATATTATTACTATTATTATTGTTATAGTTATTATCATTATTAATATTATTACTATTATTATTGTTATAGTCATTATCATTGTTACTATTATCATCATTTTATCTTCCCCATATATATGTATACACACATACACTTAAAAAAATAAACAAGAATTGGTGAAACTATGCCAAGGAAATATAGAATACACTGATCTAGAAATGGCCGAAGTCATAAATAATCACTTCAAGTCGGTTTTCACTAGAAAGTAAAGTATTGTGACGAAGTGAAGTGCGATCTCCCCCCATGAGTGAAATAATGATAACACAAAAGGAAATAATGGAACATTTAACAAACTTTGATGTTCGGAAATCGCATTGCCTGGACGGAATTGCAAATTGGATTCTAAAAGAATGCAAAGAAGAACTAATGGACAAAATATATAACATTATAAGTTGCTCACTTAAAAAAGAAAAAATACTAAAAGACTGGGAAAATGCTAACATTGTACCAATACATAAAGGTGGTATGGTAATATGGTCGAGCGGTTGTATAGGCTGACTAAAACTCCGTTGGAATTGTTGGCTCTCCTTTTATTATGTGCTACTATTTGTTTCGGAGTTTGACTACGGAGGCACTGAAATGTGGCAAGATAGGGCAAGCTGTACTCACACTGCGTAGTAACCTTACTCTTGGCGATGCTTATGTCGTGACTGTCTTCGTCGGCTCCTAGACCTGGAATGCACTCTCGCCTGAGCGGGGTCGCGTCGGGTCCTACTCGGCTTCCTTGCTATGCGCTGACCAATCACACCTTAGGCCTATAGCACGTGACCTAGTATGGGGCGGAGTTAACCGGGGACAAAGGGTGCGTCTCTTGGAAGCGTGGTGGCTGGGCACGGCCAAGTCAAGCCAATCCACTCTAGGCCTTTGTTTACGATACGCGCTGAAAACCAACTTGCCACATCCCTCCCCCCGCCAACAAAAGTCAGTGACTACCGAAAACACAACACTTCAGCGTGAGGGAAAAACCGATGTGTACGATGTCAAGAGGTAGCCCACCACAATGGGCCCCCTAGTGACGTCAATCACTACGATGAAAAAACCCTCCGCGGCAAAACACCAACGAAACAAAATAAAAATGGGAAAGAAAGAGACAAGGGCTCATGCCCCTCTGCAGGCGATGGTGTTGTCATGAGAAGGGGCTGGTGTCTTGTCATCGGAGAGGTGTTCTACGGCCCTCGTCCGGCAGAAACGGGAAATCTGTAAAAGGCAACAACAGCAGAATCTTGTCCTAGAGGGGGGGGGGGTTGCTGTCATGCAACCGAGGCAGGTTGCGAAGGAATTATATTGATATTGTCACAAATGGGGAATATGAGCACAACTGAAAAGGGAAAGAAAGAAAAAATATGGACATGACAAGTTCCAACTTACGTGTATGTCGTACACGGAGAGATCACATGGCTGTGTCTAATCCATTGTCCTCCCGTCAACCTGGTGCGTGTGCGTGCAAGAGCTGGCTCACCCTGTCGACGCAACTCACTTGTATGTTGTAGGCGGAGAGGGCACATGGCTTTGTCTAATCCATTGTCCTCCCGTCAACCTGGTGCGTGTGCGTGCAAGTGCTGGTTCACCCTGTCGACGCAACTCACTTGTATGTTGTAGGCGGAGAGGGCACATGGCTTTGTCTAATCCATTGTCCTCCCGTCAACCTGGTGCGTGTGCGTGCAAGTGCTGGTTCACCCTGTCGACGCAACTCACTTGGATGTTGTAGGCGGAGAGGGCACATGGCTTTGTCTAATCCATTGTCCTTCCGTCAACCTAGGGTTCACCCTGTCGACGGGCTGCGGAGCTCCAACCGCTCCATGCCACAAGGCATTTAACTGCCTGCTACAGTCTTATGCTTTGCAGAGCTGTAAAAATTAGCAGCGGCAGAAACTTTGCACAGAAGAGGGGGGGGGGTTAGGAGTGGATCACACTCCTAAGGAATATGTATATACAACAAACATTACTATCATGAAATATTTCAGACACTAGGGGAAATAATGCCATGCAAGAAAACTAATATGTACCTGATCGCTGCCAAATGACGGCAGGTGCGAAGAGAAAATCTCTACTCTGATGGTAGGTTTGAAATCCTTCTCACGAGTGGTGTCATTCGGAGGGGTCAGACTCGCTACTCAGGGTTAGTGCAACCATCACTATCCTGTAGTAGGTCTGTAACCTCTTGCTCATGTGTGGGGAATGCGCGTCGTACGTTCTTAGTCTCACACACACAGAGACTTCCCTCGAGAGTGAATCACACTCACAATGAATATGTACAGAATACAATTTTCTCATAAAAAATTCCAACATTAGGAGAATAATGCTATGAACAGCATAAGAAAGAAAATGTTACCTGGTCGCTACCAATGAAGGTAGGTTCGGGAGAAAAGGTCTCTACCGTTTACGTCACTTGGTCGCTACTCCACTGATATTACCTGGTCGCTACCAATGAAGGTAGGTTCGGGAGAAAAGGTCTCTACCGTTTACGTTACTTGGTCGCTACCAATGAAGGTAGGTTCGGGAGAAAAGGTCGCTACCAATGAAGGTAGGTTCGGGAGAAAAGGTCTCTACCGTTTACGTTACTTGGTCGCTACCAATGAAGGTAGGTTCGGGAGAAAAGGTCTCTACCGTTTACGTTACTTGGTCGCTACCAATGAAGGTAGGTTCGGGAGAAAAGGTCTCTACCGTTTACGTTACTTGGTCGCTACCAATGAAGGTAGGTTCGGGAGAAAAGGTCTCTACCGTTTACGTTACTTAGTCGCTACCAATGAAGGTAGGTTCGGGAGAAAAGGTCTCTACCGTTTACGTTACTTAGTCGCTACCAATGAAGGTAGGTTCGGGAGAAAAGGTCTCTACCGTTTACGTTACTTAGTCGCTACCAATGAAGGTAGGTTCGGGAGAAAAGGTCTCTACCGTTTACGTTTGATACAATAGATTACATCACTCACCTTTTTATATGACCCTATAGGGGCCTTTGAACAATGGAACCGCGAAGTGCGAGGTGAGGAAAAGTCAGGGACTCTGAGCAGCTATCGCGGCATCACCGGCAGTTTACTGCGTAGTAAACTGCGTAGTAACTGCAATTTTTTGTGACATGTTGTAAAATGGAGCAGTCCTAGATTTATCTAGCACTCCTGTGTGTTCACTGAGTAGTCCTAGCAGTGTGAAGTGTTATTTGGAAATATGTTCACTGAGTTAAGGAATGGGTGCGTGTAACAGAGCGTCAACTCATCCATCGCTTGCCACCACTATGGTAATATGGTCGAGCGGTTGTATAGGCTGACTAAAACTCCGTTGGAATTGTTGGCTCTCCTTTTATTATGTGCTACTATTTGTTTCGGAGTTTGACTACGGAGGCACTGAAATGTGGCAAGATAGGGCAAGCTGTACTCACACTGCGTAGTAACCTTACTCTTGGCGATGCTTATGTCGTGACTGTCTTCGTCGGCTCCTAGACCTGGAATGCACTCTCGCCTTAGCGGGGTCGCGTCGGGTCCTACTCGGCTTCCTTGCTATGCGCTGACCAATCACACCTTAGGCCTATAGCACGTGACCTAGTATGGGGCGGAGTTAACCGGGGACAAAGGGTGCGTCTCTTGGAAGCGTGGTGGCTGGGCACGGCCAAGCCAAGCCAATCCACTCTAGGCCTTTGTTTACGATACGCGCTGAAAACCAACTTGCCACAGTGGAAACAAGGAAGAACCAACTAACTATAGACCGGTCTCACTAACAAGCACTATAGCCAAAATTTGTGAGAAAATTATCAAGAATAGCTGGGTAAAACACCTGAAAGAAAATGATACAATAAACCCAAGACAATTTGGGTTCAGACAGGGAAGATCATGTACCACAAATTTAATATGTTTTTACTCAAGATTAATACATATGATACAGGAAAGGGATGGATGGGCTGATTGTGCTTTCTTGGACTTACAAAAGGCTTTCTACAAGGTACAAAAAAAAAAAAAAAAAAAAAAAATATATATATATATATATATATATATATATATATATATATATATATATATATATATATATACAGTATATATATATATATGAAATTAGAACATATAGGAGAGATACAAGGCAACCTGCTAAAAATAGATGGAGTACGTCCTGAATGGTTGAAAGATGAGAGTAGTGCTCAGAGAAAAATATTCAGGTTAGAAGGTGATTAGTGGAGTTCTGCAAGCATCTGTATTGGCTCCAATACTATTTGCTATTTATGTGAATGACATGGATGATGATGTGCAATGTTACATGAGCTTCTATGCAGACGACGCTAAATTTTTAAGGAAAATAAAAACCGAAACGTATTCCGAATCACCACAGGAAGATCTGAATAAGGTATGGAAGTGGAGTCAAAAATGGGAAGTGGAGTTCAACATTAAGAAGTGTAACATAATGGAGTTTGGAACTAAGGAGGTAAAGAAAGAGGAATCTGAAAAATATCTGGGAGTAATTATCTCAAACGTCTTGTCCTCTGATAAACAAATAAACAAAATTGTCGAAGAATCCTATAACTTGCTAAGATCAATAAAACAGGCATTTACATATTTGGACGAAGAAATTATTTAAAAAGTATTAGTCACACTGATAAGGCCTAGACTAGAATATGCAGCGACATTGTGATCATCCAGTACCAAAAAAAAAAAAGATATAAAGAAAATTGAAAGGATACAGAGAGCAACCACAAAAATGGCTCCAGCACTTTCAAACTTGTCATATGAAGAGAGACTGGCTAAATTGGAGTTACCGACTTTGGAGCAAAGAAGAGAGCGAGGCGACCTACTGACCATCTATAGAATCATGAGAGGCACAGAAATACTCGATAGAGAGGACTTATTAAATTGGGACGAGAGAATTACAAGAGTACTTGAAAAAAAATAAAACATAATTATAGAAGAGATCCGAAGAACAGTTTCCACACAGAGTGATGGGCACTTGGAAGAAACCGGACAAAAAAATAGTGTGTGCAAAAACCATTCACGAACTTAAGAGCAAACTAGGCACTGCGAGATACAAAGGCGGTACACCACGAGTGTAGCTCCCCTTGCGGTAAAATACAACTAGGTAAATACATACATGTAGAAATGTTTGAAGTTATGATCAGGCATTTTAGGTCTGTATTTACAATTGAAAGCTCACAGATTTGGGAGGAAGGACAACGAGGAAGATCCCCCGAAACGAAAGAAATAACGGTGACACAGAAAGAAATAAGGAAACAAAAAACCTTGACGTCAGAAAGTCACACGTGCCAGATGGAATTACAAATTGGATATTGCAAGAGTGTATAGATGAACTAACGGAGAAAATACACAAGGTAATTGATTTCTCACTCAAAGAAGGAAAAGAAGGAAAAGTACCACAAGACTGGAAAAATGCAAATATTGTACCAATATACAAAAGAGACAAAGAAAATCCAATAAACTATAGACCGGCATCCCTTACAAGCACTGTAGCAAAAATATGCGAAAAAGTTAATAGGAATAAATGGATTAAAAACTTTGAAGAGAACAAAATACTAAATCCAAAACAATTTGGTTTTAGAAGTGGAAGATCATGTACCACAAATATATGCTTTTACTCAAGATTAATAGAAATAATACAAGATACGGATGGGCAGATTATGCCTTCTTGGACTTACAAAAGTTTTTGACAAATTACCACACAAAAAGCTAAAAAGAAAAATTGAAACGATAGGTGAAATATAAGGAAAGTTATTGAATTGGATGAAGAATTTCTTGAACGGGAGAAAAATGAGAATGGTACTCAGAGACAAGAACTCCAATTGCAAAGATATGATAAGTGGAGTCCCACAAGGCTCTGTATTGGCTCGATAATGTTTGCTATTTATATAAATGACATGGATAAAGGTGTGGAATGTTATATGAACTTCTTTGCAGATGATGCGAAACTACTAAAGAAAGTAAGTACAGAGGAAAACTGTAAATCTTTTCAAGGAAATGGAGTCAGAAGTGTGAAGTGAACTTCAACATTAAGAAATGTAGCATAATGGAATTTGGAAAAAGCAAAAATAGAATATCGGGTCAATATAAAATTGGTACAAAGGAAGTTAAAAAAGTCAACTCTGAAAGGGACCTAGGAGTAACTATCTCTAATGACATGACACCAGACAAACATGTCAACAAATTAGTCGGAGAAACTTTTAACTTATTAAGATCAATGAAAGTAGCCTTTGACTACATGGATGAAGAAATGGTAAAGAAAATATTAGTTACATGATAAGACCAAAATTGGAATACGCTGTGACACTATGGACACCTAGTTATATATATATATATATATTTATATATATATATATATATATATATGTCTATATATATGTATATATGTATATATATATATATATATATATATATATAATATATATATGTCTATATATGTACATATATATGTATGTGTATATGTATATATATATTTATATATATATACATATATACAGGTATATATATATATACATATATATATATATATATATACATATATGTATATATAATATATATATATACATATATGTATATATATATATATATATATATATATATATACACACACATATGTAGGAAATGGAATGAGTGGGAGTGGTTTCTATGCCTTTTTCTTTTTGGCTACCCCCCATGTAGGGGGAAAAAGCCTTTGGTATATGTATGTATGTATGTATGTACATTATATGTGTGTTTGCGTGTGTGTGTGTGTGTGTGTGTGTATTCACCTTGGTATTCACATTGGTCTTTGGATCACGTGCTGGACTCGTGATCGACAGCTATTTCCCTTCCGGAGGAGAGGTCAGAGCTCGTATGACCGATCTATGGGTAATGTTGTGACCTTACACGCACACCCCCCCAAACTCCTCGCCCACGGGAGTTGGAGTAAAGACTCGAAGCGCAGCGATACTGAAGTTATTTCAGCCCTGGGCAGGATTCGAACCCGGACAGGCGTAGTGACAGTCAGGGACTCTATCAACCGCGCCACCGAGTCGTGTAGCTATTGCTCGTGTTGTCCCGTCTTGATATCTCGTTTTATTTAGACTGTTTTTAAATTCGTGCATCGTTTTTGAACACACCACATTTGCATCTAACTTGCATATTCCAATCTTGGTCTTATCAAAGTGACTAGTATTTTCTTCACTATTTCTTCGTCCAGGTATGCAAATGCCACTTTGATTGATCTTATTAAATTATAAGTTTCTCCAAATATTTTGTTTATATGTTTCTTAAGGGACATATTATTCATAATAATGACTCCCAGGTCCTCATTTTCTACTTTTTTAATTTCTTCCTCTCCCAATTTATGTGATCCCACTATTCATTTTTTTTGCTTCTTCCAATTCCATTATACTACACTTCTTAATATTGAACTCCACTCCCACTTCCTACTCCATTCCCATACTTTATTGAGATCAATCTGCAGCAACTCACAATCTTCTAGAGTGTCCACTTTTTTCAACAGTTTTGCATCGTCCGCAAAGAAGCTCTTATAACTTTCAATTCCTTTATCCATATCATTAATATATATAGCAAACATTATTGGGGCCAGAACTGTTCCTTGTGGAATTCCACTTATCACTTCATCCCAATTAGAATGTTTGTCTCTTATCATCACTCTCGTTTTTCTTTCATGCAAGAAGTCTTCCATCCACTTCAGCAGTTTGCCCTGTACATGGATGAAGAAATGGTAAAGAAAACATTAGTTACATGTTAAGACCAAAATTGGAATACGCTGCGATACTATGGATACCTAGTTAAGAAAAAAAAAAAAAAAAAAATCAAAGAGCACCGACAAAGATGGAACCAACACTGATTTAACATACGAACAGATATTGGATAAACAAAATCTACCAACCTTGCAACAAAGAAGAGAAAGAGGTGATTTGCTAACCATCTACAGAATTATGAAAGGGATGGAAATTATTGATAGAGACGACTTACTAAAGTGGGACAGAAAAAAAAAAAAAAAAAAGAGGACACGAAAAGAAACTTAAGGACAATTACAGAAGAGATCTGAAAAAGAATAGTTCCACACAGAGTGATAGATATCTGGAACAAACTGAATGAGGAAACAGTGAGTGCTAAAACTATACAAAATTTTAAGAACAAACTAGATGCGGAAAGATACAAAAGGGGTCACTACGAGCATAGCCCTCTTCCCGTAAAATACAACTAGGTACAACTAGGTAAATACACACACATACACACACACACACATACACACATACAGACACACATACACACACACACACACACACACACACACACACACACACACACACACACACACACACACACACACACACACAACAGTCGAAGTGACAGCGAAGTTTGGAACTCCAGGAAAAAATTCAAATTTCGTAGATCTCATCGACGAGGGAGTACCTGTGTTGTATTACTATGGAAGGGGAAAATTCGTGGTGTAGTGAGAAGGTAAAGAAATAGGAGAAGGGGAGGAATTACTGTGGAAAATGGAAGGAAATGAGGAAGGGGACGAACGGGCCCCGGAAGTCAAAAGGAATGCCAACAAAAATTGTGCAGACGATAGAGGTGAAATCGAAGAGATTAGTAAAAATGTAAAAATTAGAAATATAGATAAGAGCAGCACAATGGAAGGTGAAGATAATTATTTCCATGGATTTAATGAGGGAGGAAATGACAACCTCCCCCGATTAGCAAGTCTAGAGGAAAAACTAGAGAAAATAAACGAACAGTGGGAGGTTAGGTTCAGTCAACTTACACAGATTACACAAAGAGTTGATAAACTGAAAGAACTAAAGAAGGACAAACAAAACCTAAAAAAAAAGTAGAAGAATTAAAAAGACAGGTAAGAGAAGTAAAATATGAGAATGAGGAATTAAAGAATAATAATAAAGAGAATAAAGAGTCCATAGCAAAAGAGGTACAGGGTTGCAGAAGAGTCCAAGAGAACAATAAAAATTGAATTTAGAGATATAGCAAAACAACAGACGAAAGAACAAACTAAGGACACAGTTATTAAAGTGATGAGGGAGAAGGAGAATATAGTAAGAGACTTAGCGGATAAAAATAAATGTATAGTTATTTTAGGGATGGAAGAGAAGCATAATCCAAATACGATTACAAGAGTAAAGGAGGAGAAGGAAAAGGTAAACAATATATTAGAAGTAGTTCAAGAGGATGAACAAGAAACAGGGAAAGAAATTGAAGAAATATGTAGAATAGGGAAATACAATACAGATAAGACCAGACCAATTAAGGTTAAATTCAGGTCACAAACGACAGCAGAGAATATCTTAGCAAAAACAGGGAAACTAGCAAAAAGTGATCTATATAAACAGGTATGGATAAAAAGATGAATAAACAGGAAAGAGAGGATAAGAAAAAAAATAGAAGTTAAGGAAAAAAACGAGTAATAAACAGAGTCAGATAAAGACATTCTCTTGGCGTAGTGGATATGAAAGTGAGGAAATGGTTCATAGTAGAGAAAAATAGAAGGGAAACAAATAACAGGATGGAGGTAGCAGAAAATTAAAAGTGTCTTACACAAAGATAGATGGCTTGATAACAGGCTTGAACAAACTGAATAATTACCTGAAGGAAAAAGAACCGGACATAATGGGAATTGTAGAGACAAAATTGAAAGTTCCACTACCACCCGACAGTGTAGGACATGGTGCATATAACTACTGGATTAGAAACAGAGAGGTAAAACAAGGGGGTGGAGTTATGTTCCTGACCAAGAAGGATGTAAATGTGAGGAATGTCACTTATGGAAAGAATAGAGATGATTATGATGGAAATAGAGGACAGTGATAAGAAGAGCAGGAAGTTTGTGGTAAATTATGTGCCTCCTAAAACGGCTTCGTGGGAAGAGAGAACACAGAAATATGTTAGAAGACACAAGTATAACACTAAATAAGATAATGGAAGATGGAGGAAGAATAGTTATAATGGGTGACTTTAATTGTAAAGAAATCTGCTGGGAAGAGATGACAGTGAAAGAGGGAGGCGACCTATGGGGTAATGTACTTCTTGATATGATTATAGAACATACAATGACGCAATGGATACAAGAGAATACTAGGTATAGAAATGAGGAAGAACCATCGAGACTGAACCTAATTTTCACATCAGAACCTGAAATAGTGGACAAGATTGAATATAAGACACCAATAAGTAAAGGTGACCACATATTGGTTGAACTGGAACTAAATGAGGAAAAATACATGGAAAAAACGAACAATATAGAAAGGGAAGCTTGATGTATGGAAAAACAAATTTTGATAAAATAAGAGAAGTCTTTCAAAAAGCAGACTGGGAAAGAATACACAAGAATGAAACAACAGTAGAAGAGAAATGGAACATTTTGAAAAAAAAAAAAGGATTGGAAAAGTATGCTCCAAGACAAAAACAAGAAAAAGAATATGTAAAGTGTTGGTACTACAAAAGATGTAGGCAGTTTAAAGGCAAAAAGGATAAAGCTTGGATGAAAAAAAAAAAAAACCTGAAAAATGGAAAATATATACTAGTAATCGAAATCAATATGTACAAGTGTGCAGAGAAGAAAAAATACAAAAAGGATGTCACAGAAAAATGTAAAGATAAACCAAAACTATTTCATAGATTTGTATACAACAAAGTGAAAAACAAACAAGAATTAGAGAAACTACGACAAGGAGGAGTTGAATACACAGAGGAAATAGAAATGGCAGAAATTATGAACAAGCATTTTAAATCAGTGTTTACGAGGGAGAACATACAATCTAGAGATGTCGAGTGGGAGGAGAAAGTCTCCTTTATAAAAGACAAAAAAGTAACAAGGAAAGAAATAATGAATCACTTGAGTAACTTCGATGTCAGAAAATCGCATGGACCAGATGAAATGACAAACTGGATTTTGAGAGAATGCAGGAACGAACTAACAGAGAAAATACATAGTCTAATAAGCAGTTCATTAAAAGAAGAAAAAGTTCCAGAAGATTGGAAAAGAGCTAATATAGTACCAACATATAAAGGGGGAAACAAGGAAGACCCTACTAACTATACACCGGTCTCTCTTACAAGTACGATAGCTAGAACTTGTAAATTAGATGGGTAAGGCATTTGAAAAAAACAAAAACAACAATGTACTAAATCCAAGACAATTTGGATTTAGACAAGGACGATCATGCTTCACAAACTTGATGTGTTTCTATTCAAGGCTAATAGATGTAATACAAGAAAGAGATGGATGGGCTGATTGTGCATTTCTAGACCTGAAAAAAGCTTTTGATAAGGTGCCACACAAATTGCTAAAGAAATTAGAAACTGAAGGAGGAATACAGGGTAAACTGCTGAAGTGGATGGAAGACTTCTTGCATGAAAGAAAAATGAGAGTGATGATAAGAGACAAACATTCTAATTGGGATGAAGTGATAAGTGGAGTTCCACAAGGAACAGTTCTGGCCCCAATAATGTTTGCTATATAAATGATATGGATAAAGGAATTGAAAGTTATATGAGCTTCTTTACGGACGATGCAAAACTGTTGAAAAAAGTGAACACTCTAGAAGATTGTGAGTTGCTGCAGATTGATCTCAATAAAGTATGGGAATGAAGTAGGAAGTGGGAGATGGAGTTCAATATTAAGAAGTGTAGTATAATGGAATTGGAAGAAACAAAAACTGAATAATGGGATCATATAAATTGGGGGGAGGAAGAAATTAAAAAAGTAGAAAATGAGAAGGACCTGGAATATGTCCCCTGAGAAATATATAAACAAAATCTTTGGAGAAACTTATAATTTAATAAGATCAATCAAAGTGGCATTTACATACCTGGACGAAGAAATAGTGAAGAAAATACTAGTCACTTTGATAAGACCAAGATTGGAATATGCAAGTTAGATGCAAATGTGGTGTGTTCAAAAACGATGCACGAATTTAAAAACAGTCTAAATAAAACGAGATATCAAGACGGGACAACACGAGCAATAGCTACACGACTCGGTGGCGCGGTTGATAGAGTCCCTGACTGTCACTACGCCTGTCCGGGTTCGAATCCTGCCCAGGGCTGAAATAACTTCAGTATCGCTGCGCTTCGAGTCTTTACTCCAACTCCCGTGGGCGAGGAGTTTGGGGTGTGTGTGTGCGTGTAAGGTCACAGCATTACCCATAGATCGGTCATACGAGCTCTGACCTCTCCTTCGGAAGGGAAATAGCTGTCGATCACGAGTCCAGCACGTGATCCAAAGACCAAGGTGAATACACACACACACACACACACACACACACACACACACACACACACACACACACACACACACACACACACACACACACATACATATAATGTACATACATATACCAAAGGCTTTTTTCCCCCTACATGGGGGGTAGCCAAAAAGAAAAAGGCATAGAAACAACTCCCACCCATTCCATTTCCTACATATAATGTATATATATATATATATATATATGTGTGTGTGTGTGTGTGTGTGTGTGTGTGTGTGTGTGTGTGTGTGTGCGTGTGTGTGTGTGTGTGTGTGTGTGTGTGTGTATACATATATATTTAGAACTAGGTGTCCATAGTGTCACAGCGTATTCCAATTTTGGTCTTATGTAACTAATGTTTTCTTTACCATTTCTTTTTCCATGTAGTCAAAGGCTACTTTCATTGATCTTAGTAAGTTAAAAGTTTTTCCGACTAATTTGTTGACATGTTTGTCTGGTGTCATGTCATTAGAGATAATTATATACCCTAGGTCCCTTTCAGAGTTGACTTTTTTAACTTCCTTTGTACCAATTTTATATTGACCCGATATTCTATTTTTGCTTTTTCCAAATTCCATTATGCTACATTTCTTAATGTTGAAGTTCACTTCACACTTCTGACTCCATTTCCAGACTTTGTCCAGGTCTTCTTGAAAAGATTTGCAGTCTTCCTCTGTACTTACTTTCTTTAGTAGTTTCGCATCATCTGCAAAGAAGTTCATATAACATTCCACACCTTCATCCATGTCATTTATATAAATAGCAAACATTATCGGAGCCAATACAGAGCCTTGTGGGACTCCGCTTATCATATCTTTGCAATTGGAGTTCTTGTCTCTGAGTACCATTCTCATTTTTCTCCCGTTCAAGAAATTCTTCATCCAATTCAATAACTTTCCTTGTATTTCACCTATCGTTTCAATTTTTCTTTTTAGCTTTTTGTGTGGTAATTTGTCAAAAACTTTTGTAAGTCCAAGAAGGCATAATCTGCCCATCCGTATCTTGTATTATTTCTATTAATCTTGAGTAAAAGCATATATTTGTGGTACATGATCTTCCACTTCTAAAACCAAATTGTTTTGGATTTAGTATTTTGTTCTCTTGAAAGTTTTTAATCCATTTATTCCTATTAACTTTTTCGCATATTTTTGCTACTGTGCTTGTAAGGAATACCGGTCTATAGTTGTTGGATTTTCTTTGTATCTTTTGTATATTGGTACAATATTTGCATTTTTCCAGTCGTGTGGTACTTTTTCTTCTTTGAGTGAGAAATCAATTACCTTGTTTATTTTCTCCGTTAGTTCATCTATACACTCTAACAATATCCAATTTGTAATTCCATCTGGCACGTGTGACTTTCTGACGTCAAGGTTTTTTGTTTCCTTATTTCTTTCTGTGTCACCGTTATTTCTTTCGTTTCGGGGGATCTTCCTCGTTATCTTTCCTCCCAAATTTGTGAGAAGATGATATGGTCATACACAATCGGCTATTCAATAATTTACACTCACATGCCATCATGGATGATTCATAATTGGGCCAAAGATTGGCTAATGGAGAGAAAGCAACTGGTAATCAATAAAAATTCGTCTGTCTGGTGTGATGTAGTGTGTGGTGTTCCCCAGGGATCTGTGCTTGGTCCGGTTCTCTTTTTGATTAATGTAAATTCTATGGATAGTGGTCTTGTATGTAGAGTATAAGACCATAAAGCCTACAGTAGGCAGTTCCATGTCCATTACCACCTGTCATTCCCATCCATAAAGTAACAACTTCTTAAACAACTGATGGTTTCAGCGATCACTAAATTATTGCTAAGTCTATTTTTTTCGTTGACCACTCTATTAGTAAACCAGTTATTGTCTATTTCCTTCTTAAGTCTAATTTTGTCCAGTTTAAATCCATTACTGTGAGTCCTGATCGTTGTCTTAATATGATGACTTTGCGTCTCCCTTGGTAAAGCCTTTCATCCACTGAAACACCTCTAATAGATCACCCCATACTCTGCGTCTCTCCAGAGAGTGTAGATTAAGGTGCCTAAGCCTCTCTTCGTTAAGTAAATTTCTGAGCCCATGTATCATTTTGGTCATTCTCCTCTGTACTGATTCTAGTGAATTGATGTCCATTCTACAAGACGGAGACCAAATCTGTACCGCATAGTCAAGGATGGGCCTAACTAACACTAGACAAAATTTTGATAATTACCTCTGCACTTTTTTTCGTAACCGTCCTAGCAATGAAACATGCTCTGTTTGCTTTATTCCTGGTGCTAATGCACTGTTTCCTGGATTTAGGGTAGGAGTCACTAGAACTCAAAATTCTCTCTCGCGCTCAGTTTTCTCTAAAAACGTGTTATCTAAGCTGTATCTATTTTCAGGGTTGTGTAGCCCTACCTTTAACACGCTGCACTTTGAGATATTGAAGTTCATTTGCCATTTCACCGACCATGTGAACAAATTGTTAAGATTAAACTGCAGAATCTTTGCGTCGTCTCCTGACCTAATTAGGCTTCCTATTTTAGTGTCGTCCGCAAACTTAGTAATACAGAGGATAGGGATCAACTACAGTCTGATTTAGATAATCTAGTTGAGTGGAGCAATAAATGGCAGATGGAATTTAACAATTACAAATGTAAAATTTTGCATAAACGAAAAAAAGAAATGTGATGATTATTTCATGAACGATAAACAGCTTCAGAAATCAGATTAAAAAACAAAACAAAAAAAAAACATACGTGCCATAGCATCTGAGGATCTGAAAGTGACCCTCCAATGTTCAAAAGCTGCAAAAAATGCCCAGCAAATAGTAGGATTTATTAGAAGAATATTTGAACATAACTGCAAAAGGGATAATTACTCTATACATTCTCTTGTAAAACCTCATCTCGAATACTGTGTTCAGTTTTGGTCTCCATATCTTATAAAAGATAAATTAGACTTGGTACAACGTAGAATCACTAAAATGACCCTTCGTTTACGTAATGAACTCTATGAAAGCGTTTAAGTGAACTCAATTTATTTAGCTCATCCAAACTAAGAATAGGGGAGATTTAATTGAAGTCTTAAAAATGTCCCATGGCTTCGATATAAACATTAAATTATCATTCTATTATGAATCGTAGTAATGTTGCAAGAAATAATGTTACAAAATAGTTTATAAGAGATCAAACATTAATCAATATATTTTTTCTTTAACCGCATTTTAAATGTTTGGGGCAAATTATCTTTTCATGTTGTAAGTTCAAATACAATCGACACTTTTAAAAAACGCCTAGGTTAATATATAGATTCCAACTACAGTCTAACTTGTTTCTCGGCATCATGAGCTCATGCAGTTAAATTTAGCCAGTGGTTCTTAACAATTTCCACTGTTTACATCCCCTTTCAATTCGCAAGCATTCGATAAATATGTTGCTATTTGCACCTCTCTTTTTTTCCTTTGTATCACCACCCCTTTTCCCAAACCAGGAAAAGGTAAAACACCTAAATAACTACCGTCCTATCGTACTTATGGTCTACTTCTGCAAACTTCAAGAAAAAATGGCTTTCCAACTCTCATGGTAATTGGAGCATCATTCTCTAATGTCATCCCTTCGTACAAGATCCTAAATTGCTCACAACACTACAAGCTCGTTCCTCAGCGGCCTAAAATGGGACTCCGCAGGGCATATTCTCAGTCTTACCCTCTTCAACGTGCTTGTAGAGAACTTGGCTCTCCTTGATCTCAGGGAGGATGCTCGTCTCCTCTGCCATGCGGACGATCTCGCATTTGTGGTCACTGGGAGCGGTTGCCTCCTTTGCAGGGTTCAGAGGGCTCTCGATCGCCTCTCCCAGAAATGTGGAAGGCTAGGACTGAATATCTCGACGACAAAGACCAGAGAAATGAGTCTGATAACGCGGAAGCAATGTCCACACCTTACTCTCCAGGGCGACACCCTCCCATGGATGTCCACCTATCAACATTTGGGCGTCTGGATAGACGCCAGGCTCTCCTTTGCTCCGGAAGTCAGATACCACTGAGAGGATGCGAAGACGAGATTAAATCTCCTCAGAGCAATGACGAGACCCTGCTAGGTGCCGAGCACAAGGTTCTCAGGATGTTCTATATCTAAGCGGTGGTGGACTATAACGCTGTGGCTCTCATCTTCCTCCGGCTTAGTTCGAGGGACAAGTTCGAAGACCTGCAAAACCAGGCTCTTCGCACTGTCACTGCGTCCCCTTTATGGACAGGAGGTAGGGGTTACCTATCTTCGCCTACAGGCTTGCTTCATGTCTTCTCGTCCGACTTTTGACTTGTCCAAGGGTAAGTGGAGTAAAGCCCTCTCTCTTCAGTCCCCTAGAAGCCGAGGGAGACCCCACTGCTCACTCTGGAAGACCCATGTGGTGAATGCGACCCGTGCCTTTGAACTCCGGGATTTGGTTCGGTGGCGTACTATAGACGGCCCTCATCTAGATTATGCTCCCCCCCCCTTCCCCCGTGGCAATCTCTCTGCACCACCTTTCAACTTGTCCACCTCAATGGAAGGAAGACTGACTACGACTCAGCACGGCTGCAACCCATGGTCCTTGAGGCCATAAAGTCCATCACCTCTCCAGCGAGCCTGTCGTAATACATGGATGGCTCTGTGTACCCATTCGCGGGAAGGTGTGGCGCGGCTTTTGCAACCACCGATAGGATGACCGATCTATGGAGAGTAAGTGACAGAAGCTCTACTCTTCAGACGGAGCTTGCTGCCATCTCCAAGACCTTGGATCATGCTCTCTCTACTGGGCAGGGGGCAGTCGTGATCCACACAGACTCAAGAGGTGCTACTGATGTCACCCGGTCAGGGAAGACAACGAATGACGTCTACTAAACGACATTAACCAGCACTCGCTGCACTTGTTGGACCAAGTCACATCGGGATTCCAGGAAACACCATTCCGGATGCTGCTGCCAAGGCAGCGACGAGGTTCAGCATAATCAAACTGTTCCTAGCACATCACACGAATCAAGAATGTTACCAGTAAGAAGGTCAGTTTAACGGCCAGAGCCAACCACAGGAACAAACTTCATACTTCTGAACCAGCGTTGTGGTACTAGCTCGTCACTAGGTATAAGGCAGTCCACCTGCTTCCGGGTAGAAAGGCGGAATCTGCAGTCCACAGGATCCAACTAGGATATCACTGTGGGTGGCAAGTGCTACGTGCGGGAAGAGACAATTACGAACACTGCAAACTGTGACCGTGATCGCCCCCCCCCCTTGTAAAAGGCTGGTAGACAAGTGGGTAGAAATAGGGGTAGATGAGGAGTGTTATATTTTTGTAGTTTATGTATTTACATAATTTCTCCCCGTCTTCTCTTTTTCTGCATGAGGGGACGGAGAGGGGATCGCCAAATTTATGAAACGGCCTTGCTGTGGATGAGCTGTGTTTTGCGACACTGCTTCTGACCCAGGGCAGTTGATAGGATGCAGGGATGACCCGTCATCCAGGAGATGCCAAGATAAGAGAGAGTGAGGAGGGTGGAGGGGAGTGGAATATATGGGAAATGGAATGGGTGGGAGTGGTTTCTGTGTCTTTTTCTTTTTGGCTACCCCCCGTGTAAGGGGAAAAAAGCCTTTGGTATATGTATGTATGTATGTATTTACATAGTACCCGAAGGCGAGAAATTGCATAAGCTAGCTCTCAGCCTTATGTTTATAAACAATAGCCGGGGATTTGATTTCATTGCTGATGTATACAATGTTTTGCTGACTTGTAACCTAAGTGGGTTATGCAGAGATCTGATATTGCTTAAGTAAACAACATTGCATATAGACTTGTAATAATGAATCTGATTGGAGAAAGGGTGGAAGAGGAGAAAATTCAATTGGTTCACAATTGTAATATCACGCCACTTGGTGGAAGATCTTAAATATAAAGTTTAAGATCATTGGACTAAAGAAATCACTACGTCACTGCAAAAATCAACTAAGACCTAGCTTGCGGTTGCTCTGGGGATTCCTCCAGTGATACTCAGAGAGCAAGTGCAGAAGAAAATATTGAAGAAATGAAAGAAAAATTCTCTACAGTTTCAGTAACCCTAGACTGAAAATTATAACTGAAGGAAATAGCATAACTATATGAACTAGAAAAAGAAAAATGATTGGAGGCACAGGGCCTACTGACTAAAATATATGAACTAACACAGTAATAAGAAGTGACAAATAATATCTGAGAAAGGTGAGTGAAAATTGAAAGTAAAAGGCGTACGAAAGTGGCTGATGAGACTCCCTCTCCTGAGATATGGGGCACCCCTGGTGGCCCCCAATGATGACAGTGACATCGCGTGAGCAACAAACCGTGTATACGGACTGTTCCGGACCACCTGCAAGGTTAAGGTCCGAGTGGGTGTTGGCCCCGAAAAAACAAACAAACAAACAGGCATCTTAGTGTAAACAGAAACGATAATTAGGAAAACTGTATCTACCGACAAGCAATTTGTCTACGTTGTATTTTCATTTGGAAAGAGCATATGGCATGGCATGGAAACAGTGGATGAGCATTAGCCTTACCTCTTAGAATTTTGAAGAGCTATACCCGTCTTCATATCCTAATTCTTAACCTGGAGAACATTCTGAGTACGCATAGGAACATCACTATCCTCAACATGTATCCAGCTATAAGGAGTCCCCCGAGGAGGTGTCCTCAGCATTCTTATTCCTACCATAGTTATTTAGGATATAATAAAACAATTTCCCAGAAATAAGCACCAACTTACATGTCGATGACTGATGTTCTTTGTTGGAACCAACCATTCACCAAAAAGCCATAACCTGAGTGAACCAATGAGCTGAAGACCATAGACTTCATTTCTGCACTTAAAAAATCAGTCCCCATGCAATTCTGTGGACGATGTTACTGCATTCCATCAGTACAACTAGGAAACTCCACCCTACTAGTTATAGAACAGATCCGATTTTCGGGCCTGGTCCTAGACAATAGTCATCTGGAGTTTCCAACATAAACAACAAAAAACATCCTGCTTCCGAACTTGGGATATCTTAAAGCAGATCTCCCACACAATATGGGAACAGACAGAAAATAGCACTGGAAGCTGTACCAGGCCCTCATATAAAGCAAACCCGATTACGGACGTCAGGCCTACTTCTCCTCAACATCCACAGCAATTATAGTATTAGAATTTATAAGTTCAACCGGCCTACGTCTCAGTATGGGAGCCTTTCGCAGTACTTCACTAAAAAGCTTGCACACAGAAAATGGGCACCCTCTTTAGACATCTATTAACATGACAATAATATCTCTCCCGCATCAAGAGAACCCGTACTAGCCAAATCTCCCACACCATTATAACTTCCATAACTACCAAGAATTTGACAATTACCCTCATAATGCCTATCCATTTAATCAAAGGATGGCAGTCCTGCTGTATACAATGTACATACATATATACATATACCAAGCTTTTTTCCCCTTACCCTTAGATAGCTAAAGTCAAAGCCTCAAAGGCATAAATCCACTCCCACCCATTTCATTCCCACACACTCCACTCCCATTCACCATCCTTCTCTCTCTCTTTTCTTGGCTTCACTTGAATGACGGGTTATCCCTGCACCTCGCCCACTGTCCTGGGTCAGAAGCAATGCAGCAGATCACAGCACATCCACAGCAAGGCCGCTTCATTGGTATACAATGGCAAAATCCTTCCCACAACAACGCCCAACCAAGCCTCCTGGCAGATTCCTCCAATACACTCCTGCCTCACCTTAGCCACCTGAAATAAATAAGTAAATAAATGAACAAATAAACAAATAGATAGATAGATAGATAGATAAATAAATAAATAAATAAATAGATAAATAAATAAATAAAAAATAAATAAATCCGACAAGTCTCACATTCAACTGGAATCTACTACACATAACACGAATGGCTTTCGCCCGAACTAAAGAGTAAGTTACGTACCTATGTCACCAAACTGAACCAAGATCTGGCTTCTCCCTTTCCATCCTCGCTGCCCTACATATCATCCACAACTACATCTTCCCTGTATCCTATATAATCATATTAGATTCACGAAGTGCCCTACAATCAATCTCTACCCTTTAGTCCCGCTACCCACTGCACCACAAATCCATTTATGGATTATCTTAATTTCCAACCTCTTCATATATATATCTCTCTGTTAAATGCAATAACAATTAGGCGTTCCAGGCAACAAACGAGCTGATAAGGCAGCTCGAAGGCGGCATCTACCCCTTCTGATGCCTCAGAGTACCACTCCATTAAAAGACTGTTACCCAGTCCTCCGACCAGCAATACTAAACATGTAGCAAAGACGCTGGGAATAACATCCAGCAAACCAGCTGAAAGCAATCAAGCCCAACATACACCCACGTCTATCCTCACACCATCATAACAGACAACACTAGTATACCTAAGTATAGGATATTTCCTGCTCAAACATAGCCACCTAATGTCAGGAAATGATTCTCTTACCTGTCAATGTAAACATTCCCTAACAATACCACATACTACTAGAATGTGAAATTTACACTACACCCTGTAACAACCACCTACTCTGTTATTTACTCCCTCAGAGGTATAATGATTATACCAAATCTTGGGTGACAAAGCACTAATACCACTATCATCTCTTTATAGCTTCACACAAAAAAAGGAACTTTCAACTAAACTATAAGTTCCCTTAACTAACTAACATGTGAAATAAAATGCAAGACAGCGGCACGAGACTGTTAAAGATAGACGGGCCGTTTAACTGTACTCTGTAACAACATCAGACGGACTTTTAACCAAACTATAAATATTCTTGACTAACTAGACTAGGGGTCGGCAACCTCTGGAAGAGTCTGTGCCAATTTCTTTGATTTGCAGAACCCTGCGTGTCCATAGTACTTTTTAGTACGCAAGTTTTACTACAGTGGGATACCAGTAAATGTTATTTCCTGAACGATCTGGTTTTAGTTTGATCTCTTGTGATAACATTTTGTTTATTTTAAGTAGTGATGTTATTTTTCGATACCGCAATAATTTTTCAAAACAAGCTGGCGTGTCAGGGTCAACCTTGTCACGTGCCATGTTTGGCATACTTGCCAGAGGTTCCTGACCCTGAACTAGACCAACATACAAAATAGTACGTACGACAGTGGCGCGAGAATATTTACAACAACATCACACTGATAAACGGTCTCTTTTCAGTCATAACATGCGACCTGAAACCCCTTCAAAACCAAGACCTAATTCTAAAACAGCCTGCTAAACGACATTAAATCTAACTGCCATGTTGAAGAAAATTTCTTTCCATTTGTACAAGTCATCATCAGCAGTGAAAGGGAAAGGAAACTCGAGTGAGTATGAACCCGTGCATCCTGAAGGTTTACCATGGTGCCAAGGTCTTCACCCCTCCTTCCCTGTAGTTCCACATTACAGGCCGTTGCGGACATTTGAGCCAGACCCATGATACACGAGAAACATGCAAGTGTAACATACTGTGATGTCACTTGTGCTTAGGTGCCGAAGGAGTGAAGGAAACTCGGGTGAGCTTCGTTGGTTTTATTCTGGTTGGGTCGACGCGGGCAGGGCTCATGGCCCTGCCCTAAACCACAAGGTGACCGCGAGCTCGGGTCGGACTCTGTTGGGTACAAGTACAAGAGAAGGACTGCTCTGGGTCACCAAACCTGGCCCCCTTATATAGGTCTTTGCGTACGCTAAAGAAGCACACCAACCAGCCTGACCGAAATATGGCTCGGCAGGGCTTAGGTTGTGCTTTCGAGAGGATGCAAATTCATGTAGTACAGGCGTACCATAGACTTAACTCTAACACAATTACTACAAGGCCGAAGGCCAACTAATTCTACACATTCTATCAATATCTGGTCCAACCCACTTCTGATGCGGCGATGCTATAAGCCAATATAGCACATGTGGGGGGCTTGTCCACCACATTTACCCCCCTTCCCCTGCGAAGCGTGGAATCGTGATGTCCAAGCAGGGAGGCGGGGCGTGAGTGACGTCAAAGGAGGGAGGAAGCTGTGGAGGCGGCGACATCGGCGGCGACGACTGCGGCAGCGGGAGCATAGGCCGTCTGCGATGTCAGTGGAAGCGCGGACTTCCGAAAGGGGCGCAGACGGCGGCGGTGACGGCGGTAGCGCTGGCAGCAATGGCTGCGGCAGCGGGAGCATAGGCCGTCTGCGATGTCAGTGGAAGCGCGGACTTCCGAAAGGGGCGCAGACGGCGGCGGTGACGACTGCGGCAGCGGGAGCATAGGCCGTCTGCGATGTCAGTGGAAGTGCTGACTTCCGAAAGGGGCGCAGACGGCGGCGACGACGGCGTCAGCGATGGCTGCGGCGGCGGCGGCGGAGTGGTATCCATCGTGGAGCCGGTCGAGGGTGAAGTCAAAGGGTGGTGCGCGTGTGACGTCGGCGGCGGCGCCGGCGGGAGAATAGGCCGTGAGCGACGTCAGTGAGAGCGAAAACTCCCTCCAGAGGGCGCAGACGGCGGCGGTTGTGACGTCGGGAGAGGAGGCGGCCGTGTGACGTTGAGCGAAGAAGCGCAGAGTTGCTCGTGGGCGGCGGCGACGGCGGGCGGTTGTGACGTCGAGAGAGGAGGCGGTAGTGACGTCGAGCGCAAGGAGGCGGCCGTGTGACGTCGAGCGAAGAAGCGGTCGTGTGACGTCTGCGGCGGCGGGAGGTTGTGACGTCGGGAGAGGAGGCGGCCGTGTGACGTCGAGCGAAGAAGCGGTCGTGTGACGTCTGCGGCGGCGGGCGGTTGTGACGTCGAGAGAGGAGACGGCCGTGTGACGTCGAGCGAAGAAGCGGACGTGACGTCTGCGGCGGCGGGCGGTTGTGACGTCGACCTGGGAGGCAGTCGTGACGTCGAGCGAAGAGGGCTGTTGGGACGTCAGGCGAAGGGATGGTCGTACCGTCGAGCGAGGAGGCGCTTGTGAGCTGCGAAGGCTGTGGTGGGGTTGACGAGCGTCCATGTAGTCACACAAGTTGTCGATGAACCAGATCAGAAGGGGGGCTGGGTGTACTCGTGTCCAAACTCCGGTGGTCACCAATGTAACATACGGTGATGTCACTTGTGCTTAGGTGCCGAAGGAGTGAAGGAAACTCGGGTGAGCTTCGTTGGTTTTATTCTGGTTGGGTCGACGCGGGCAGGGCTCATGGCCCTGCCCTAAACCACAAGGTGACCGCGAGCTCGGGTCGGACTCTGTTGGGTACAAGTACAAGAGATGGACTGCTCTGGGGCACCAAACCTGGCCCCCTTATATAGGCCTTTGCGTACGCTAAAGAAGCACACCAACCAGCCTGACCGAAATATGGCTCGGCAGGGCTTAGGTTGTGCTTTCGAGAGGATGCAAATTCATGTAGTACAGGCGTACCATAGACTTAACTCTAACACAATTACTACAAGGCCGAAGGCCAACTAATTCTACACAGTCTATCAATATCTGGTCCAACCCACTTCTGAGGCGGCGATGCTATAAGCCAATATAGCACATGTGGGGGGCTTGTCCACCACACAAGTATATCATTCGTTGTTATTGCAGTTATACAAATTTCTTGAAAGTGAATTATTTTATTAGATTGTTTTTAATATAGTAACATGTCAATTGTTGTATCATGGGTCAGGGTTGGGTCTCCGCAATAATACAACACCAGAACCTTCACGTGCCGATGGGTCTTCTGCAGTGAGTACACAACGCCCCCCTTCCTTGTTTACAACCAGAGACTTGGTCACTCGTGGGACGCCACCTCCACTGCCACTACCGCCACCTCCAGCTCCAGTCTGTAGCTTGCTTAGAAATCGGCATCTAGTATAGGAAAGCAATCCAACTAACTGGCAACTGAGTCCACCTTTTCCCTAGGCTCTATCTTCCCTCCTGAGTATGGGTGGGGGGATGAGTAGGGAGGATCACCGTTCCCGGGCGTGTGTCACTCCTGCGAGTTTCACTGTAAAGTGCCATGAGGCAACCGTCAACCCGTAACAAAAGACGCAGTTGGCTTGGTGCCCGTCTACAGCATCTGTGGCGTGCAGCCACGACCACTTGTTTTCTCTGGGTCAGAACCGTCAGCATGAAACTTACATCCGCAGCAGTCCCAGCTACGCTCAGTCTTATACAAACGAACGTTGTGAGTGTACTATTACTTTATCATCTGTAAATCTGTTACGGACAAATGAATAAACCTTCAGAGTAAGTAAATTATTGTCTGTTGATAACGAGGTTGGTGTCTGCCTTACCCCGGGCTGCTGTCAATGGAGGACGAGGTTGGGATAAGAATTTGAAAGTCAGCTCCTTCTTGACTAAGCAGGTAGACCCTACCCATATAATTATCGAAGTGGGAGCGGGCACTGAACGGAAAGAGGCGCGGGATTACAAAAGGGTCTGCGATGACGAGCTTTGTGTGAATGAATTTGTTGACCATCTGGTCTACTTTTAGGCCATGGTCACCTGACCCCCCACCCCCCACCTTCGACTCAATGGCACGCTTTAATGCTTTTAACAGTGCCAGCGTGAGATAATTTTGTTAAGCTCATGGAGGTTAGCTGGCTCTCTAAGTGAAGTCCCTTTGGCGAAGACATTCTACACATATGTTTCTTTTGGCTGCCTCCAGACGATCTTATTCGGCCGATGGAAACTGATATAGATGTCAAAGGCATGTACCCTCCTGATTAACATTGAAACCAGGTGACACATTACGTTAATCTGGTTCCGGCAACCTCCCCCCCCCACACATTTTGGTAGTGAAGGTGATAAAGATCTTCACGTAGCTGGCAGCAGCAAAAATATATCTAGTCCTAGTAGTATAAAGTATAGAAGACAAGGCGAGTCAACAGATACACACACACACACACACACACACACACACACACACACACACACACACACACACACACACACACACACACACACACACACACACACACACGCACGCACACACACACGCACACACACACACACACACACAAACACACACACACACACACACACACACACACACACACACACACACACACACACACACACACACACACACACATATTTCAAATCAGTATTCACAATTGAAAGTTCACAAAATTGTGGGGAAATAGAAAGAGAGGTACCCTCCAATGAAGGAAATAATTGTGACAGAAGGAAATCAGAGACCAAATAAAAAACCTTGATGTCAGAAAATCACACGGTCCGGATGGAATTGCAAATTCTATATTAAAAGAATGCATAGATGAGTAGGCGGACAAAATATACAAGATAATTAAATACTCAATCAAAGATGAAAAGGTACCACAGGACTGGAAAAATGCAAATATTGTACCAATATATAAAGGAGGTCTCCCTTACAAGCACAATAGCAAAAATATGTGAAAAAGTTATCAAAAGTAGATGGGTTAAACATCTGGAATAAAAAATATACTGAATCCAAATCAATTTGGATTTAGACAAGGAAGATCATGTACAACAAACTTGATCTGCTTCCACTCGAGACTAATAGAAATAATACAAGAAAGGGATGGATGGGCGGAGTGTACTTTTCTAGATCTACAAAATGCATTTGATAAAGTACTACAAAAAAAAAAAAACTAATAAGAAAAAGGAAAATTATTGGAATGGATGGAAGACTTCTTGATTGGGATGAAAATGAGGATAGTAATTAGAGACAAATACTCGACCTGGGAAGAAATGAAAAGTGTTGTCCCGCAAGGTTCGGTATTGACTCCAATCATGTTTGCCATACATATAAATGGCATGGATGGTGTAGAATGTTATATGAATTTCTTCGCAGATGACGCAAAAATACTAAAGAAAGTAAGTACAGAGGAAGATTGTGAATCATTACAGATAGACCTAGACAAAATCTGGAAATGGAGTCAAAAGTGGAAATTGAACTTAAACATCAAGAAGTGTAGTATAATGGCGTTTTGGAAAAGTAAAAATAGAATATCGAGAAATTATAAAATTGGTAAAGAAAAAAAAAAAAAAAAAAAAAAAAAAAAAATAGTGAGCTCGGAAAGAGACCCAACAGTAATAATCAGCAACGACAAACCGGACAAACATATCAATAAAATAGTCGGAGAAACCTTCAACCTACTAAGGTCAATGAACGTGCCATTTGATTATTTGGATGAGGAAATGATTAAGAAAATATTAATTACACTGATAAGACCAAAATTGGAGTACGCTGCAACACTATGGACACCCAGTACTAAAAAGAATATAAGGAAATTAGAAAGAATACAAAGAGCAACGATCAAGATGGCACCAACACTCTCCAAATTGACATACGAACAAGGATTGTCCAAATTGGAATGACCAACTCTGGAACAAAGAAGAGAAAGAGGAGATCTACTGACTTTTTATAGAATCATGAAAGGAATGGAAATCCTAGATAGAGATGATTTATTACAATAGGACAGCAGAAAAACAAGAGGACATGAAAAGAAACTCAAGAAGGATGATTATAGAATAGATCTGAAAAAGAATAGCTTCCCACACAGAGTGGTGGATACCTAGAATAAATTAGATAAGGCAACAGTGTGTGCAAACACTATTCAAGAATTTAAGAACAAACTTGATTTTGAAAGATACAGAGACGGGTCACTTTGAGCATATCTCCCTTCCCGTATAATACAACTAGGTAAATATAACTAGGGAAATACACACACACACACACACACACACACACACACACACACACACACACACACACACACACACACACACACACACACACACACACACACACACACACACACACACACACACACACACACACAGCACACACAACACACAACTCGTGGCGTTGTGGTTAGAGTTCTCGCCTGCCACAACGGCGGTCCAGGTTCGAATCCCGCCCAGGGCTGAAATAATTTCAGTATCGCTGCGCTGCGGGTTGTTACTCCAACTCTCGTGGGCGGAGAGTTGGGGTGTGTGTGCGTATAAGGTCACAGTATTACCCATAGATCGGTCATACGAGCTCTGAGCTCTCATCCGGGAGTTTAATAAATGTCGATCACGAGTCCAAGACGTGATCTAAGGCCATGGTAAATCACACACACACACACACACACACACACACACACACACACACACACACACACACACACACACACACACACACACACACACACACACACACACACACGAGTACATACACACAAGCACAATACACCAACCAGCACCCCCAGCACACACATACACACTAATTCAGGGAGTTCGAGTTTGAACCTCGACCACGGCTGAAAATTTCAGCATCGTTACCCTACAAGTCGTCAATCTAACTATGTTAGGAAAGGAGTTGAGTGTATATTTACCTAATTGCATTTACGTGATTATAGTATACAGGAAAGTAGCAACGTTCGTTGGGTTCTGTCACCTATTCTCTAATTTTCTAACATACCTGGACTCAAATTCATGCACGGTTTCAACTCAGTCTATATCTTTGGTTTCCAATCATGTTTAGATTTGAACTCATGTATTCTTTGAGGCTGTGCTATATCACCTGAGCTATTCCACATATTTATACATCTATATGAAAAACTGTATTTCTTTACATCTTTTTGACATGTGGTCTTTCTTAATTTACTTCCATGATCTCTTAAACCCCTCTCATCTATGATCAGATTTCTTCTATCAATGCAATCTATCCCCTTTAGTGACTTGAACACTGTAATCATGTCACCTCATTCTCTTTGATCTTTCAAAGTTGGCAGACCCAGTACCTTTAGTTTTTCCTTATATGGTTTATCTTCCAGGCTGGGGACCAGTTTGGTTGCTGCACTTTGTAGTCTCTCAATCTTGCTTATATCCTTCACTCTGCCTGGGGACCATACTATTGACGCATATTCCATTCTTGGACATACTAGGGTTTCGATGAGTCTTTTCATCGTCGTTTCATCCATATAATGGCACGCCAGTAAAATCTTCTGCAGTAGTTCTTATGTCTCTCCAGCAATCCTGCTGTCTGTCAGATGATAGGTTGTCTTTTATCAACACTCCTAAGTTTTTTTCCTCTTTGGTTTTTGTAATGTGCTTGCTTCGCAAGGAATAGTTGAAGGATGGCATTTTGCCGCTATTGGCCACTTCCAGTACTTTGCACTTTTTGGTATTGTACTTCATTTCCCATTTTTGGCCCCTTGCAAAAATAGTATCTAGATACTTTTGCAATATTCTATCGTCCTCATTTTTCATTCTTCTCATGATTTTAGCATCATCTGCAAACATGTTGGCATAACTTGTTCCTTCCATCATGTCATTAACATAGATAAGAAACATTATTGATGCAAGCACTGAACCTTGTGGTACTCCGCTTGTTACTACTCTCCAGCTTGACATCTTGTCCGTGTGTGTGTGTGTGTGTGTGTGTGTGTGTATGTGTGTGTGTGTGTGTGTGTGTGTGTGTGTGTGTGTGTGTATGTGTGTGTGTGCGTGTCAGGTCACACTATTGCCCATAGTTCAGGCCATATATTATCATAGATCCCTCATCCGGGAGGGTAATAACTCTATCACGAGTCCAACACACACACACAAACACACACACACATACACACACACACACACACACACACACACACACACACACACACACACACACACACACACACACACACACACACACACACACACACACACACACACACACACACACACACACACACACACACACACACACACACACACACACACACACACACCCGCACACACACACACACACACGCACACACACACGCACACGACTCGGTGGCGCAGTTGGTAGAGCGCTGAACTGCTAGCATGGTGGTGCCCGTAGTACTTGGTTCGAATCCTGTCCAGGGCCGAAATTATTTCCGTACCACTGCGCTTCGGGTCGTTACTCTGACTCTCGTGGGCGGGGAGTTGGGTGTGTGTGTGTATGTGTAAGGTCATAGCATTACCCATAGATCGGACCTACGAGCTCTGAGCTCTCTTCCGGGAGGGAAATAGCTGTCGATCACGAGTCCAACACGTGATCCAAAGACCAAGTGAACACACACACACACACACACACACACACACACACACACACACACACACACACACACACACACACACACACACACACACACACACACACACCGGTCGTCGTAGTGGCAGAAATGAAAGGTAAAAAAAACAAAAACAAAAAAACAATGACTATGGAATCGGGGAAAAGCATAGGAGAAAATGAATTACAACAACTTAGGAACGATTGGAAAAGTATCAAGGAAGAAGATAAGGTAATTTTCGAAGAAATAGTTCGTCAACAGATGCAGAAGGCCGAAGATGCAGTTATCAAGGTAATCAAACAAAAAGAAAACTTAGTAAGAGACACAGTAGGCAAGAAAAACTGTATAGTAATTTATGGTTTAAAGGAAAAACATAAGCGAAATTGGTTCCAGAGAGAAAAGACAAAGAATTGGCAAAAAGTGTTCTAAAAGAAGTACAGAACAGTGACCAAGAAATAGACAAGGAAATAGAAAAAGTGCACAGATTGTGTAAATATGTAGAAGGAAAAGGAAAAAAAGTTGACCAATAAAGATTAAATTAAGGTCACAATTGAAAAAAAAAGGAAAACGCAAATAATGAGATCATAAGGAAAGGGGTAGATAAAGAGATTAAAAGAATGACCATGGAAGCAGGAAAAAGCACAGGAAAAAATGAATTACAACAACTTAGGAACGATTGGAAAAAGGACAAGGAAGAAGATAAGGTAATTTTTCAAATTTTTAAAGAAATAGTTCGTCAACAGATGCAGTTATCAAGGTAATCAAACAAAAAGAAAACTTAGTAAGAGACACAGTAGACAAGAAAAATGTATAGTAATTTATGGTTTAAAGGAAAAATATAACCGAAATTGGTTCCAGAAAAAAAAAAGACAAAGAATTGGCAAAAAGTGTTCTAAAAGAAGTACAGAATAGTGACCAAGAAATAGACAAGGAAATAGAAAAAGTGCACAGATTGTGTAAATATATTTAGAAGGAGAAGGAAAAAGTTGATCAATAATGGTTAAGTTAAGGTCACAAGTGGCAGTAGAAGAAATTTTAATAACAGGAAAATTGGCAAGAAGGGAACACCATAAAATTTTATGGATGAAAAGAGACATGAATGAAGAGGAAAGGGAAAAATTTAGGACATTAAGAAATGAAAAACGGGAGGAGAACAGAGATCGAGAAAGCACAGTTCTATTGGAGACGTGTTGGACATGGGAATGAAAAAATTGTATAATCAAGAAAAAAAGAAAGATTCAGAGAACGACGTGGAGGGCGTGGAAAATTAAAATTGGCATATATAAATATAAATGGTTTGATCTCAGGATTGAATGAACTTAACGATTATCTAATAGAAGCTAAACCAGAGATAATGGGAATTGTGGGACATGGGTTATATTATCACTGACTTAGAAAAAAGGAGGAAAAACAGGGTGGAGGACTCATGTTCCTGGTTAAGGAAATTTAAATGTGACGAAAGTTACATATGGAGTGAACAGGGCAGAGATGATCACAATAAAAGTGGAAGACAATGACATTGTAACGTAATATTAGATATTACGTCATATATGTAATTATGTCATAGAATTGTGTTCCTTTGTATTACATAACTATGTTCATATTTCTTGTCTATGTATGTATTGTAACAATGTAAGTAGTAACGCCCGTCCACTGAATGTAATCTTGCCTACGTGCGGAAACTATGTGCGCACTCTTGTTGTAAGTAGAACAAACAGACAAGCGAAGTAATCCTGAATAATTCGGAGCGCACAGATTTGACAGTTACTAAATAAGTAGATTGTTCAAACGAGTCGAGGGTTAAAACTATCCAAGTTGACGTATGACAAATTGCTCTCCCCCTCCTCTGCGCTCGCCCGTACCCTTCACCGGAAGTATCCCACTTCCGGTCCGTGGGTATATAAGCTGTGAAAACCACTCACACCTTGTCATTTCTCGCAATTAGCTCTGATGATAAGACCTCTCGTAGGTTGGACTCATGAGACGATTCGTGTGAAGTGATCACCCCTTTTGCCTCCATTACTTGTCTTATATACGTTTGCATTGCATTATACTTGTATTTGTACTTACTACTTATTTTGATACATATGTTCCTGACCTATTTGTACTTAGTACCACATTGTATACGTATCTTGTGCTTCGTATTTGAACGATACTTTCCATATTCTTGTATTCATGTAACGGTCCCATTGACCCAACTGCCCATTCTCTTTTGTGTTTATTATTGCCTGTAGATATTATCATGTTAATAATTTCGTTTACTAGTTTTACTGCTAGTTTAATATTCCTTTCCTGGAATCTTCTTTGTTACCTTTACTTCTAGTCTTACGAATTATCTAGGCGCTGACCAGATAACTCAGTCCTACAGTGGCTTCTAGAAGTGAGCTGGTTCTTAAGCCCTTATCCGTTATACGTAACGTCTCTTCACATAACCAGCCCGTACGTAACAACATAAAAACAGAAAGTTTGCAGCGATTTATGTGCCCCCAAAAACAGGGTCTTGGACAGAGAAAGATTGCTTCAAAATGTTAAATGATACTAAATCTTCATTAAACGAGATGCTGATGAATGGAAGTAACGCAATACTCATGGGTGACTTTAATTGGAAAGAAATATTTTGGGAAGAGATGACGGTGAAGATCAATGGGGAATATATTTCTCGACATGACCATGGAACATACAATGACACAGTGGGTGAAGGAGAGCACTAGATTTAGAAATAATGAAGAAATATCAAGACTAGATCTAATATTTACGTCAGAACCTGAAATAGTAGACAAAATAGATTAAAAGACACCAATTGCGAAGAGTGAATTAAAAGAGGAAATATATATAAAGAGAAACAAGAAGCACAGAAAGGGCAGACGGATGTATGGCAAAATGAACTTTGAGAAACTTAAAAAATATCTTGAAGCGAGCCGGGAAAAATTCTACAAAGATTAAACACAAGTGGAAGAAAAATGGATTATTCTGATGAGGATATATAAAGGAATGGAAAAATATGTACCAAAGGAAAAACAAGAAAGGGTGTACATAAAGTGCTGGTGTAATAGAAGGTGCAGTGAAGCAAAAGATAGAAAAGACAAAGCTTGGAAGAGAGGGAGAAAAGACAAGAAACCTAGAAAGTGGCAATCATATGTTAACCAAAGGAACAACTACGTAAAAATACGTAGGGAAGAAAAGTGTAAATATGAGAAAGACATAATAGATAAATGTAAAGATCAGCCAAAAATATTCTATAGATATGTAAATGGGAAACTGAAAAACAAGTAGGAAATAGTGAAACTACGCTAAGGGAACACCGAATACACAGAAGATATCGAAGTGGCGGAAGTTATGTGCAAACATTTCAAGTCGGTTAGACAAAAAATACAACAGGTTGAAGGGAGACAAGAGGAAACCCCCCTCCCATGAAGGAAATAATAATAACACGGAAAGAAATAATGGATCAAATAACGAACCTCGATGTCAGAAAATCACACGGCCCGGATGGAATAGCAAATTGGATATAACAGTGGCGACCTTGGGTATTAAAAGAATGTAAAGAATAACTAGTAGACAAAATATACAACATAATATGTTACTCGCTCAAAGAAGGAAAAATGGCACAAGACTGGAAAATGCTGATATTGTACCAATCTATAAAGGAGGAAATAAAGAAGACCCAACAAATTCCAGACCGGTTTCCCTTAATAGCACAGTAGCAAAAATCTGCGAAAAAGTTATAAAAAAGTAGATGGATAAAACATCTGGAGGAGAATAATATACTAAATTTGAGATTATTTGGATTCAGACAGGGAAGATCGTGCACCACAAATTTGATCTGCTTTTACTCAAGGCTACTAGATAAAGTCCCTCACAAATATTTTTAAAGAAACATGGAAACTATTGCAGGGATACAAGGTAAAATACTAAAGTGGAAGGAGGACTTTTTGCATGGAAGAAAAATTAGGGTAGTGCTCTGCGAGAAGACTTCTACTTAGGAAGAGGTAATTACTGGAGTCCCACAAAGATCAGTGCTGGCTCCAATGATACTTGCCATTTATGTGAATGACATGGATGAGGGAGTGGAATGTTATATGAGCTTCTTTGCAGATGATGCAAAACTGTTGAAGAAAGTGAGTACTGAAACGGGCTGCGAATCATTACAGAGAAATCTAAACAGGGTTTGGGAATGGAGTCTGAAGTGGGAAGTGAAACTCAACACTAAAAATGTATTATAATGGAATTTGGAAAAAATAAAAAAGGATATCTGGAAGATATAAAATTGGCGAAAAAGAAGTTAAGAAAGAGGGATCTAAAAAGACTTGGGAATGATTATCACAAAATATATGTCCCCTGACAAACATATAAACAAGATTGTCGGCGAAACCGATAACTTACTAAGAGCAATAAAAGTGGCTTTTACCTACTTGGAAGTAGAAATGGTAAAGGAAATACTAGTTACAATGATAAGGCCTAAATTGGAGTACGCAGCGACAATGTGGTCACCCAATACAAAAAGGAATACAAAGAAGATTGAGAGAATCCAGAGAGCAGCTACGAGGATGGCCCAAGAACTATCAAAACTCACATATGAAGAAAGACTGTTAAAATTGGAGTTGCCGACTCTGGAACAGAGGAGAAAAAGAGGTACTTTTTGACCATCTGTAGAATTATGAAGGGCATGGAAATTCTTGACAAAGAAGACCTAATAAATTAGGAAAAAAGAAACACAAGAAGACATGGAAAGAAATATAAAAATAAGAATTATACAAGGGACCTGAAAAAGAACAGCTTTCCCCACAGAGTGGTAGATGTATGGAACACATTGGATGAAAAAACAGTGTGTGCAAAAAATGATACAAGAATTTAAGAGGAAACTAGATATGGAGACATACAAAGAAGGGACACCACGAGCTTAGCTCTCCTTCCCCGTAAGATATAACTAGGTAAATATATATATATATATATATATATATATATGTATATATATATATATGTATATATATGTTTATATATATACATATATATATATATATATATATATATATGTATACACACACACACACACACACACACACACACACACACACACACACACACACACACACATATATATATATATATATATATATATATATATATATATATATATTTATAAGAACATAAGGATGAAGAAGACAACAAGAGACCATAAGGCCTACACTAGGCAGTTCCATGCCTATTACCACCTGTCATCCCCATCCATAAAGTTGTCTAGCCGTTTCTTAAAACAACTGATAGTTTCAGCGCTCACTATATGGTTACTAAGTCTGTTCCATTCATTGACCACCCTAATAATAAACCAGTTCTTGCCTATTTCCTTTTTAAATCTAAATTTGTCTATTTTAAATCCATTACTGCGAGTCCTGCCCGTTGTCTTAACCCAGCTGGTACCAATGTGCTTTATTATGTTTTGATTTTTGATCAACTTAATTCCTGAAGAGTTTTTGATATGTTTGATTACCTGTTACTGGAATTTTTATTATTATTTGTATTTTCATGGTATATACAGGTGTGACTCCCTAGGGAGTCAATGGGTCTTAAGGGTATAAGGAGTAAATGAAAAGGGTCAATTTCATATTTACTTTATTTGAATGCTTTTCATACAACATTCTATTGATATAAGAGTGACAAATAAGTAAGTCTCTTTGAATTATAAGCATATGAACACATGCTTGTACAATCATGAGTGGAAGCACAACTAATGTAAAGAAAGCAAGTAAACAAATGAATAAACAAAAATACAAAGTTCCTGTGCTGAGTAAATACTAAAGGAAACATTTCATATGGAATACATAAAAAATACATAAAATCTAAGAACATAATAAAGGATTTGTGCATAACTGTACAGCAGAAAAGGGTATGCATACAGCAAAATTCTATTTTTCGTGAAATATTTGCCAGCATGACTTCAGATGAAGGGTGACCTTACATTTTGTGCACTGAATTTTCCCATTCTTCTTACACACAAAGCATCTTCTTGAAGTTGGTAGAGATTCAGTATGATGTTTAGTGTTGTCTGTCCTTACTTCCCTTGGTGGGAGAGCTTTGCATCCTTTTGGGCCTGACCTTAGGGTTTTTGAATGCATCCTTTCAGGCTTTGTTCTTTTGACAAGGATCTGAGCAATAGACCGTCGATATTCTTTGTTAGGAATTGTCGTTCCTGTGCTGATTTCATAAAGACGCCAGCAAAACACCATCCCTGTGTTCAGAGCAGCAATGATAAGAGGAAAATACCACTTTTTACCTCTGATTGCAGGACGAAAATCTGACAAACCTCTGTCGAATAAGTCGACACCGCCCATGCCTTTATTATATGCTTTTACTATGAAAGGTTGTTCAATGTTCACTCTTCCTACACCTTTTTACCACCGTTTTGCCATGCCAATCGGATTTAGACCCTCACAGTTACTACAAAGAGTAACAACAGCATTATCGTTCCAAGTAACGATTTCAACATTTCCTTCTGATCGATAGTCATAGGATCCTCTTGGCTTCTTTTTCATATCTTTTGCAGTCGGTATTGGACAGTGCTTTGTTCTGTTTGATCGGATTGTACCAGTGGCATTTATTTCCTTTTCTTTCAGATCTATGACTATGTCATATGAGGTAAAGAAATTGTCAAAATAAAACCTGTGCTTATTAGGTTCAGTGCAAGCAGAAATGCATTCCCGGATTACTCTACTTCCTAAAGGTTCCTTGGACGACTGGTTTTCTGATTTACCTTCATAGATCTTTACATAATAGGGCATCCCAGTTGAACTGGCCATGATCCATGATTTGAATCCAAATCTTATTGGCTTTTGTCTGATGAATTGCTTGCAGGAATGACGTCCATAATAAGGCGTCATAGATTCGTCAATACTCAGAATTTCATGAAGAATTCCAAATTGCCTAAGGTTTTCATTCAAAAGATCATATAAAGGTTTCACTGTAGCCATTTTCTCATTACCAAGGTTTGCATTATCAGCACAATGAAGAAACTTCTTGATTTCCTGAAACCTATTTCTGCTCATAGTTGCAGCAAAGATAGGGCATTCAAGATCTTGTGCCTTGCTCCAATAATCCTTCTCACTTGATCTGATATTATATCCTGATAAGAACAAGAGTCCTATAAAATTCATCATTTCTTCTAATGTAACTTCAAAGCTTTGGCAATTCTTGTCATGTTTTGCATATCGATTAGTTTCATGCACAAGGAGTTCAATAAGACCTTGAAAGACCTTTATGAAAATATCCCATTCATTTGAAGAAGATAGCGCTGGAAAATTCTGAGAGAGTTTCTTAGAAGCATATTCACGCTCTTTTCCACTTTCCGATTCCATATCTTTCCTTTCAATGTTTTTCTTCATCCAGCGAAGTTTATCCCTTCTTTTAGTTTCTTCTATGTCTTCCATTTCTTCATCATCATCTACAGGAATCACAGTATCTACTTCAGCAGCTATTTCATCTGGAATACCAGAAGGCTCAAGAAGATCATCATCATTTACATCTTCTTCATCACTTCCGATTCCACCCTCTGGAATGCCTGTAAATGGAAACAAATGTCAAACATTAGATTATATTCAATAAAAAAAACTACTATATATGCAAAGAAAACATGATAACAATGTATATTATAAGTGCCTTTATGATTCAAGGAATCATCGTGACTGTGTGTATGTGTGTGCATGCGCGCATGTGTGTGCATGTGCATGTCTGTCTATGTTTGTATGTGTATATATCCTGTGTGTTGAATTCAAGAATCTTTGTAGAAATAAATCTTACCTGTAATGACAATATCTGCTGTCTTGATATTTTCATCTGCAAGGCTTTCTAAGGCATCACGGAGAAATTTGTGATGAATAATTTTCTTTGAATAGAAAGACTTTGGGTCCATCTCAGCTGACTGTCAAGGATAGACTAATGTCAAGTGTGCTTTGCACAAGTCCATCAGTTTCACCACTTCAACATGTTTCATCAGGTTCATTTGATTATACTGCAGGCTACTCTAAGTCATGCATGTTCAAACCTGTGCATAACTCGGTCTACAGTGAGAGGATTGGATAGGGGAGTGTGTGCGTGTGTACATACCATGTTCTATGTGTGCGTGTGTTATGTATTAGTTCATGTATATGCATGTGTTCGTTTTGTATATATATGCAAGATGTATGTGTGTATACAAGTGTGTGTGTGTGTACTCATGCGCGTTCGTGCAACCAATCTAAATTATGTGTGCATGTTATGTATTAGTATATGTATATGAACGTGTTTGTTTATATATATATATATATATATATATATATATATATATATATATATATATATATATGTAAGATGTGTGTGTGAGCGCACGAGTGTTTTGGTGTGTGTGTGTGTGCACCCAATCTACATACAGTAGAGCAAAGGTGAAATGATAATTTCCCCCATTGAACTTCAGAGTATGTTGTAATTGTTGATGCTTTTATTTCTTTATGTCAATAATCAACAATATATTGTATACATCTATACCCCTAAGTCCCATTGACTCCATTGGGAGTCACTAGGAAAAATTAATTTGAATAAAATCAGCTTTTAAGAAAACAATTTAACACATGTTTTTTTGAAGGGAAATATATGTTACTTTTAATTTAGAGGGTAACGAATGTGTAAGGTGACATTGACTATTTTCTAAAAACGAAATAGTGTGTAAGGGTGAATTACTCAAAATCGCTGAAAATTCACGTCATAAGAATAGTCATGAAAATTTAGAAAATTATAGTGGTTACTACAATTGTCCTTGTTGGAGGAAGCTAGGATATTAAAAAGTCAATTCCATGACTGATCTATTGATTGAAAATGGCGATGATACTTTGTACAGAAATGTTGGCGAAATTCTAGATTATTTGTCTTTAGTATACAATTATTCAAAATATATTTACAATACATAAATATCCTTTTTACAGGATGCAGAGGGATATGTTTTATTTTATTTACAAAATAAATTAAGTTGTTACAGTGAACATTGTTATTTATATTAATTAAAATTAGTCGAACGCATGTTCTAGGGGGTGACTATTGTTTATCCCGTACTCGGCGATCACGAGTCCTGAAGGGGTAATTACACGTGTTGGCTACAGAACACTACAAAATCATGATTTTGCTTCATAGACAAGTAGTATTTACTGATATCTGTATCTTAAGACAATTTAAAGTTAAAATGATCATGTAGATAATTCATAAAGAATATTTCAAATCATGACTCCTCAGGGAGTCAATGGTACTGCCTGGGTTAATATGGTGACCTTATTTTCGTCACCCTTGTTAAAGCTTTTGATCCAGTTAAACACCTCTATTAGATCACCCCGCACTCTGCGTCTTTCCAGAGAGTGTAGATTAAGGTGCCTAAGCCTCTCTTCGTAAAGCAAATTTCTGAACCCATGTATCATTTTGGTCATTCTCCTCTGTACTGATTCTAGTGAATTGATGTCCATTCTATAAAACGGAGACCAAATCGGTACCGCATGATCAAGGGTGGGTCTAACTAACACTAGATAGAGTTTGATAATTACCTCTGCACTTTTATTCGTAACTGTCCTAGCAATGAAACCTAATGCTCTGTTTGCTTTATTCCTGGCGTTAATGCACCGTTTCTTGGATTTAAGGTCAGGACTCACTGGAACTCCGTATTCTATCTCGTACTCTGTTTTCTCTAAAAACGTGTTAACTAAGTTATATATATTTTTAGGGTTGTATAGCCATACCTTTAACACGCTGCACTTTGAGATATTGAAGTTCATTTGCCATTTCACCGACCATGTGAACAAATTGTTAAGATCAACCTGCAGAATCTGCGTCGTCTCCTGACCTAATTTGGCGTCCTATTTTAGTGTCGTCCGCAAACTTACTAACATCACTCTTAATCCCATTGTTCAAGTCGTTTATGTACATAATGAACAATACGGGACCCAAAACCGAGCCCTGGAGTACCCCACTAGAAATATTCACCATCTGGATTTTAAACCATTTATGGTGACCCGCTGTTTTCTGTCACTGATCCAAGCTCTAATCCATTCTATCACTTTTCCTCCTATGCCATGGCCTTTGATTTTATTTAGTAGTAGTGAGGCTTTTGATCCAGTAGTAGTGCGCGCGTACATACACACATACAGACATGCACACACACACACACACACACACACACACACACACACACACACACACACACACACACACACACACACACACACACACACACACACGCACACACACACGCACACACGTACGAACGCACACACACACACACACACACACACACACACACACACACACACACACACACACACACACACACACACACACACACACACACACACACACACACACACACACGATGTGGTCACCAATTACAAAAAATGTATAACAAAACTCGAAAGAATACAAAGAGCAATTACAAAATTGGCACCAACACTCTCAAAACTATCATATGAAGAGAGACTAGCATAACTTGTACTACAGACATTAGAGCAAAGAAGAGAGAGAGGAGATTTGATAACTATTTATAGAATCATGAAAGGCATAGAAACTATTGATAGAGAGGATCTAATAAAATGGGATGATAGAAATACAAGAGGACACGGAAAGAAAATCAAGAAAGACAGTTATAGAAGAGATCTAAAAAAGAACAGCTTTCCCCACAGAGTAATAGACATTTGGAACAAGTTAGATGAGAAAGTGGTGTGTAAAAAAACAATACATGAATTTAAAAACAGTTTAGATAAAATTAGATATGAAGACGGGATACCACGAGCATATCTCCCCTTCCCGAAAAATACAACTAGGTAAATGCACACACACAGACACACACATGGATATGGATGAAGGTGTGGAATGTTATATGAACTTCTTTGCAGATGATGCGAAACTACTAAAGAGAGGTACAGAGGAAGACTGCAAATCTTTCCAAGAAGACCTGGACAAAATCTGGAAGTGGAGTCAGAAGTGTGAAGTGAAGCATAATGGAATTTGGAAAAAGCAAAAATAGAATATCGTGTCAACATAAAATTGGTACAAAGGAACTTAGAAAAGTCAACTTGGAAAAGGACCTAGGAGTAACTATCTCAAATGACATGACACCAGACAAACATGTCAACAAATTAGTCGGAGAAACTTTTAACTTTTTAAGATCAACAAAAGTAGCCTTTGACTACATGGATGAAGAAATGGCAAAGAAAATATTAGTTACCCTGATAAGCCCAAAATTGGAATACGCTGCGACACTATGGACACCTAGTTAAAAAAAAAAAAAAAAAAAAAAAAAAAATCAAAGAGCAATAACAAAGATGGCACTAACACTCTCCAATTTGACATACGAACAAAGATTGGATAAAGTGAATCTACCAAACCTGGAACAAATAAGAGAAAGAGGTGATTAGCTAACCATCTACAGAATTGTGAAAGGGATGGAAATTCCTGATAGAGACGACTTACTTAAGTGGGACAGAAGAAAAACAAAAGGACACGAGAAGAAACTTAAGAAGGACAGTTTCAGAAGAGATCTTAAAAAGAATAGCTTTCCACACAGAGTGATAGATATCTGGAACAAACTGAATGAGGAAACAGTGTGTGCTAAAATTATACAAGATTTTAAGAACAAACTGTGTCAGAGAGAAAAGCTATCCCTCTAAAATTTGGATGTACTTAGAAATTGATTCATCATCCAGCTCTATCTTTAAATTACTATTGTAAAAAAATAATAATAATAATAATAATTATAATGAAATCCATAAAAAGGACTGTATTCGTCAACAAAAACATGTAAAAATGTTACTATGTCACTTATATTCCTACTCTCTATCGGAAAGAAGGGATCAAAAACGTTTTCGATGTTTTGATCACACTCACATGGTCTGGGAGAGATAGAGATACCACGTAAACACTGCCAGACGGCCTAACAAAGCTATTAAGGTCATCTTCAAATTATCCCTTTTAAAAGGTAAGAGTTAAAGTCAGAACCAGTTATAAAAATCTACTTAAAGAGCCCACGTCCGATATAGAGAAAGGAAATGAGACGTAAAAGGGGAATGCAAGTTACACGGATGTTGACAATAACCCATGCATTGTGTTGTTGCTACGTGTTTGGATAACCCTTTTCGTTCTCATAACTCTGTTACACTGTTTAGGACAGTAAAAATGTGCCAAAAGTTCTCATTTATATATATATATATATATATATATATATATATATATATATATATATTTAGAAATTAGGGTGTCACGAAATGGCTGCCGTATAGGGGGTTAGCCTCACCTAACCTACCATAGCATAGCCTAAAATCGTTTGTAAACCTTAAGTAGGGTAATTCAAAGATTTCTGAAGAGGCCTATCCTATGTTATATTACAGGAAGAGGCATATTGACCTCATGTTACCTCGCTTTAGTCTAGTAAGGAGTTATTCTGCCTCACGAATCTTTCAGATACCCTACTCCATTTTCGCATTGATGTGGTATTTTTTTTTTCTGAGGAAATTGTAATCTTACAGGGAACCAGTCTGGGAAACCAGAACTAGTCTCGGAACTGGTCTTGGAAACCAGTGAACCGGTCTGGAAGACCGAATGGGACGCAAGTTCTCAATTCCCTCCCTCCCTCAGTTTGGGAAGCTTTTGGAAGAATAAAGGCAGTACAGAAGGTCGAGTTTCCTTTCAACCAAGAATGGAAAGTGGACTAGGGCCCACATACCCACAGGTCCCAGGTCCTACCATACGACTAACCGGCAGCACAGTACAACTCCTCATCCTTCGGTTTGTGTGATTGGTTGTCACGGAGTAGCGGAAAAATAATCGCTTACTCCAGAAAGTGTGTGGCAGTGTCTAACATGTGAAGAATTGTTGATATATATATACGACAATTTTTTATTTATTCTTATTTTATTTTATTTTTTTATTCTGTCGCGGTTCGCCACGACAGAATGGTGGCAGCTGTTCGGATTCTTTAGCTTTATGCTATTGATTCCATCTTACCCACGAGACCTAATTACAGTATAGAAGGTCACATAGTGTAGTAGTAGAAATTTCTTTAGTTTTTTCTTGAGCTTGATCATTGTGTTATGATTTATACTTTGTATTCCTCTCAAGTATTGTTATTGAACAGATGTCTTATGTTATATGTTCACCTTCCAAGGAAATTATTGGTGTAAGTGGTTAAAGCACACTTGAGAAAATGATGCTTCATGGTTTGGATGACTCTTTTACAGAATTAATTCAATTGGAAAATGAAGTCCAACAAGCCGTAACAGAAACACAAAATCTTACACAGTCTCATCAGGGAGTTTGTTCACAAGTAAGGAATTTGACACAACAGATTAACAATATGGACAGGGAGATGTCTAATCTACAGGGGACAATGCAACACTTAATACAAATACATAATAACACACAACCACCAGTAACACCAACCCCACATACACCTCACAATCCATACAACCCCTCCGCAAGTGGGCCCCTCAATACTGTAACAGGGACACCACAATCCAGACCCCTTTACCATCCCTCAGCAGGATGGGGAATCAAATCTGTTCCTAGTTGTAAGGATTTACTATTTTTGCACTTTTATACTTTTGTACTTGCTTGTAACTTCTGTGTAGTATCATAGAATTATTCAAAGTGGATGATATTCTTTTAGGTTTATGTCGGAGGAAAAGAAGTTTGTAATAGGAATCTGTAATGCATCGCAGAAAATTGTCATAATTGTGAATGTTTTGGTGGTATTATGGATCTTGTCTTAAGTCTTGCTCTTGTAGTACCTGGTTGGTACATTTCCTAGGATAGAGTGCGCCCCTTTCCAAACCCCTTTGAAACTCAATTTTTAAGAGTTGTTTCTGGCAAAGAAGTCTGGACAGATAGTCATTAGGACGCCTTGATAGGAGCCAAGTTTGTCTTCTTAAATGGAGAGCTCTTTTGAAGTAGAGTGACGCGATCTCCTGTGTAAGTGGAGTCAATCAAAGCCCAGCATTAGGCCAGGCAAAGCTATTAGGAAAGCAGTTGAATGCACACCCATGGGGGTAGTGGCCACATTTCAGTGCTCCAATATATCCATGTTTTTTGTTGTTACAAGAGTAGACATTTGTGTTCTAGACTGAGATTGTTAGACAAAGATCTGTATTCCACTTGGGGCAGACACATAGTAAAGGTTATGCAAGTCCATGACGGAAAGTGGCTTGATATTAGAGTGGACATGAATCAATTTTTCCCCAAGGGAAAAGCTATGTCAGAGAGAAAAGCTATCCCTCTAGAATTTTGGATGTACTTAGAAATTGATTCATCATCCAGCTCTATCTTTAAATTACATACATACATACATACATACATACATACATACATACATACATACATACATACATACATACATACATACATACATACATACATACATACATACATACATACATATACCAAGGCTTTTTCCCCCTTACCAGGGGGGGTAGCCAAAAAGGACAAGGCACAAAAACATTCCCACCCATTTCATCCCCGAAAACACTCCACACCCCTCCACCCTCCATCCCATCTTAGCACCTCCTAGATGACGGGTCATCCCTGCACCCTGTCCACTGCCCTGGGTCAGAAGCAGTGTCGCAGGACACAGCACATCCACAGCAAGGCCGCTTCATTAAATTGGCGACCCCCCCTCTCCGTCCCCCCATATAAAGGAGAGGACGGGGAGAAATCCCTTCGGGCTGCGTCAAAAATTTTTGCTCACACACACTACCTCACCCCCATTCCCCCGTCCAATCCACCTCATGCATCACAACATTTTCCATATACAACCATTCTCCATTCACCCCTGTCTTCTGTCCTCTCCCGTCCTTCCTCAACCGACATTCCCCTCTTCCCCAAAGCCCCCTTCACCCCATCCATCCATCTCATCCTAGGACGTCCCCTCATGTTCACTCCCTCCACATCTGCCTTCCATACCTCCTTTACTAGTCTTTCTTCACTCATTCTTTCCATGTGTCCAAACCATCCTAATACTCTTTCATCCACCCTATCTCCCAGCTCCCTTTCCACCCCTGTTCTCCTCCTCACTTCCTCATTTCTCACTCTATCTAGCCTAGTAACCCTCATCATACTTCTCAGACACTTCATCTCAAACACATTCAAGTTCCTTCTCTCTTCCTCTCTCATGTTCCATGTTTCTGCCCCATACAGTGCTGTTGGCACAATCACTCCTTCATACAGTCTCCTCTTAGCATCCATTCCCAGATTCCTATTCCTCATTACACTTTTTAAACCACCAAGGCATTTACTCGCTTCTCTCAATCTACATTCTACCTCCACCTTCATTCCACCCTTTCCTGCCACATTTGCACCCAAATATCTAAAACTATCCACTTCCTCCAGTTGCTCTCCCTTAATGCTCACTTCCAGATTACTGCCACTTTCACCCCTTGTACATCTCATCACCTTACTTTTACCCACATTTATCTTCAGCTTTCTTCTATCACACACTCTCCCAAACTCTGTCACCAGCTTCCTCAATCCCTCCTCCGATCCTGCCACAAGCGCAGTGTCGTCCGCAAACAACAGCTGGCTCACCTCCCACTTTTCTCCATTTTCCTTAACCATCTCCAATCCTTGACCCACTACCCTTGCATTCACCTCTCGCATCACCCCATCCATGTATAAGTTGAAAAGCCAGGGTGACATAACGCATCCCTGACGAAGTCCCACCTTTACCTCAAACCACTCACTCTCTCCATTTCTAATCCTGACACAAGCTCTACTACTCTCATAAAAACTCTTGACAGCTCCCAGAAGCTTTCCTCCTATCCCGTATATCCGCATAACCTCCCACAGTGTCTTTCTGTCTACCCTATCGTAAGCCTTTTCCAGATCCATAAAGGTCCAGAAAACATCCTTCCCCTTACCTATAGCTTTCTCACATATCTGTCTTACCACAAAAATCTGATCTACACAACCTCTACCTGTCCTAAACCCACACTGTTCCTCACCAATTACTCCCTCTGTTCCTCTCTTAATCCTCTCAATCAAGATCCTCCCATAAGCCTTCCCAACTACACTTAACAAGCTAATCCCTCTGAAACTACTACATTCACACTTGTCCCCCTTTCCCTTATAAAGTAGAACTATACACGCACTCCTCTAGTCCTCTGGCACTCTACCTTCTCTCCAGCAAACATTTAATAACCTCACCAACCAGTCCACCATCACTATACCTCCTTTTTTAAGACATTCTGCATGGCATCCATCCAGACCAGGTGCCTTACCTGCTTTCATCATCTTAACTGCTGCCTTCACTTCATCCTTCCTAATTTCTCCTCCATTTTCCTCACTCATCACGGTCATTTTCATAGCATTTCCCCTTGCAGCTATCTTTCCCTCCCTATCCTCCTTCACATTAAGCAACTCCCTAAAATATTCCGCCCATCTTCCCCTTACTGCCTTCTCCTCCATTATCATCTCTCCATCTGCACCTTTTACCTTTTCTTCTCTACTTGATTCGCCTCCTCTTCCTCTCTTAATTTCTTTCCAAAACATCTTTTTATTACTTTCTAAATTT
>NC_134816.1:7445575-7498075 GCF_046742065.1 Oratosquilla oratoria
AGAGAACAGGACCAAAAGGAACGATCTTTTTTTAGTGCTGGACTTGAGGCTGAGAAAATGGTATATATATATGTATATATATATATATATATACATATATATATATATATGTATGTGTGTGTTTGTGTGTGTGTGTATATATTGTGTGTGTGTGTGCATATATATATATATATATGTGTATATATAATATATATATATATATATATATATATATATATATATATATATGAACACATGAAACAGAAAAGGAGGAAAAGAAAGACGAAATAAAAGTAACGCATACCAACACAGAGGGTATGATTTCAGGATTAAAGAATTAAATGATTATCTGGCGGAAGAAAAACCAGATATAACGGGAATTGTGGAGACGAAATTAAAAGGTCCACTACCACCAAATAGTGTTGGACAAGAATTATATAATCACTGAATTAAAAGTAGAGAAAAAAAAAAAAGAGTTGAGGAGTCATGTTTTTGATTAAGAAAGGCTTAAATGTGACAAAGATTACAGAAGAAAACGATAATGTGGAACTGATTATATTAAAAGTTGAAAATAGTGACATGAAAAGTAGAAAATTTATAGAGATACATGTGCCCCCGAAAACGCATTCTTTGAAAGAGAGTGACCATTCCAAAATGTTGGAAGATACAGGGCATATATTAAATGAAATATTGAAAGGAGGAAACTTAGTCATTATGGGTGACTTTAATTCTAAAGAAATATGTCGGGAGGAGATAACAGTGAAAGATGGAGGGGTCCTTTGGGAAAACATACTACTAGACATGACCATTGAATACACAATGACTCAATGGGTGAAAGAGAATACTAGATATATGTTGGAGAACTTTTAGAACGACGCAGTCTCCTTTCAACCTACATCTAGACGAGTACGCGCATACATATGCACATGCATTGCACCACAACGGTGTAATATGGTAGTCAAGACCTGACGTACACCAAGGGTCAAGCGTCGCGGTCAAGTCTATTGTCCTGAGACTCCATATTATCGGGGTCATGACATCGGACGCACAGTAGCTGTCACCAAACCCTTGGTTCCTGCTAACGAAGATATTGCCATTTCGACAATAAATTTCCACAAGGTTATTATTATTACCAGTGCACATTCGGACACATATAAATGACACAAAGTGATGTATCATCATTTCTTGTTAGCCCTGTATATAAATTAAATAATTTCGATGCCTAGTCTCACTGGAAACAGCGACCATGTAAATATTTTTCCCTTGTCGGCAACCTTGCCAGATTGATATATATATATATATATATATATATATATATATATATATATATATATATATATATATATATAAAGAACCGTTCGTCTTCGGAGAGCGGGAGATATTCACTCGAAAAAAATATAAGAAACAAGACTTGTTTTCCACGCCTCCAGAGAAGCCGCTACAACTCGAACGCTACCATATGTTGTGAACAACACCATCCAACATATAAAATAATGAAGAATCGTCGAGATTAGACTTAATATTTACGTCAGAGCCTGAAATTGTGGATAAAATGGAATACAATACACCAATTGGGAAAAGTGACCATCTACTACTTAAGCTAGTACTAAAAGAGGAAATATATTTGGGAAGAATTGAGAAACACAGAAAAGGAAAACTAAGCGTGAAATTGTGGATAAAATGGAATACAATACACCAATTGGGAAGAGTGACCACATACTATTTGAACTTGAACTAAAAGGGGAGATATATTTGGGAAGAAATAAGAAACACAGAAAATGAAGACTGATGTATAACAAAACTGATTTTGAGAAACTCAGAAAATTCTTTCAAAAGGCAAGTTGGGAAAACTTCTTTAATGAAGGAACAAAGGTGGAAGAAAAATTGACGATATTAAAAGAAATCTATAATGATGAAGTGGATAAATACGTACCAAAATAAAAACAGGAAAATGTATACATTAAGTGCTAGTACAAAAATAAAATAAAATAAAATGAATAAATAAATAAATAAATAAATAGATAAATACATACATACATAAATAAATAAAATAAAACAAATGAATAGATAAATAAAATAAAATAAAATAAAACAAAATGAAAATGTAGTGCTGCAAAAGATAGAAGAGGCAAAGCTTGGAAAAGATGGAACTAAAAAATGAATATGTAAAAATACGCAGGGAAGAAAAAATAAACCATGAAAAATATATAATAGGCAAATATAAGGATCAACCTAAATTATTCTACAGATATGTAAATGGTAAATCAAAAAATAAACGGGAAATGTTACAAGACTACATCAAGGGAATACGGAATATATAGAAGATATAGAAATGGCTGAGATTATGAACAAACATTTCAAATCTGTATTCACACAATTGGGATGAAGGAAGGGGAGAAAGACCCTCCCAACGAAAGAAATAATTGTGACACAGAAAGAAATAAGGATCAAATAATAAACCTTGATATCAGAAAATCACACGGCCCGGAAGGAATTGCAAACTGGATACTAAAAGAATGTATAGATGAATTAACGGGCAAAAATATATAAAATGATAGAAGGAAAGGTACCGCAAGACTGAAAAATGCCTATATCGCACCAATATATAAAGGGGCAACAAGGAAGACCCAGCAAACTATAGACCGGTCTCCCTTACAGTGCAATAGCTAAAATCTGTATATAAAAAAAAAGTAACCAAAAGTAGATGGATTAAACATCTGGAAGAAAACAATATACTAAATCCAAAACAATTCGGTTTTAGACAGGGAAGATCATGTGCCACAAACTTGATTGGCTTTTATTCAAGGTTATAGATATAATTAAAAAAAGGGACGGATGAGCAGACTGTCCTTTCCTGGACTTACAAAAGGCGTTTGAGAAAATACCACACAAAAACTATTAAGAAAACTCGAAACAACAGGAGGTGTACACAGAAAATTACTGAAATGGATGGACGATTTCCTGCATGGTTGAAAAATGAGAATGGTGCTCAGAGATAAAAAGTCGACCTGGGAAGAAATGATATGTGGAGTCCCACAGGGTTCAGTGTTGGCTCAGATAATGTTTTATATATATATATATATATATATATATATATATATATACATATATATATATATATATTTATATATATATATATATATATATATATATATATATAAATGGCATGGATGAAGGTGTAGAATGTTATATGAACTTCTTTGCAGACGACGCTAAACTACTAAAGAAAGTAAGTACAAAAAAGGACTGTGAATTGTTACAGAGAGACCTGGGCAAAGTCTGGGAATGGATCAAAAAGTGGGAAGTGAACTTCAGCATTAAGAAATGTAGTATAATGGAATTTGGAGAAAAAAAAAATGATAATATCAGGACAATATAAAATCGGTACAAAGGAAGTAAAGAAAGTTAGTTCCGAAAAGGACCGAGGAGTAGTTATCACCAAAGACATGTCCCCCCCAAAAAAACATATAAACAAAATAGTCGGAGAAACCTACAATTTACTAAAATCAATAAAGATGGCTTTTAATTACTTGGATGAAGTAATGGTAAGAAAAATACTGGTCACACTGATAAGACCAATATTGGAGTACGCTGCGACACTATGAACACCCAGCACTATACATATATATATATATATATATATATATATATATATATATATATATATATATATATATATATATATATATATATATATATATATATATATATATATAAAGAAAACAGAAAGAATCCAAAGAACAGCGACAAAGATGACCCCAACGCTTTCAAGATTGACATACGAACAAAGATTGTCTAAACTGGAACTACTAACCCTGGAACAAAGAAGAGAAAAGGCCGATCTATTGTCCATTTACAGAATCATGAAGGGAATGGAAATCCTCGACAGAGAAGACTTATTAAAGTGAGATAAAAGAAAGACAAGAGGACATGAAAAGAAACTAAAAAAGGATAGTTATAGAAGAGATCTAAAATAAAAGTTTTCCACACAGAGTGGTGGATGTCTGCAACAAATTGGACGAAACAATAGTGTGTGCAAACGCCATACAAGAATTTAAGAACAAACTAGATGTTGCGAGATACAAAGACGGGTTACTACGAGCATAGCTCCCCTTCCCGTATAATAGAACTAGGTAAATACAACTAGGTAAATACACACACACACACACACACACACACACACACACACACACACACACACACACACACACACACACACACACACACACACACACACACACACGCGCGCGCGCGCGCGCGCGCGTGCATACATATACACACAGACACACAAGCACACAGATATAGATGCACACAAAATACACACATATGTGAACATACAAACACACATGTACACACACATACACACAAATACACACGCACATACACACACACACGCACACACACACACACACACACACACACACACACACACACACACACACACACACACACACACACACACACACACACACACACAGAGACACACACACACACACACACACGCACACACACACACACACACACACACACACACACACACACACACACACACACACACACACACACACACACACACACACACACACACACACACACACACACACACATGCAAAGAGACATACTCTCACTCCCCCACACACGCACAAACACACACATACAAACAGACATTCACTCACCCCCACACACATGCATGCATAAACACATACACAAATACCTAAAACACACACATACACACACACGTACACATAAACACACAAACATACACATACACTTACACACACACACTCAAGCATGTACAACACCTACACACAACATATACACAACATACACATACACAACACACACATACACAACATACACACACAACACACACATACTGTACATGACCTACAGTAGAGCAGTGGTTCCCAAACTATCTCACCTGACGCCCCCTTTTTGCCTCCAGTAGACCCGCACGCCCTCCCTCCCTCTTTTGTTCCTGTGAAATGATTCTTGCATTTATTTCTTAGCATTTTTTTAGGAAAACAGATTTCTGTTTGTATTAAATTTTGATAATGAAAGCCACTCAAACAAATAATAGTACATTCCAGAGAAAATTTTCTAAGTAACTAAAAACGAAACATTTGGTTCAAAGGGAGCGAAAAAAAAAAAAATAGAACATTAGCAAATTGGCAAAATTGACTTGCAATTTTAAGAACAGATAATTTGAAAACATGGCATATAATATTTGGAAAGACTCATGAGACTAAGGCACAGTTTATAAACTAATTTAGTGAGATGGATGCTGCTGCTTCTTCCTCACAAGATTAGAAATTCTAGGATAGAAGTATTAGGAGTTTGTGACGAGTCCCTCAGTGGCGTCAGTGTGGTTGGTATCGGTGACGTTTCCAAAGCGTGTAAGGAGACTGCCATAATTATACTTTGCATGTATGTAATGGCAGATATTTGTTTGAACGATTTTATTATTCTAATTAAACAAATATTTTTGAGCAGTACTTGTATATATTCCTGTATTTTGTTTTGTATATATATATATATATATATGTATATATATATATATATATATATATATATATATATATATATATATGTATGTATGTATATAACTGAAGGCGGAGGAAGTATACGAGGAATAATGGAAGAGTTTTACTGCCTTAACGTTTCGACCCTTAGGGTCTTGTTCATAAAGCTTAACAATAAAGTACAACATGGACATCTTATACACAGGCATGTCATCTCACAGGGTGCCTAGGAAAGGTCGTCGTGCTCGGAACATTTGTCCATTTGTTTTTATCAACTACCAATAAACTTGTAGCTCTTACCAAGCATATAAAACCATCTCTATGGCTAATGTTATTATTAGCATTAATATAGGCTGCTTTTATTGTTTTTCTTAATTTCTTCGTTGAACCTTTATTTATTATAATTGTATTGTCCCAGTCCGGAAGGTGGTCATGTGTATCTGTGTGGGATCTTACATAATCTTTATGTTCGTATAACCTTTTTTCTAATCCACGACTTGTTTCTCCAAAATATGAAGATGGCCATTTTTACAAGGTATTTTGTATACAACAAGCACCTGGCTTACGCCAGGGGTGCTTGGCCTTCGGCAAGACCCGCTGCGCGGATCGCTCGCTTCGCTTTCGTGTTACACGGGTAGTTCTAATCTTTAATTGTTGGTCTCTGTCATAATAAAAGTATAGGTCCAAATACGAATTATCATTTCTCCGTTCCGGCGCCCCTGGAAACGGTGAAGACTGAATTATTTTCTGAGCATCCAACGTGAACAACCTATGATATATCCTACCCTGAATCTTGTAAGACATCACTGACTCTGCTGCATTTTCCAACTTTTTGGAAGTCGAGAAAGACGTAAATGAGAACATATTATTCAACCCCACTAAATTATTGAAAAAACGTTTAGAACGGCGACTTTCCCTTGTACAGATCTTTGAGTACCTTATCCTTTATCTCGGTTGGTACAGTGAGTGGCGTCTGCCCCTGGTTACTACACATTGTCTGGAGCTCATTTTTCCACAGCAGCGCATTGCATAAACTTTCTGGCCCCCAAAACCCCTATATCATTTAGTTTCACTTCTTTGTCTGCTTCGCGTAACGATCCCTTCACATTCTCATGCGCACGCCTACGCGGATTACTTTCCTCAGCTGTCTTCGTTTTGGCGATTACTGTACGTTGGTTCCTCATTTCAGTGAGAACACGGTTTTCCTGCTCTGTGTAGTCCTTCAATTCCTTTGGTGAACACTCCAACCCACCCATCCGCTTCTTTTGTTGGGAGATGTATTCCGATTAATTATTTTTCATTTTTTCTAACATTGTTTTCCGCACACACACATACACACACACACACACACACACACACACACACACACACACACACACACACACACACACACACACACACACACACACACACACACACACAAACACACACTCTTTTTGGATCTTTTTCAGGTCTCTTCTCAACTCTATTTTCCTTTGCTCCCTCCTCTTTTCTTGCTGGCGCCTCACATTCTTCATAGCGAACACGTTTTTTCGAACGTTTCTTTTAAATGTCTTGAACCTACGCTCTAAGTAGTACAACTGGTATTGCCTGTGTCTTCTTCCACCATTACCACAAAAATTTTTGTAGCCTGCGTAATAGTGCTTCCTGAAATTTTCTACAGCCTCGGAAGAAATATCCCCGCTATACGGTTCCAGGTCATCTTGTACTATTGTACAATCACTGTGAATTGCGTAACATCTCGTTGAAACTAAGGACTATACGTTGGAATTGTTGTATAGATTGCTCCGCGACGCATGACGTAGATTGCCATTTTTACACTTTTCGTAATATTCGGGGTGGCATTTCTTATGCTCTTCTGTTAACTGTGCTCTGAGAACTTTGTCAATAGTGGATTTGTCAATCTTTTTTTTGTTTTGTCACCCAAGCCCAGAAATCTCGCTGTCGCCTTTTCATGGCGGCTTCACTATCACGGGGTTCTTTAACCTTTTCATCGTAAAAAGAAGGAAATTTTTCACGATGCTCTTTCCGTAACAAACCTTTTAAAGACGCTGACATATTGATCTCCATCTTACTGATTTTCTTTTCATCCGCAACCTACTTCCAATAATACATCTTTTCAAACGAGCTGCTACGGGCAGAGGCATTGTGTCCAACGTCCAACCTTGACCACGATTGGGGTACTTTCTTTTAAATATCTTGAACCTACGCTCCAAATAGTACAACTGGTATTGCCTGTGTCCTCTTCCACCATTACCACAAAAATTTTTGTAGCCTGCGTAATAGTGCTTCTTGAAATTTTCTACAACCTCGGAAGAAATACGAACACCAAGAACTTCGAGATCTTCGAGACCTTCCAGAAGTTCGAGACCTTCCAGAATTTCGAGACCTTCCAGAACTTCGAGATCTTCCAGACCTTCGAGAACTTCGGCACTTTCGAGAACTTTGGCACCTTCGAGAGCTTCGGCACCTTCGAGAGCTTCGGCACCTTCGAGAACTTCGGCACCTTCGAGAATTTCGACACCTTCGAGAACTTCGGCACCTTCGAGAACTTCGGCACCTTCAAGAACTTCGGCACCTTCGACAACTTCGGCGCCTTCGAGAACTTCGGCGCCTTCGAGAACTTCGGCGCCTTCGCGAACTTCGGCGCCTTCAAGATCTTTGGCACCTTCGAGAACTTCGGCACCTTCGACAATTTCGGCACTTTCGAGAACTTCGAGAACCTCGACACCTTCGAGAACTTCGGCACCTTCGAGAACTTCGGCACCTTCGAGAACTTCGACACCATGGCTTAACGATGATCGTTCTTTACTCAACGATGATCGTCCACGGATCAACAATGATCGTCCATTGCAAAACGATGATCGTTCAGGGCTGAACGATGATCGTCCATGACTCAACGATGAGCGTCCATGGCCTAACGATGATCGTCCACGGCTCAACGATGATCGTCCACGGCTCAACGATGATCGTCCACGGCTGAACGATGATCATTCTTGACTCAACAACGTCCATGGCTCAACAATGATCGTTCTTGACTCAACGATGATCGTCCACGGCTCAACGATGATCGTCCATTGCTCAACGATGATCGTCCATTGCTCAACGATCATCATCCACGGCTCAACGATGATCGTCCACGGCCCAACGATGATCGTCAATGGTTCAACGATGATCGTCCACGGCTCAACGATGATCGTCCATGGCTCAATGATGATCGTTCTTGACCACGATTGGGGTACAACCGCACATGAAAAATCCCTTATACCGGGCATGTCCACAAAAACTTGAATCGTCATCTGGGCACGGTTTCGAAAGTGTTTATTTTTAATAGTTAGAAGATTCCGGCATTTTCTTCCGAGAACAAACAATAGCACAAAGACACTCGGGTGAAACCCTAAATATACCCTTACACCTGCCAAGCGATGATGTAACCAATTTACCACCGGCCCGCCTCATCTCGGGAAATGACAGATTTTAATTTTTATTAAGTATAAGATACTATTTTCATTCGTATGGTTATTATGATTACGCGTAACCGAATGTCCCACTTTGCTACCTGATGTTCTAGCTATCTTAATACCTGCTTTTAAGAGGACGTTGTCTAGAGTTGAATTAATGTTGGAATTTGGGACTTTGATATCTTTGTTGCAATTATTGATATCTTTACTCTTCTTATTTATTTCCTTAGCTTTCTTTTTTAATTTAAGTAGGAGATCTTTGGGATATCTTAATTTGCTGAAAGTTTTTGTGATGTGATCTAGTTCATCTTCTAACAATTCTTCACTACAGATGCAAAAAGCCCTGAGGAAGAAGCCAATTATTATACCTGTTTTAGTCCTAATATTGTGTCCTGAATAAAAATGTATATAGTCTTCTTTATTTGTGGGTTTGCGGTATACCGAAAACTTTACATTGCTGTTTGTTCTGTGTATGACAGTGTCTAAAAATGGTAATTTTCTGTCATACACATACACATACACGAAAGTTTTGCGTTCAACCCATCTCCACTATGATAGTACTATTGGTAAGTAAACGAACGCGGGAAAGTATTTGTACAACACTGAATGGGTCCCAGTGACTAGAGATACATTTTTATCAACCACAGTGCACTTTAATTCTAAGCCATCAATATCGGAAATACCGTGGAGGCGCATGCAGAAATTGTGTATGTAACTCGAACATACAAATATGCAAGAAAAGTTGCGTTCGTATACTTACCAATTGTACTATCATAGTGGAGATGGGTTGAACGTAAAACCTCCGTGTATGTGTATGTAACTCGAGCATACAAATATGTAAGAAAAGTTGCGCTCAACTTATATCTCCCTTGATGGTGTAGTAGTCAAGTCACTGCTAGCACTTGTCACGCACTGGCCTTGGTTCGAGTCCTCGGGCGTACCACGTTTCAATTTCTGTATGCGCCTTCATGGTATTTCCGATGTTGATGGCTTAGAATTAAGTGCACTGTGGTTGATAAAAATGTATCTCTAGTCACTGGGACCCATTCAGTGTTGTATGTATATATATATATATATATATATATATATATATATATATATATATATATTTATATTTAGAATTATTTCAGACAAATGAGAGAGAATGTGGGTGGGGAAGGGCAAACGGAGATGTGTTGGGAATAGAGTTTATTGCCCTAACGTTGCGACCAACTTGGTCTTCTTCAGAGGACTACAGCATTACAGACAGATCACAATTCTTATATTCGTAGCGAGAGGGAACCCGCCAAGGTATGAGCGGAAGGGTCATGTTTTCCCTTTGGCTAACGATTTCATTATTAGGACACTTGCTGCTTTCGACAGGCATTTAAATCCATCTCTGTCGTTGTTGTTCTTGTTGGTGGCGATATGTGCAGCTTCTACAGTTTTTCTCATTTTCTTTTCAAATCCCTCGTGTAGAATTTCTGTATTGTTCCAATCAGGGAAATGTCCACATTTGTCCAGGTGACGAACCAGGGAGTTAGATGTTCTATGTGCCCTGAGATCGTTTTTGTGCTCACACAAGGTAAATATCCCCATGAGGCCCATAACTTCAGGAATTGGTAGCGCTCCTCACAGACTAGCAAAATGTCTGGCAAAACCCCTTTCCAACGCCATCGGTTCCATCAGCGGGGCCCATTTAAGAAATTCTTCCGACCTGATCCAGAAACTTAAAGATCTAAATGTAAATGATAAAAAGTTGGTAAGCTTCGATGTAACAGCGTTATTCACAAATGTTTCTATTATTGATGCCCTAGACGCAGTGAAGAAAGTAACAACAGATATCGATGATGATATCCTTCCAGCCCAAGATCTGATTATATAAAACTTATTTCCATGTGTGTCAAATTTGGATATTTTATGTTTAACAACACTGAATTTAAACAGATTAGAGGTCTCGCAATGGGGAGTCCATTATCTGCTGTCATGGCATGTTTATTCATGGAAGTATTAGAAATGGACAAATATATCGACATCATGGGAAGAGGTACCACTTGGTTAAGGTACGTGGATGACATAATCGTGGTGATGCCAAAAGGAACTAATGTAGAAAATAAGCTGAGAAGACTCAACGCTGTGAATAAAGACATTCAATTCACAGTTGAACTGGAAAAAGAGTGTAAGTTACCATTTTTAGACACGTTGATACACAGAGGTTCTCAACAGGTAAGTTTCTTGGTGTACAGGAATCCCACCAATAGGGACGACTTTCTCCACTATTTTTCAGCACACAGCAGACGCGTTAAAACGGGTGTTCTAATAGGTTTCTTTCTCAGAGCTTTTCGTATCTGCAGTGAAGAACTCCTAGAGGATGAATTTACTTACATCAAGAATACCTTTAGGAAGCTGAAATACCCAGGAGGTTTGATCACCAGGACAATGAGGAAAGCCAAGAAGATCTACGATGGCTCAAACGTCCGGACCCCGGGAAAGGATAAGTCGCATTTTATTTCTGTCCCTAATTCTACAAACACCATAGCTATTGATGATTATTTGTTAAAAGGTGGAATAAATGTAGCAAAAATATCTTCCAATAAAATAGGAAAAATATTTAAGAAACATAATAATATTCGTAATAATTTCAGTGTCGTTTACCGAATTCCATGCAGCGGCTGTCCATCATCATACTTCGGTGAGTCAGGTCGAGGGATCAATAAACGCTTGAGTGAGCACAAAAACGATCTCAGGGCACATAGAACATCTAACTCCCTGGTTCGTCAACTGGAGAAATGTGGACATTTACCTGATTGGAACAACACAGAAATTCTACACGAGGGATTTGAAAAGAAAATGAGAAAAACTGTGGAAGCTGCACATATCGCCACCAACAAGAACAACAACGACAGAGATGGATTTAAATGCCTGTCGAAAGCAGCAAGTGTCCTAATAATGAAATCGTTAGCCAAAGGGAAAACATGACCCTTCCGCTCATACCTTGGCGGGTTCCCTCTCGCTACGAATATAAGAATTGTGATCTGTCTGTAATGCTGTAGTCCTCTGAAGAAGACCAAGTTGGTCGCAACGTTAGGGCAATAAACTCTATTCCCAACACATCTCCGTTTGCCCTTCCCCACCCACATTCTCTCTCTCATATATATATATATATATATATATATATATATATATATATATATATATATATGCATGCATTGTTAAAATCGACAGCGTTAGTGAGGTTGTTGATCTTCTTGTGAGTATTCTCCAGTTTTCTAATCAATATTCTGCCATTTAGAGGGTGGGCATATACCAAGTTGCCAAAATGATTCATTTATTTCAACGTTTCGTCTAACAAAGAGACATCTTCAGGAAATTCTGTAACATAGATAATAATGACATACAGAAATATAGAAAACAACATGTAAATCTAACCAATTATACAAATATAGAAGCAAATATCATTAAATGCGCAAATTCACACAAAATAAACACTATACATGGGCTGATGGGGACCGTTACTTACAATAGTTAAAAGGTCCGATGCAATGACGAAGAAAACCCTTCGCTCGGTGACATATATACGCACCTAGCCGGCTTGGGTGGTGGTGGAGGGCGGGAGAGGGGGCGGGGGTGGTATCTCATTAATACGAGAAGAGGGTTGGGGGAGGGGTTGGGGGGTTAGGGGGTTGCGGGGTCGGTTGGGGGGAGGATGGAAGGAGTGGGTAGGAGGAGGTGGAGGGGGGTTTCGGAGAGAGGTCATGCTAGGTAGTAGCATGACCTCTCTCCGAACCCCCCCCGCCACCTCCTCCTACCCACTCCTTCCATCCTCCCCCCAACCGAACCCGCAACCCCCTAACCCCTCCCCCAACCCTCTTCTTCTCGTATTAATGAGATACCACCCCCGCCCCCTCTCCCGCCCTCCACCACCACCCAAGCCGGCTAGGTGCGTATATATGTCACCGAGCGAAGGGTTTTCTTCGTCATTGCATCGGACCTTTTAACTATTGTAAGTAACGGTCCCCATCAGCCCATGTATAGTGTTTATTTTGTGTGAATTTGCGCATTTAATGATATTTGCTTCTATATTTGTATAATTGGTTAGATTTACATGTTGTTTTCTATATTTCTGTATGTCATTATTATCTATGTTACAGAATTTCCTGAAGATGTCTCTTTGTTAGACGAAACGTTGAAATAAATGAATCATTTTGGCAACTTGGTATATGCCCACCCTCTAAATGGCAGAATATTGGTTAGAAAACTGGAGAATACTCACAAGAAGATCAACAACCTCACTAACGCTGTTGATTTTAACAATGCATGCATACAAGAGAATCTGCTCCCCAGATATTCAAAATATATATATATATATATATATATATATATATATATATATATATGTATATATATAGATATATATATATATATATATATATATATATATATGTGTGTGTGTGTGTGTGTGTGTGTGTGTGTGTGTGTGTGTGTGTGTATGTGTGTATGTTGAAGTATGAAAGACAAATGAGTGGAAGGGCGGTGAGCTAAACACAGAGAACAGTCGGAGTTTTATTCACTGATGTTTCGTCCTTAGCAGGACATTCTCAAAGTACATGTACTTTGAGAATATCCTGGTAAGGACGAAACGTAAGAGAATAAAACTTCAACTGTTCTCTGAGTTTAGCTCACCGCCCTTCGACTCATATATATATATATATATATATATATATATATACATATGTGTATATATATATCTATATATATATATGTATATATATATATATACATACATACCTATATATAAACACCAGGGGAATGACTGGGGAAAATTGAGGAAAAAGGTAAGAAAAAAAAAGTTTACAAACAAGCTAGAAATAAATATTCAGGGATCCACAGGTAGGAGGAAAGTAACTTTGAAAGGAGTGTTGTAAATAAACTCAAAGATAAACCAAAACTGTTTTACACATTTATCAACGATAAATTGAGACGCAGGAAATCACCGAGCTAATTGTGGGGAGCATTTTTTGAATAAATTTATTTATTTATCAATTGATTCGATTATTTATTTATTTATTTATTTATCTATCTATTTATTCGTTTATTTATCTATTCATCTTTTAGAGGAAAGTAAAGTGAGTAAGACTTCGGATTTAGAAGATATGAGTGTAGAAATGAGGGAAACCCTAATTTTTGGGGATCATTGGAGATGAGGAAAGCTTCAGGGCATGATGGAATCACAGACTGGATACTTAAAAAAAGCAGGGAACAACTGGCGGACAAGATTCAAAGTGTTATCGTATGTTTATCAAAAGATGGCATAGTGGCGCACGATTAAGAAAGGTCTATTGTAGAAATAGAGAGTCAACTAAGATCTAGGAAGGTATCACTGGCTAGCACAAGAGTGAAATTATGTGAAAGATTGATGGAAGAAATATCTTGAAGAGATCTGGAAGGTTATGTTTGTCAAACCTTTGAAATTTTACTCGAGAATGATTGGTGTGCTGCATGGGAGGCAGGGGAGGGTGGGCTGTATGTACCTCGACCTAGAGAAAGCTTTTAATAAAGTATCTCACAATCGACTTATGTGGAAATTTGAGCATCTTGAGGATTAAGAGTCAAACTACTCGAAGGGATGAAAGATATTTTTAAAGGAAGGTACATGAGGACAATAATAAAAGATAAACTGTCAAAATAGAGAGCAGCAGCGAGCGGAGCTCCACAAGGTTCAGTGCTTGCACTAATAATGTTTCTTATCTATATCAGTAACGTGATGGAAGGTACAAGCTATGCTAAATGTTTGTAAATGATGCAAAAAGCATGAGAGTGAAAAACGAAGAGGACTATAGGCTACTACAGAAAGATGTAAACACTATTTTTGCATGGATCCAAGAAAGGAAAATTAATTTCTGCACCAAAGAAATAGGTAATATCTGCAAAAGACCATCTTTAAACTATTCTTTTGAAAGTGAAGCCACTACAAAAGAGGAGAATTTTGGAAGAAACATACGGATTGTCGAAGATCAAAATGGCTTTTCACTATATGGATGAAGATATGATAAAAAGACTCAAAGGAACCGTAATTTGTACAAGAATAAAATATGCGTCAATTGAATGGACCCAGATGACCAGAAACACGCAAACACACACAGACAGACACACACGACTCGATGGTGTAGTGGTAGCGTTCGCGGGCATCACTACGGCGGTCCGATTTCGAATTCCGCCCAGGGCTGAAATAATTTTAGTATTGATGCGCTGCGAGTCGTTACTCCAACTCTCGTGGGTGGAGAGTTGTAAGTGCATGTGCGTGTAAGGTCACAGCATTATCTATAGATCGGTTATAAATGAGCTCTGAGCTCTCTTCCGGGAGGGAAATATCTGTCAATCACGAGTCCAACACGTGATCCAAGACCATGATGAATCTCACAGACACACGGCTACTCGGCTCGACGGTGCAGTGGTGCCATTTTCAACGGCTATTTCAGTGATCCGAGTTCGAACCCACTCAGGGGCGAAAAAGTTTCAGCATCTCTGTACTGCGAGCTGGCACTCCAACTCTGGTTGGCAAGGAGTTGGGTGTATGTGTGTATAAAATCACAGCATTAATCATAGATCGGCCAGTATACGAGCTCAGATCTCAACCGGGAAGGTAATAGCTGTCGATCACGAGTCTAACACGTGATCCAAGACAGCGGTGATTCATACACACAAGTTGTCCATCGCAGCGAAAGGGTTGTCCAGTGGCATCAATACGCGACATATATTCTTCACTTGCCGCTTGAAAGATTTGACTCCATTGCTATCATGAAGTGCAATAGAGGTGAATAAGATATCCGGGCGGGAACCAAAATGAAATGGGAAGAATCATTCAGTGGGGAAGGATTTAATCGAGATAAACTATAACTCTCTGCTACCACAGAATTGGATAAGATAGCCTGGCGGGGGGTTAGGTTTAGAGAAAAAAAGGTTAGCCTGTGCGGAAGGGATTAGATCACTTTGAGCAGCTTTATTCAACTCTTGCACGCTGTCCTGATGTTGATCTCACTGTCAAAGTTGTCTCCACAAGAGACAACCCTCGGTGTAGATGAAGGAGACGCATATGAATTCACAACTGGAATAAATTGACTGATTTTTTTTTTAAAAACTGTTTAGAATGGGAAGGGTAACTGAATGGGATCATGCTCATGAAAGCCGTGAGGGAATGAGTAAGCGTGTGAGTGGAAGGACAATTTTCAGGCATATGCCACCCCTTGAGAATGACAGTGATAGACACCTTTAAGATTGGCCACAGCACCTTTCTTGAACACCCAACTCGAACTTATCGCAAATCTCTAAGCATGGTGTGCAACTTCTCTTTCTCTCTCTCTCTCCTTCTCTTCAACTTTCTCGTTCTGTTTGCTTCTGTTGCTTTAGCTTTGTGTCACTCTTTCGTTCTCTCTCTCCCACTCTCTCCCTCTGCCTCTCCCTCTCTTTCTCACGCCCTCTCTCTCTGTCCATATCCCTGCCCCTGTCCTTCTACTCGTATTCCGTATTGGACCTCAAGGTCTTTGGAAACACTTCTCTCTTGACCATTAAATTGCACTGAGTTCTTCATCTTCCTGCGTCTTTAGTTTCTTGAGTAAAAGATTCGCCGATAGCTGAGGTGCCCCTTGCAGGGAAAAGGAGATGCGCTTACCCAAGAAGTTTTGCTATACTTCTATCCCCATACCTCCATAGCCAAACGATGATGTAAAGTGTATATAACATATAGAATGGCAGAAACTCCGTATATAGATTGCAATCTAGTATAGATTTCTTCGGGATTCAGTTACATGCGGTCCTGCAGACAGGATTACTATCTTCTATCCTGTCTATTCACCAGAAGCGATCATTCCACCATCGAGCGCGTCGTCAGGTGTCGGATTGAAGAATAGCCTCACGATAGTGAGGTTAGCTGAGAATGTTGACTTAATAGACGTGGACCAATTGGCGGTGGTGGTAATCAGGGCGAAGGACGAGTAGCTTTTGCCAGAACAACCAATAAAGGCCTTTGGGTCCCAACGACTAGCACTGCCTGTGACGGGAGCCGTAATAATCTCTGTCCGCTTGGTTGCTTAAGCATTAGGCGATGCCCCCACCGACTTTCTCGGCTATGGGCAAGGCATTGTAACTGACCTTTATACAGGTTGTCTTGGACACCATCATTCCTACCGAATTGTGCAGGGGAAAATCAAGACAATAGACTGAAAACTGTTCACCTTCTGTCCTCCTTAAAGTAGTGCAAGCTATTTCTTTCACCTGTTGCCAAGTGTTCAGCACCTCCATTCTTTCCTCATCCATCATATCATCAACCAAAGTCCTTTAGCTACAGTGCTGACGACGGGGACAGGTCATAGATTGGTCAGTATCCTCTAGTCGACAAGCTGCACATTTGACAGTATGGGGCACAAGATCTTTAGAAGGTCAATCTAAAGGTCAGCGATCTTCCTTAGGTGTCTCTCCTGGTGACTGGTCAGCCCTATTTAAAGAATAGTATTGTCCATTTTCAAAACAAGTAGTGATCAATATAAACAGATATAAAATTGCATGGTAGTTAATGAAAGGATTATGACCTAGCTTGACCCTTGACCCTAGCTTGACCTTTGCCAAATCCCAGTTTGTCAGCCCGGTAAGTGTCTGCTGTCCTGCCCTCCTAACTGATGAACCGACAAAAGATACTCTTATGACTGTTTACACGCATACCTCAAACGTATACCATCAGGTAATAAGATCATACTAATGGGTGATATGAATACTAGAGTGGGAAGCAGTCATCATTTATGACAAGGAATGCTTGGCGGCATGAGGTGGAACAATAGTAACAGACTGAGACTCCTCAGTTTTTGTGCTGAACATTCCCTAACTATTACTAACACCACGTTCCTATTCCTTGACAAATATAAAACGACATTGATGTATCCTAAGTCCCTGTTGAACAATGTAATCGTCCGTCAGCAGAAATGATCAATACATTGCGTGGCGATAATCTTTTTTCCCAAGAATCAAGTTCAGGCCCTTTGTCCGCGGGGATATTGTAAATTCCAGACATATTTTTCTCTCTCTACATGTTCATAGGTATCTCGTACATCATTAGAACCCGCTCTGTAAGCAGACTCAAACACAGTGACCAAATTGCTCAGCGCGGCGTGGAACACCACATACGCAACTCTCCTACTTAAATCATGCAATATAACTAGAACATTCAGACGCAAATATTGCGACTGGTTTGAAGAAAATGCCGACACGTGCGGTAGGACAGTTCAATAATAACTGACTAAGAGTTGTCACTCTTTGTGGTGAGTACTCCCTAGGTATCACTAACAACATGTTCCAGCTCCGTGACAGGCACAAAACTACATGGATTTATCCTAGGTCCCGGCACTGACACTTGCTGGACTAAGAGAAGTGATCATTACATGAGTGATGAGAGGGGCAGAAGCCTCCACCGATCATGTTTTTTTTTATGAATCAAGATCAGGCCCCTTGTCCGCAGAAGAACTGCAAGCCCTATGCTCAGTCTTTCCTCTATTGTCATAATACAGGAGAAGCCTTTCTTGGGTCTCTCGTAGAGTACAAAAACCCGCTCCGTGAACAGGGTCAGATACAATGACCAAATCGCTCGGTGCGGCGTGGAGCAGCACATGCGTAAATCTCCTACATATATCACTCAATGTGCTTTGAACATTTAGTCGCAAACATCACGACTGGTGTGATGAAAACACCGACGCTGACCATGCTCTAATTTAGGTAAAAACTCTACCCACATCATCTTTCTACGTATCCCATCAGCTGCCAACGGGGCGTTTTTTAATTCTATGCTCTCAAAAGTCCAACGTGAGCTGTGAAGGTCGCATGGTTGTTGTTGTTATGGACTGTAGTTTACTAGAGCTTCCATTACTGTGAATAATTTCGCACTGAGGGGGCACATGGTGGATCAGCTTGTCTTATGAGATGCAAGCCCACATGAATTCTGGAGACCGGCATAACTTTTACTCATCACTGAAAACTGCACACGGATCATCACTTCCTCCGAAAATGTCTTGATGTGTCCCACACCAATTCAAGAATGACAACATCGTAGTCATAGAGAAGAAAGGAAGTGATAAACTGTTCTGCAATTATAACAGAGATCATATTATTGTCGAATGCCGGGAAAGTATTTACTCTCATTATGGTGATCCATCTGCAAATAATCCTATGTTGGTATGATCTTTTTGTTCACCTACTGCAAAAATGCATAGTAGTCCAGAAATATGTATATAACATTTGTTGATCTCACTAAAGATTTTGTCATGGTGAACCACGCATTGCTTTGGTGTCTCCTTACAAAATTTGGTTGCAGCCTTAAATTTTTCATCTCACTCACAGCTCTGGAAAACAAGTGAATGTGTTAGGGTTGAGTGAAATGTAAATGTGAATTGAATTTGGGAGCATGGTGGCAAGGTAGCGAGGGATGGATGGAATGGCACTAATGGCAAGTAATGTGATAGGTAAGTCCTTGGAGTAAAATTTCACCGATGAGAGTGTGGACAAAGGTGAAATTGGGACGGGAAATATGGTGCATCTAGCTCTGATGGTGAGAGAAGCAAATAAGACAGGGAGGCTTTTTGGAATGATTCATATAAGAGTGTAGAATTTTTGGGAGAAATGTAAATGTAATAGCTGGAGGATCTTTATGCTAGAGAAGAGATCAGCCCATAGATGGAGTAGTAGGGAGTTAAAGATATTAGAAACGCGCATCGAAAGGAAAATGTTAGCGAACACAGTTTATAGGAAGAGAGACACATAAGTATACTTGGTTAAGGTTTTTGGGTGGGAGGGTAGTTTAAAGAGCGTTAATGGTTTATGTAGTAGTGCCCACAATGAAGATTGGAGGAGTTCTGGGTGTACATTTATTCAGGGAAGAGGGCCTTAGTTTGTCTGTGAATGAATTATCTGACTGAAGGGAAATTCAAAGGGGAGGCTAATTAGAAGAGGAATAAAAAGACAGAAGGTAGAGAAGGGCTGAAGGTGAGCAAGTTAAATGAGAATGAAAGAGAGAAAGAATACAGGGCGAGCTGATAAAAGCATGGGATGTAGTGAAGGATGGAGAAGAAGGAATAGTGGAAGAATGGGTATGTTTCAAGGAAGAAATGGTGAAGCACGCGACAAGGAATATGGGAGGGAACAAAAGCAGAGGATGCAAATGGTGGGATGAATAGGCAAGGCTGGTGGTTGCAGAAAAGAAACTAAAGTACTAAGATTGGTTCCAAAGAAGAAATGGAAAATCATATAAGAGGTACATAATAAAGAGGATAGTAGCAAAGCAAAGTGTGAGGGAGACCGAAGGAAATCAGATGTAATACTGGGTAGGCGTTTGACGAAGAATTTTGAAAATAATAAAAATATATTTTGTGTGTGCCTGTCACACACAATTTTAGTCGGTAGGCCTCCAATTGTCCATCGTTATAGTTCTTTTCCTTACAGTTATGATCTTCTTTCTAGATGAACAAAAAATTCTCTCTTTTCTTTTATATCTATCTTCTGATAATCTTAGTAGATAGCACTCTACAAAGTTCTTGCAAGAAATTCCATCAATAACATTCAATTTGGATCCTAGGTCAGTTCTGCAGTGATGTCATGATCGCTTTAGTCCAAAGATCTTTAATCTTATATTTAATAACCTCCCCTAAGGGCGTGATCTTACAATCGTGAAACAATTAAATTTTCTCGTCCTCCACCCTTTCTCCAACCAGATCTGCTGTTACAAATCCGCATGCGATATTGTTTACTCAAGCAATATCGAATTCACTGCACACTCACCCAGGTCACACCAGTATAAGTAAAACTTACAGCAATAAAATCGAGTCCCCAGGCACTTGTTTATAAACATAACGCTGAAAGCGAAGTTATACAGTTCCTCGCCTTCTGACTTTCGAGCTTGTTTACTAAACAGCTAATCCAATAAAAATGAAACTCTCACTATCTACCCCTCTTTCTACCTATACTTACAAGCCTCTTTCATTTTGGAAGGAAGATAAAAGAGTGAGGGGAGTGAGTCTGGTAGAGAGGAGAAGGTAAATGGTATAGGTGGACAGATATTAATGAAAGTAAAAATGGTAACGGGAAGATGGGTAGAGTATTTCAGGGATTTGTTGAATGTAGAGGAGAAGAATGACTGATGGGAGAGGAGGATAGGGCTTTAGAAAACTTTAGATACAAAGAGCATTGGAAAAGATTAAAGCTGGGTAAGTACCTGGGTTAGATGGCTGTTACGTGGAGGCTCTGAGGAAGAAAGAAGTTTTGGTGGAATGGTTAGTGAGATTACATATAATGAGTTACAATGATAATACATGTTGACAAAAGACCTTTCGAACCCTAATGTTATAGGTTGAAAAAAGATGTTAAGTGTTTACTCAACTGAATTTTAAAAATTCAAAATATATAATACACAATTACTGAGGTTGGAAGCTTATTCCATTCATTGACGACGCATTTGTTAATTTATTTTTTCTACCTGCTTTATATGTGCCTAAAGGAAAGGGGTGTTCCAGTGGACTGCAGGACTGCATGTATAATTTCACTTTATAAAGTAAAATGAGTCAACAATAAATGTAGTAGGGTTAGAGGGTCAGTCTGGTGTAGTTCTTAAGGTGTATGGGAGGATGTTATCTGGGAGCAGGGGAACAAATGGAATCATTGGAAGAGTAGTATTGGTTTAAGAACGGAAGAAAATGCGAATATATACACTGAGTGTATATATATATATATATTTATATATGTACATATATATATATATATATATATATATATATATATATATATACATATTGTCAGCGCCGTCTCCGAAGGTCAGCGGCGTGAGGTACAGAGAGATGGGAATGACAATCATAACGCACACTTCAATCTTCTTTATTTATACCCTTCGTTCTTGATCTTACAACAGACGGTGTGGTTTCTGCAAATTGGTTCTACATTGTGATTTGCATTCATAATTAATCTATCAAACCAATGCAATGATTAACACAATATTCAATAATAATAATCATTGAACTCAACTTCACAATTCATACCATGATTTGTTTCTTCCGCTTTTCCGATATGCATCATCCCATATCTTCGTGATCCTTTCCTATTCTAATAAACCAAACACATTACTAATCAACATGACTTCCACACTAACTCTTAAATATACTTTCAAATAATTACATAAGATAATAATTCACTCTTTCAATGCTTACCAATTATGACTTCCATGGCACTTACGGAGATGTTAACAGCTCAATGTCTCTACACAGAAAGGACGCTGATTGTACCGCTCCTACCGACGGAGACGTGCACTACTTTTCGGCGCGCATGAATACATATAAAGGATTGTAAATTAATGAGTCATGTTTCTCTAGTGTTCCTTTAATCTCGTTTATTATATATATCTATAATGAATCACTACAATACATCAATTTCGACAATAACATTTTCCACTTTATTTTACATACATTATAACTCATTATAACCACCCGGGCTTGTGGTTGCCACTAACTTCAATCATTTCTCGAACATGTCATCGATATCTCTTTAGATATTACTATGATACACTCAGACATTGTGCAATCTGTACTCAACATACATCAAATATCACAAGCCGTGATTCGTAATTAAACTTAGTACATACAATTTGTCAATACACTTGAACATTATACAATTGGTACTTAACACAGATAAAATGTCACAAGCCGTGATTCGTAATTAACCTCGGTACATATCATAATTTACCTGTATAATATCATACATCAAGATATTCCTATATATATAGTGCAATCGGCACTCACACCCTCCCCCTTGTGATCGCCCAGGATCACAAAACCACTGACGGGAGGTCAAATTTCTACACCGAGTCACCTTTTAATAGTAGTATCAGTTTGGAAATAGGTCGCTTATAAAGTTTTTTACCACGTATTATTTCCACTTGTCTAATTAGTCCATCTTTGCTTTTTATCACTTTCACAACCCTTGCCAATAGCCAATGACTGCGTGGTGTGTTATTCTCCACCATTAAGACAATATCTCCTTCCCTAAGATTCCTATTAACTTTCAACCATTTCTGGCGTTCTTGCAGACAAGGCAAATATTCTTTCTGCCATCTTCGCCAAAACTCTTTGGCTAAATGCTGTACCTGTTTCCACTTCTTTCTGCTCTCACAGACCATTTCTCCACTATCAAGTGTCACTACATAATTATCCAAATTAAGTAAAGAATTAGGGGTGATGGGACACAAATCGTTCACATCATTTGATACTACAGTTAGAGGACGACTGTTAATTGTACTCTCAACTTCGCAAAAAAATGTACTTAAACTATCATCAGACAAAGTTTGTGAACCTATCACAACTTCCAAAACTCGTCTGACTAGTCCTATCATTCTCTCAAAAACACCACCATGATGAGAACCTCCAGGAGGAGTGAATACCCAATCCACACCTCTCTTGGTTAATTCAGTACTAATATGACGCATAGTAAGATTGTCCCTCAATACTTTATTTGCTCCAATGAAGTTTGTGCCGTGATCACTAATCAATTTACTAACTGTACCCCTTCTAGACATAAACCTGGTAAATGCATTTATCATGCTCTCTGCCGTCAAATCATGTAAAATTTCTAAATGTATAGCTCTAATGGATAGACAAGTAAATAATATTCCATATCTCTTGATTCGAGATCGTGCTCTTTTCACAAAAAATGGCCCAAAGCAATCAACTCCAGTCACAAAAAATGGTTTCTGATTTACATTTGCTCTATCTACTGGCAAGGCTGCCATCTCTTGAGTGATTGTTGAACTCTTGAAACGTCTACAACTAACACATTTAGACAATACTTTCCTTACAGCTGAATTACCTTTAATTACCCAGTATTTCTGTCTTAATTGATTTAACACTGCTTGCCTTCCCATGTGTCCTACTTTCATGTGATAATGTTGAATGATTAAACTAGTCACATGATGTTCATGGGGAAGAATAATTGGATGTTTCACATCCAAGGGCAATTCTAAATTAACTAGTCTACCTCCTACCCTGAGTATACCATTCAGCAACATCGGTTTAAGTTTCCTTATGGAACTGGAAAGATTGATAGGATCATTTCGGGATAAACAGACAATCTCCCTTGCAAAACAGCAGTTTTGTACAGATTTGATTACTCTTTCTTCTGCAACATCCATTAATTGAACATTGAGTTCGATAATTGACACACTTTTTCTTTGCAAATATCTGACAAATAATATAAGATAACTACATGCTCTAAGTAATTTAAACCATAAAGAATAATGACAATCTAGTCGTGACATTAGAGAATCAACTGTATGATTTTGTATTGGTTCGACTTCAGCTCTCATAACCTTCTTAATTTCAAGATTAGAAAAATCTTCCTTATTTATCTGCGGTTGGACTGGCCAGACTTCTTCATTTTGAGACCATCTACTGGTTTGTCTGCCTCTGGTAGCATCGTCGGCAGGATTATCTCTGCTAGAAACATACATCCAACATACATCCTCAGAATTCTCTCGAATCTGAGACACTCTATTAGCTGCAAAGGTTTTAAATCTTATATGATCATTATGCAAATATTTTAATACTGTAGTTGAATCTGTCCAAATATAAATTTGGGTAATCTTTAAAGGTAATTCTCTCATTATCACACACTTCAATTTAATGGCTAGCGTGGCTGCTACCAATTCAAGTCTTGGAATTGTAATTTATTTCAGAAGTGCTACTTTGGCTTTTCCCAAAATGAAGCTACACTGGATCGTACCATCAACATGTTTGTATCGTAAATATACCACTGAACCATATGCTACTTCACCAGAGTCACAAAAAATGTGACACTCAATTGACTCTACTTTTGACGTTATACCTTTCTTAGTACAACGATCAATGCTATACAGCTTGAACTTATTTACCCTTGACATCCAAACATTTATTAGTCCTTGATCTCTCTCACTCAAAGTACAATCCCATCCAATGCCGTTTCTAAATAAATTTTGTAACAATACCCTTCCTTCAAGAACAACTGGTGCTAACATACCCAATGGGTCGTAAATTTTACCAATTACTGCTAGCAATTCTCTCTTTGTCCTAGGTATTTCATCAATGTTGATTGATATACTCATTTTATCCTTGCCAAGAGACCAATCCAATCCTAATGTCTTTTGTACTACATCTTCATCCTCGATGAACTTCTCAATGCCATCACTACACTTCTCTTTGGGTAAGTTCTTCAAAACTTCAAGGGAATTACTATTAAACTTTGTCAAATTAAATCCACCTTTGCTACAAAGGTCTATCACATTATTATTATTGTCAATCAACTCATTAATGTCATCGGATGACACCAACATATCATCAACATAGAAATTATTAAGAACTATTTCACTTACTGATTTGTGAAACTGACTGCCGTGATCTTGTACAACTCGTTTTAGAGCATAATTTGCAATACTAGGTGAGCAACTAGCACCAAATGGATGAGAAGTCATCCGTAGTTTAACTATATCACTTCCTATCTGTCCATCTTTCCACCATAAGAAACGCAAATAATCTCTATCATCTTCAGGTACTTTAACTTGATAATACATAGTTTCTATATCCGCAGTACACGCATATAGTCCTAATCTAAATCTCAAAAGGACACCTAACAGAAGATTACTTATATCAGGTCCTTGTCGCAACAAATCATTTAACGACAAATCATTTACACGTGCTGCACAATCAAATACCACACGTATTTTATCCTTTTTTGTAGGATGACGCACTCCAAAATGTGGAACATACCATGCTTGTTGATTCCTCACTTCACACTTAGGTACTTCTTCAGCGTACCCTTTCTCTAGTAAATTGGTCATAAATTGCTTATACTGCCTATAATATTCATCATCCTTGAATTTACGCTTTAGTTGCTGAAATCTTTTAACCGCCATAGGTTCACTATCAAGAACTATCCTAGGTTTCTCTATCATTGGTAAAGGGATCTCGTACTTTCCATTAATCATTTGCCTACACCCAGACTCAACAAATTGTAACCATCTTCTATCCTCTATACTAGGTTCTACCGAATTCAGTGATGAATCTACAAACTCTCTATTATAACATTCAATCAATTTCCTTTCTAAATAATTACCATCAACCTTTATCTTATTCACAGGGACTTCATGATTATTGTCTATTATTCTTCCACACAATATCCATCCTAAACGTGTTCTCACAGCATACGGATCTCCTACTTTCTCTGCATGCACAACCTCCCAAGGTTCAGACGCCTCTGGGACATTACTACCTATCATGACTTCTATTTCCCCTTGGCTGTGATCAAATTCTAGTTTCATCAAATGTTTCCACTTCTCTATGTCATTCTTTCTAATACCATGACCTTGATTGAGAGGAAGTTTATTCACTGCAAATACAGGTGGTAATCTAATTTGGTTATTTCCTTCTATGTCAGTCACTGACATCCCTTCAACTATTGTACTATTGTACTAACTTGTAACGTAGTTGACTGATATTTCACATCTGTCATTCCAAGCTTCTGCAATAAATTCTTAGTACAAAATGTAACTGAACTACCATTGTCAAGGTAACATCTGGTAGTAACAACCTTACCATTTAACTCTACTTGAACTGGGATAGCAGTAGTGTCTCCTACTGAATCTTTCAATTGACTGGATAATACTTGAACTCTAGAATCATCAACCTCATTAGTGACCACTGGATTTGCCGTTACTTCTTTACTTCCTTCAACCTTGAAATTCTTATTCGTCCTATGCATAATTGTAAGATGTGAACCACCGCATTGTTCACAAGTACGAATCACTCTACACTGTGGCGCTTTATGTCCTTTCCTTAAACACTTGAAACAAAGTTCTAAATTATACGCTTTGTTCAACTTCTCTTCATAAGTTAACCATCTTAATTCTGGACACACATCAATAACATGCTCTTCCTGACATAACCAACAAGAAAGTCTTGCTTTCTGTGTCACATTGACATGAACCCTTCCATCTTTTGGTTCTATACCTTTCTTATAATTCATCTTTCTATTTGAACTCCATGTGTTCGCTTCTACTTTCTTATCTCTAAATCCTCCCTTACTACTTCTCCCAAATGCTGGGTTACTCAATATTCTTACTTCTTTTTCTAAAAATCTGACTAATTCTTTAATGTCCACTAGCTTCCCACTCTCAGCTAACTCGTCGACTAGTCTCCTCCATCTGTCCTGTAAGTCTCTAGGTAATTTTTCAACTAACTGACGCAAAGTCCTAAGATTTTGTAATTCTGAAATTCCATAATGAATACCCGATATAGCACTTATATATGAATTTAATTCGACAATGAAGTCATCTAATGTCTCAACATTCTCTTCCTTGTATAGACACGGTAAAGGAAACATGGACTGGAGGTGAAGCTTTTATTCCTGACGTTTCGTCTAACGACTTTCTCAAAGGAATGAGCATACTAGATACATACAGAGTTTATAAACACGCCTTACGGCTCAAGGGGGTGTGCGAGCGTATAACGCTGTGTTCTGATTGGCCCGCTGAGACAGCCAATCACGAAGCGCTATATTCGCTGAGGATTTGGCCCAGGTGAAGCTCCCAGCCTTATTGTTGATATTCGGACGAGTGGTGATGTAAGCAGCTTCTATAGATTTTCTTCTTCGTGTAGAATCTCGGCTCGGTTCCATTGTGGGAGGTGCCCAGATTCGTCAACATGCACCACCATAAGGAGCATAAGGCCGACCTCCGTCACCATAGACTCACCAACGCAATGGCGGTGCATGTTGACGAATCTGGGCACCTCCCACAATGGAACCGAGCCGAGATTCTACACGAAGAAGAAAATCTATAGAAGCTGCTTACATCACCACTCGTCCGAATATCAACAATAAGGCTGGGAGCTTCACCTGGGCCAAATCCTCAGCGAATATAGCGCTTCGTGATTGGCTGTCTCAGCGGGCCAATCAGAACACAGCGTTATACGCTCGCACACCCCCTTGAGCCGTAAGGCGTGTTTATAAACTCTGTATGTATCTAGTATGCTCATTCCTTTGAGAAAGTCGTTAGACGAAACGTCAGGAATAAAAGCTTCACCTCCAGTCCATGTTTCCTTTACCGTGTCTATACAACTTGTTCACATGGATTTTCATTCTCTTCCTTAATTCCAGGCCAAGCAAGAACTTTATCTATGTGCATTAAAGCGATCCGTTCTTTATTTCCATATCTTTTGTTTAATTCACTTCCCGCCTTTTGGTAACCCTCTTTTGGATCTAAATGTAAACACGTTCTAACTATCTTGTGTGGTTTACCTTCTGTATGTTGTTTTAGATATTGTAACTTTTCACTATCTGACACATGCTTGCTTTCAATTAACATGTCGAAATCTTTAATAAATTCAAAATGCTTATCTAGCTGACCATTAAATTTATCAATCACATGAACAGGCATCATGTTTTTGGTAATTAAGGTCGTAATCATGTCTCTATTTGTCTGTTGACTATCACTATTACTCTGATTTGTACTTCTGCAGTCACGAGAATCGTTTTCTACATTACCATTTACATTATTTTCAAATCTACTTGAAATATTAAATTCTGCTTTAGCTGATTCTAATTCTGTTTCTAACTCAAGCCTATCCTGCTCTAGTTTTAGTCTATGCATTTCCTTTTCCAACTCTTGCTCCATTTTCAACTTCTGTAATTTGATGTCTAAACTCGCCCTCTTAGCCACCACCTTACCTAATTGACTACCTATGTCGCTTTCTCCTGCTTGAGACACACTATCTATTGGTTTCACTGTATCATCTATTCCCTCTTCCACTGGTGTTCTATTGAAAGTTAATATTTCTTGAACTACTTCATCTGTATCTAATTCCTCAGCTGTGATAAACTCCTGTATCCTACTTATAAGTTCTGCCTTATTGCCAGAACAAGTTTGACTTTTTGTTCTCAAATATGATTTCAGTTGATATACTGTGGCTCTGTCCATTTTGTTCAATCTAGAATGTTCAACACTCACTCACACTATTGATAGATGAATAGAAACTAGAAAACTATCCTTCATTTACATTCAAAGTTCAAGTCTCCTTAATCACAACATGTTCCAAAATAGAAACTGGAAAACTATATTTCACTCAAATTCTAATCTTAGACTTCATCATTCACAACATGTTATAGAATGGAAACTGGAAAACTATATTCACTCAAATTCTAATCTTAGACTTCATCATTCACAACATGTTATAGAATGGAAACTGGAAAACTATATTCACTCAAATTCTAATCTTAGACTTTATCATTCATAACATGTAGAATGGAAACTGGAAAACTATATTTCACTCAAATTCTAATCTTAGACTTCATCATTCACAACATGTTATAGAATGGAAACTGGAAAACTATATTCACTCAAATTCTAATCTTAGACTTCATCATTCACAACATGTTATAGAATGGAAACTGGAAAACTATATTCACTCAAATTCTAATCTTAGACTTCATCATTCACAATATGTTATGGAATGGAAACTGGAAAACTATATTCACTCAAATTCTAATCTTAGACTTCATCATTCACAACATGTTATAGAATGGAAACTGGAAAACTATATTCACTCAAATTCTAATCTTAGACTTCAGCATTCACATGTTATAGAATGGAAACTGGAAAACTGTATTCACTCAAATTTCAAGCCTACTCGTCGTCAGAGCACTCTCTTAAACTTTTATAATCAATGTTCAACACCAATCTACGTAAATCAATATTGAATACACCACGGAATCTTATACTTAATTCAAAAAGGATTATACTATATTCTATTACTGCACTTTTTCTTAATCAATCCTCAACATTAATCCACGTAAATTAGTGTTAAATTAACTAGGAAATTTCATACTTAATTCAAAGACAATTACATTCTCTTACTGCACTCATGGCTTCATTGTTCAATCACAGCATTCTTCTTAGCACTTATAAAGTTAGTTACAGACTTAAATGACCACTTAGATGTTCAACACTGACTTCCTTTACTTGGCTCCTGTATTTAGAAAGATATTCTTTCTTTAAATTATATACTCACAGTCATGATCTTGTCACAATTTCAGTACTTCCTATGGATCACTTGTTGCTCTGTGTGCCATGCCGGCTTCCATGTGGTCTTACTATGGATGGTGTTGGTTAGCGTCCTTCCTTCTCTGCACCTCAACATGATTGTATTAAACAAATCATGAAACTGTCATCGCCGTCTCCTAAGGTCGGCGGCCATGAGGTACAGAGGTATGGGAAACAATCATTACGCACACTTCAATCTTCTTTATTCATACCCTTAGTTCTTGATTTTACAACAGACGGTGTGGTTTCTGCAAATTGGTTCTACATTGTGATTTGCATTCATAATTAATCTATCAAACCAATGCAATGATTAACACAATATTCAATAATAATAATCATTGAACTCAACTTCACAATTCATACCATGATTTGTTTCTTCCGCTTTTCCGATATGCATCATCCCATATCTTCGTGATCCTTTCCTATTCTAATAAACCAAACACATTACTAATCAACATGACTTCCACACTAACTCTTAACCATACTTTAAAATAATTACACAAGATGATAATTCACTCTTTCAATGTTTACCAATTATGACTTCCATGGCACTTACGGAGATGTTAACAGCTCAATGTCTCTACACAGAAAGGACGCTGATTGTACCGCTCCTACCGACGGAGACGTGCACTACTTTTCGGTGCGCATGAATACATATAAAGAATCGTAAATTAATGAGTCATGTTCTACTTAACATTTTATGTTTCTCTAGTGTTCCTTTAATCTTTTTTATTATATATATCTATAATGGATCACTACAATACATCAATTTCGACAATAACATTTTCCACTTTATTTTACATACATTATAACTATCTGCGTAACAACCCGGGCTTGTGGTTGCCACTAACTTCAATCATTTCCCGAACATGTCATCGATATCTCTTTAGATATTACTATAATACACTCAGACATTGTGCAATCTGTACTCAACATACATCAAATATCACAAGCCGTGATTCGTAATTAAACTTAGTGATTATCAATCTCACTCGTCACGCACGTTCATTTATATATATATATATATATATATATATATATATATATATATATATATATATATATATATATATATATATATATCGTTATCCTTGCTGCATACTATATTATTTCCATCAGTTAGAAAGATACTCATTCAATCTCCAATTCACATCTCATTCCATATTGTCGTTATAAATGAGGATAGATAAAGATGATGGGTAATTATATCTATACCTATATTGAATAAACCTAACAATACAGAAACTATTTGTATGCATTTACCATTACATATCAAACGCATGCATATTCTTATACATATGAGGTATGTGTTTCAGTGTCTCTCTTTTCAACTCATTTAATATGAACTAAAAGCACCATTGATTGATTCGCATTTCATATATAAATTCCACAAGGCTCATCCACCTTACATAACACTCTTATGACCTTCATAACATGGCTCTGCTTCTACAAATGCTGTGATCTAATTAGATCCTTACTAATCCCTTCAATGGATATCAATCTCTACAAATCATACATCTACATACTTTCAATGTCCATTGCCCCTTCTCTTCTGCATGGTATACCATTATGTATCCCCATATTACTTCTCCCATTTCATATTTATCCAACATTGATTCCCCACTAAGGACTTACACGTCCATTTCACACTACACGCAGAAGAGGAGAGAGGGAACAATCGTTCCTTCTAATCCATTACCACAACAGTTCCAACGATACTCCGATCCACCTGCATACATCGTCAACATTGTAAAATACAAGTCATACATTGGTCATACGCCAAAAGGAATTACAATAAGTATTTCTATGAATTCTTACATTACTAGAGCACCATAATCTCACAAGCATAAACATATCTTCAGATATATCAAATTTTGAAACACTTCGATTTCGGAACGCGATTCTGCGCCTACGTAAACAGAAATGGCGGTCTCAACACACAGAAATTAGAGAACGTAATAAACACCAGGGGTGACTATGGTAACACCCCACCTCCTTTAAGACATGAGGCGATCCTTGGATTGACTCATGTTGAAGAAGGAAGACGGGACAGAGTGTCCGCCAGAATATTATCTACTCCTTTTACATGTTGGATAATTAGATCATAGTCCTGTAATATCAGACGCCATCGGGTCAGTCGTTGGTTATCATTCTTCATCTTATGCAAAAATACCAGGGGTTTATGGTCAGTAAACACAGAAACAGGAGATCCGGACCCTCTCAGGTATATGTCAAAATGACTCAGACTAAGGATCAAGGCTAAAGTCTCCTTCTCGGCTGTACTGTAGTTTCTCTGGTAAGGGAGGAATTTCTTTGAAAAATAGCATATCGGGTGGTCGATATCCTCTTTCTCCTGAACTAAAATGCCCCCTACCCCAACATTGCTCGCATCCACGTACAATTTGAATGGCCTCTCAAAATCAGGAGTGACAAGTATAGGGTCACTCGTTAACATCCTCTTAATAGTCACAAAAGCTTCCTCACAATGTGTATCCCACACAAACTTAGTACCCTTTGACAACAGCCTAGTCAATGGTAAAGCTACTGTGGAAAAATTCCTACAGAAACGTCTGTAGTACCCACTCATGCCTAAGAATCGTAGTAACTCTCTACGGTTCTTAGGAGCAGGACAATCGTTGATACTCTTCACCTTGGCATCAACAGGTTGCACTTTACCTTGGCCTACCATATACCCTAAGTATTCAACCTTCGCCTTTGCAAAGTCACTTTTGGCTAAATTTACTGTTAAGTTAGCCTCATTCAATCTCTGGAAGACATTTGAAATTTGCCCCACATGATCTTCCCAAGTCTCAGAATATATGACGATATCGTCGATGTAGACTGCGCATCCATTCACTCCCGTCAATACCTTGTTAATCACTCTTTGAAATGTACCCCCACTATTCTTCATTCCAAACGGCATGACCCGGTATTGATATAAGCCATCCATTGTCACAAAGGCAGATATTTCTCTGGCTCTCTCTGTCAAACCTATCTGCCAGTACCCTTTCAACATATCGAACTTACTGACAAAGTTCGCCTTTCCCACACAGTCAATACAGTCATCCAACTTCGGTATTAGGTAAAAATTGCTCTTAGTCACTTGGTTCACCTGTCTGTAATCCGTACAGAATCTATACGAATCACCACCTGCCTTTTGCACTAACACGCACGGGGAACTCCACGCGCTATTACTTTCCTCAATAAGGCCATTGTCCAACATGTATTGGACTTCCCTCTTCATGATTTCGCTCTTCCGTGGATTCACTCGGTATGGATGTTGCTTTATCGGCCTGGCATCACCTACGTCGAAATCATGTTCTATCACGGTACATCTTCTTGGAGTATTCGAAAATAAGGGTCTACACTTATGTATCTCATGGATGATATCATCCCTCCTTTCACTACCCAGATGACTCAGCTTAGCTTCTAGGTTCTCTAACACCGTCGAATTTTCCAAGTTCTTCTCCTCGCACCTGCTGAATTTCTCCTCCTCTCCATCGTCTATTTCTTGTTTTGCACTTACTATGCCGCAACTCAACTCATTCATCTCCTCGGACGTTTCTGTCTTTTCCACTTCCCTTCCATGATAGGGTTTGATCATGTTTATGTGGCACAACTGGTTTCTCTTCTGCCTACCAGGAGTGTTGACGACGTAGTTCAGCTCTCCTACTTTCTTCTCAATTGTCCATGGACCACAATATCTCGCCTTCAAGGGATCCCCTTGGATAGGTAATAACACCAAAACTCTGTCACCTTGTTTAAATTCTCTCGCCCTCGCCTTCTTGTCATACCACTTCTTCATCTCCTGTTGTGCATTCTTCAAATTCTCTGCAACAAGTTCCCTCGCCTTCATTAATCTACTCTTGAATTCCGATACATATGTTAACAGATGTGGGTCATCATTCTTGCCGAGCCACTTCTCTTTCATCATGCTCAAAGGACCGCTCACATCATGGCCGTACACTAGTTCGAATGGACTAAATCCAGTCGATTCTTGTGCTGCATCTCTGATTGCAAATAAAGCTAGTGGAACTTCTTCATCCCAATCTATACCAAGATCCTCACAGTATACTCTCAGAATGTTCTTAAGAGTTTGGTGGAATCTCTCCAAGCTACCCTGTGATTGTGGATGGTATGCACTTGCTAACTTCTGTTCAATGTGCAAGCCCTTCAATATCTTCCTGAACATGCCGGAAGTAAAGTTACTTCCTCTGTCTGATTGTATTACTTCTGGAAGACCTACCCAAGAAAAATATTTCACCAACTCTCTCACTATACTCTTGGCATGAATACTCCTTAGTGGAATAGCTTCTGGGAATCTCGTGGCTACGCACATTATTGTCAGTAAATAGGAATTTCCTCTCCTAGTTCTCGGTAAAGGTCCAACACAATATATTATGATTTTGCTGAATGGTTTGCAAAATGCTGGTATGGGCTGGAATGGTGCTCGGGGGATTACTTGATTTGGTTTACCCACTCTCTGACATATGTCGCAAGTTTTACAAAATTCCGCAACATCTCTCTTCAAATTTGGCCAATGAAAATAAGTCAACAGTTTCCCTGCCGTTTTCCTCACTCCTAAATGTCCTGCCAAACTAGACTCATGAGACAAGGCTATCAATGTATGCCTATACTTCTTTGGCGCCACTATCTGCCGTTTCATCTCCCAGTGTTCCGTTGCGGGTACACTCGCAGGCCTCCACTTCCTCATCAATACATTGTCGTGAAGATAGAACACAATAGAACTATCATCAGACACGCCATTTCTATTTGCTTCTCCAAAGCATTCGTTCAAAGTAGGATCATTGCGCTGGGCATCAATAAGTTCCTTCCTACCAACATTGAAGTCAGGGGATATCTCTAATTTCATCTCCACACTTTCATCTCTCACAGGCTTATGTTCCTTCCCCTCATCAAATATATCACCTAGACCCATATCTTCATCATTAGTTTCCTTATTCCTCATCATGGCTCTGGTTACTACACAAGCTGGGTAAATTCTTTGAATGCTTCCATTATCCACACTCTCCACATCACTCTCCTTACTCGCATTTACTTCACCTTCGCTCAGGGAATTCCTACTCCCTGCGACTGGGGTCTCTTCTCCATTCCCACAGTCACTTCGGACCTCCTTCCGAATTCCAACATCCAAGACATCTCCTTCACTTTGTACGTCGATACTCCCATCCTTCATATTCGCGAGGGGTTTAGCAATTATTCTTGGCTCTGGGACCACTTTATCTCCGGCTAAATCATTGCCTAACAGCATCTCCACGCCATTTATAGGGAGTTCTTCACTAACTCCTACTCTCACTTTGCCACTAACATATCCCGTATCTATCTCTACATAATGCAATGGGACATTTATTCCTGTACCCAAACCTCTCACTCTAGCCTCCTCACCAGTATATGAACTTTCGGTCCACTCAGTGTCTCTCTGAGGACTAGGCTCTGGTTTGCTCCAGTATCCCTTAGGATATTTATTTGCTTCTTCGATCCTCAAGGCAATGATATTGTCCCCTCTGTTATGAATGGTTGGAAACTACCAACACTCATCTCCTTCCTCTTAGGCTCCACACCTAAGCTCACTTGTGGTTCCTCCCATACCACAGTCAATCCAGCGGATTTGGGCACTTTTCTACACTGATACTGCACATGACCACTTTCTCCGCACCCATGACCACTTTCTCCGCACCCATGTGACCTTTCCTGCCTGTTCATATAACTATTAGAATTCTGCTGTCTCATAGGACTGTACTGGGGTGGGCTCCTAGGTTTACTTCTCTCTTGATACTGTGGAACATAATGAGGTTGTGATCTCTGGGGATTGTAGTAGTCCTGTCTAAAATCAGAGTGGCCTACTCTTTGGTTATTCCTTCCATAAGCATGTCCCACATTCCTTATTCCACCTTGCTTATGGCTCACCTGCCCTGTACACATCTTCCGCTAACCTTGCTGCATCCATCACATTTGTAATCCGATTCCTACAGATTTCATATCTGATATCGGGATGCACCATCTCCGTAAAGTGCTCCAACAATATCAACTGTCTCATTTCCTCAAAATCTTCTACTTCCTCCGATTTACACCATCGGTCAAATCTCATGCTACTCTCCCTGGCCAAATCGCCATATGTCTGTCCATCTATCTTCTTCATATTTCTGAATCTCCTCCTTTATACTTCGGGTGTCATCTCTACTGTCTTGAGCACAGCCTCCTTCACTCTATTATATTTTACTGAATCCTGTATTGATAAACATGCAAAGGCCTCCCTCGCCTTTCCTTTAAACTTTGTTTGCACCAACATTGCCCAATCTGCTCTCTCCCATGTTCCTATGGTGGCCATTTTCTCAAATTGTATGAAGAAGACCTCTGCCTCTCCTTCTACAAATTCAGGTAACTGACAAACCCTATCATCTCCTCCGCCTCCTGCGTTTCTTCCTCCTTGTGCGCCTATGACTTCTATTTCTTTTAGTCTTATTTCTTTATCTGCTCGAATTTTTTCTATCTGAAGTTGCATTCGCCATTTATATTTATCCGACTCTAAGTTGCCAAATAACTGCCCTTCCTCTTTTTCTGACTCATTCCCACTACTTCTACCAATAACTTCCTTCCCAATTAAGGCTGTTACGGTTTCTTTCTGTATGTCACCCTTGCGAGTGCCTAATACAGTAATTTCATATTCCTCCGCTAACTGTTGCAATTCTTCTACCTTGAGCTGGTACAGGTCATGCACATTGGGACTGTTCAGGAATTGCTCCACGTCCTTACTCCTGGTTTTTCCACTTAAATCACCACTTTGTTCATGCACTTCCACTTCGTCACTGTGGTCACTACCCATTTCTACTTCATTGACGTTATCGTGTACCTCCATGATTTATATTTCAGTTTATATTTCACACATTCACTCGACTAATTTCACTTTTCAACGTACCTCTGCCCTTGGGAGTTTTACTCTGGGGTTCCTACGTGTGGGAATCTTACTTGTACTTGTTTCTGGTCGATGTTCCTATGTGCGGGAGTCTCACTGGTTGTGTCATCCTTGTATGGTTCTTAATCCCGGACGGGCCCCCATCTTGTCACGGGCCACCTCTAACCCTAAAACAATTGGTTAGTAAATAAAGGATCTAGGAGGAAAACAACAGATCTTGCCTCATCCCTTAAAGGTGGGTGACAAAAAGTGATTATCAATCTCACTCTCCACGCACGTTCATTTCTATTTATATATATATGTATATATATATATATCTATATATATATATATATATATATATATATATATATATATACACACACACACATATATATATATATATATATATATATATATATATATATCGTTATCCTTGCTGCATACTATATTATTTCCATCAGTTAGAAAGATACTAATTCAATCTCCAATTCATATCTCATTCCATATTGTCATTATAAATGAGGATAGATAAAGATGATGGGTAATTATATCTATATCTATATTGAATAAACCTAACAATACAGAAACTAAATGTATGCATTTACTACTACATATCAAACTCATGCACATTCTTATACATATGAGGTATGTGTTTCAGTGTCTCCATTTCCAGTCATTCAATATAAGCTAAAAGCACCATTGATTGATTCACATTTCATATACAGATTCTACAAGACTCGTCCACATTACATAACACTCTTATAGCCTTCATAACATGGCTCTGCTTCCACGAATGCTGTATCTACTTAGATCCTTACTAATCCCTTCAATGGATCTCAATCTCTATAAGTCATATATCTACATACCTTCAATGTCCATTGCCCCTCCCCTCCTGCGTGTTATGTCATTATATATCATATTACTTCTCCCATTTTCATATTTACCCTCCCTTTGTTCCCTACAAAGGACTTACACGTCCATTTCACATTACACGCAGAAGAGGAGAGAGGGAACAATCGTTCCTTCTAATCCATTACCACAACAGTTCCAACGATACTCCGATCCACCTGCATACATCGTCAACATTGTAAAATACAAGTCATACATTGGTCATACGCCAAAAGGAATTACAATAAGTATTTCTAGAGCACCATGATCTCACCATGATCTCACAAGCATAAACATATCTTCAGATATATTAAATTTTGAAACACTTCGATTCCGGAACGCGATTCTGCGCCTACGTAAACAGAAATGGCGGTCTCAACACACAGAAATTAGAGAACGTAATAAACAACAGGGGTGACTATGGTAACAATATATATATATATATATATATATATATATATATATATATATATATATATATATATGTATGTGTGTATTTACCTAGTTGTATTTTACGGGAATGGGAGCTATGCTCGTGGGGTCCCGTCTTCATATCTCATTTTATCTAAACTATTTTTAAATTCATGTATTGTTTTCGCACACACCACTTTCTCATCTAACTTGTTACAACTGTCTATTACTCTGTGAGGAAAGCTGTTCTTTTTCAAATCTCTTCTATAGCTGTCTTTTTTTATTTTCTTTCCGTGTCCTCTAGTATTTCTGTCATCCCATTTTATCAGATTCTCTCTGTCAGTAATTTCTATGCCTTTCATGATTCTGTAAATAGCTATCAAATCTCCTCTCTCTCTTCTTTGCTCTAGTGTCTGTAGTTCAAGTTTTTATAGTCTCTCTTCATATGATAGTTTTGAGAGTGTTGGTGCCAATTTTGTAATTGCTCTTTGTATTCTTTCAAGTTTTTTTATACATTTTTTTGTACTTGGTGACCATATCGTTGCTGCATATTCCAATCTTGGTCTTATCAGGGTGATTAGGATTTTCTTCATCATTTCTTCATCCAGGTATGTAAATGCAACTTTGATTGTTCTTATTAGATTATAAGTCTCTCCAAAAATCTTATTTATATGTTTCTCAGGTGACATATTATTCATAACAATGACTCCGAGGTCCTTCTCATTTTCTACTTTTTTTATTCCTTCTTCTCCCAATTTATATGCTCCTGTTATTCTGTTTTTGCATTTTCCAAATTCCATTATACTACACTTTTTTGTATTGAACTCCATCTCCCATTTCCTACTCCATTCTTGTACCTTATTTAGATCTCTCTGTAGTGATTCACAATCTTCTTCAGTTTTCACTCTTTTCAGTAGTTTTGCATCATCTGCAAAGAAGCTCATATAGCTTTCTATTCCTTCATCCATATCATTGATATATATAGCAAACATTATTGGGGCCAGAACTGTTCCCTGCGGAACACCGCTTATTACTTCATCCCATTTTGAGTGTTGGTTTCTTATCACTACTCTCATTTTTCTTTCTTGCAAAAAGTCCTCCATCCAATTTAGTAGTTTACCCTGTATTCCTCCTTCAGTTTCTAATTTCTTAAGCAACTTCTTATGTGGTACTTTGTCAAAAGCTTTCTTTAGGTCCAAAAATGCACAGTCCGCCCATCCATCTCTTTCTTGTATTCTATCTATTAGCCTTGAATAGAAACATATTAAATTGGTGACGCATGATCGTCCTTGTCTGAATCCAAATTGCCTTGGATTTAACACTTTGTTTTTTTCTAAATATTTTACCCATCTACTTTTGATAATTCTTTCACAAATTTTTGCTATTGTACTTGTTAGAGAGACTGGTCTATAGTTGGTAGGTTCTTCTTTATTTCCACCTTTGTATATAGGTACTATATTTGCTTTTTTCAATCTTCTGGAACTTTTCCTTCTTTCAAGGAACTATTTAGTATGCTATGTATTTTGTCTGCCAGTTCATTCCTGCATTCTTTTAGTATCCAATTTGCTATTTCATCTGGTCCATGCGATTTTCTGACATCAAGATTACTCAAGTGTGTTAATATTTCATTCTTTGTTACTTCTATTTCTTCCATAGGGGGGACTTTCTCTTTCCATTCAATCTCTTCAGGTTGTATGTTCTCCCTTGTAAACACTGATTTAAAATGTTTGTTCATAATTTCTGCCATTTCCATTTCCTCAGTGTATTCAACTCCCTCCTGTCTTAATTTCTCCAAGTCTTGTTTGTTTTTCAGTTTATTGTTTACAAATCTGTAGAATAGTTTCGGTTGATCTTTACACTTTTCTATGATATCTTTTTCATATTTTCTCTTTTCCTCTCTGCACATTTGTACATATTCATTTCTATAGCAGGTATATATTTTCCATTTTTCAGGTCTTCTGTCTTTTTTCCATCTGGTCCAGGCTTTGTCTCTTTTGTCTTTTAACTCCCTACAGCTTTTGTTGTACCAGCATTTTACATATTCTTTTTCTTGTTTTTGTCTTGGGACATACTTTTCCACTCCTTTTTTGTAAATTTTTGTCAAAATATTTCATTTCTCTTCTACTGTTGTTTCTTCTTTGTATATTTCTTCCCAGTTTTCCTTTTGAAAGAATTCTCTTATTTTATCAAAGTTTGTTTTTTCATACATCATTCTTCCTTTTCTGTATTGTTCATTTCTTTTCATATATTTTTCTTCATTAAGTTCCAGTTCAATCAATATGTGGTCACTTTTACTTATTGGTGTTTTATATTCAATTTTGTCCACTATTCTAGGTTCGGATGTAATTACTAGGTCTAGTTTCGATGGCTCTTCTTCATTTCTATACCTAGTGTTCTCCTGTATCCATTGTGTCATTGTATGGTCAGTAACCATCTCGAGTAGAGCGTTTCCCCATGAGCCGTCTCCACCCTTTACTGTCATTTCTTCCCAGCAGATTTCTTTGCAATTAAAGTCGCCCATCATAACTATTTTTCCTCCCTCTTCCATTATCTTGTTTAATGTTATCTTTGTGTCCTCTAACATACTTTTATGTTCACTCTCTTCCCATGAGGCTGTTTTTGGGGGCACATAATTTATCACAAACTTTCTGTTCTTCTTATATCTGTCTTCTACTTCCATCATTATCATCTCTACTGTATTCTTTCCATATGTGACATCCTTCACGTTTATATCCTTCTTAGTCAGGAACATAACTCCTCCCCCTTCCTTTTTCACTCTGTTTCTAATCCAATAATTATATGCATCATGTCCTACACTGTTGGGTGGTAGGGGACCTTTTAATTTTGTTTCTACAATTCCCATTATGTCTGGTTCTTTTTCTTTCAAATAATCATTCAGTTCATTCAATCCTGTTATTAATCCATCTATATTTGTGTAAGACACTCTTAGTTTTCTGCCACTTCCATTGTGTTCTCTGTTTCCCTTTTGTTTTTCTCTTGTATGTCGACTTTCTTTAGTTTCATATTCACTACTCTCCAATAGAATCTCTCTTTTTCTGACTCCGTTCTTATCTCGTTTTTTTCCTTTGCTTCAAGTCTTTTCTGTTTTCTTCTTCTCTTTCCTCTTTATTCATTTCCCTTTTTATCCATACCTTTTTATATTGTTCACTTGTTGCTAGTTTCCCTGTTTTGGATAAGATATTCTCAGCCGTAGTTTGTGACCTGAATTTAATCTTGATTGGTCTGGTCTTGTCTGTACTATATTTCCCTAGCCTGAATTTCTCTTCGATTTGTTTCATTATTTCTGGTTCATCTTCCTGAACTAATTCTAGTAAATTTCTTACTTTTTCATTTTCCTCTTTGATTCTTGTGGTTCTATCTGGGTTATGTTTCTCTTCCATTCCTAATATAATTATACATTTCTTTTTGTCTGCTAAGTCTCTTACTATATTCTCCTTCTGTCTCATCACTTTAATAACTGAGTTTTCAGTTTGTTCATTCATTTGCTGTCTGATTATGTCAGTGAATGCAACCTTGCTATTTTCATGAATTTTTTTCCAACCCTCCTTGTTCTCCTTATTATTCTCCTTTAAGACTTTATTCTCATCTTTTACTTCTTTTAACTGTTTTTTTTAATTCTTCAATTTCCTTAGTTAAGTTTTTGTTCGCCCTCTCTAGTTCTTCCAATTTTTCAACTCTTCGTATAATACTGTCAACATGACCGAACCTACGCTCCAAGTCCTCGATCATCTTATCGACCTTCTCTTCTAGTCTTGTCAGTCGGGGGGGGGGGGTTGTGTCCCCCCCACCCTCTTTAAATCCCTGGAAAATATTCTCATCACTTTCTACTGTATTGCTCTTGTCTATACTTCTAATCTTTACATTTTTATTAGACATTTCATCGTCATCGGGAGGCCTTTTGTTTACCTTTTGCCTGTCTGCCTGGGCCAAGTCTACTCCTTCCTCATTTCCTTCCATTTCCCTCAGTAATCCCTCCCCCTTTCCTCTTTCCCTACTTTCCTACTACTCCACGAGCAATTTCCCCCCCACCCTGTAAATACAATAGGCACTTCTCTTTTCGTTGGGATCCACAAACTTCAATTCTCTTCAGAACGTCTTCTAAGCCGTCCATTCGTTGAAATGTGTGTGTGTGTGTGTGTGTGTGTGTGTGTGTGTGTGTGTGTGTGTGTGTGTGTGTGTGTGTGTGTGTCCCGTGTTCATATCTCGTTTTATTTAGACTTTTTAAATTCGCGTATTGTTTTTGCACAGACCATATTTTCATCTAACTTGTTCCAAACGTCTATTATCCTGTGGGAAAGCTGTTCTTTTTTAGGTCTCTTCTATAATTGTCTTTCTTGATTTTCTTTCCATGTCCTCTTGTATCTCTACCATCCCATTTTATTAGATCCTCTCTATCAATAATTTACATGCCCTTCATGATTCTATAAATAGTTATCAAGTCTCCTCTCTCTCTTCTTTGCTCTAATGCCTATAGTTCAAGTTTTGCCAGCCTCTCCTCATATGATAGTTCTGAGAGTGTTGATGCCAATTTCGTAATTGCTCTTTGTATTCTCTCAAGTTTTGTTGTATATATATTTGTTTGTACTTGGTGACCACGTCGTCACTGCATACTCCAATTTTGGTCTTATCAAAGTAACTAGTATTTTCTTCACCATTTCCGCGTTCAGATATGTAAACGCCACTTTGATTGATCTTATTAAGTTATAAGTTTCTCTAAAAAAATTTTTCTATGTTTCTCAGGGGACATATCATTCATAATAATGACTCCTAGGTCCTTCTCTTTTTCCATTTTTTTTATTTCTTCCTCTCCCAATGTATATGATCCCACTATTCTTTTTTTGCTTTTTCCAAATTCCATTATACTACACTTCTTAATGTTGAATTCCATCTCCCACTTCCTACTCCATTCACATATTTTATTGAGATCACTGCAGCGACTCACAATCTTCCTCGGTGCTCACTTTTTCAACATTTTTGCATCGTCTGCGAGGAAGCTCATATATTCTTCAATTCCTTCATCCATATCATTAATATATATAGCAAACATTATTGGGGCCAAAACTGTTCCTTGTGGAACTCAACTAATCACCTCATCCCAATTAGAATGTTTGTCTCTTATCACCACTTTAATTTTCCTTTTATGCAAGAAGTCTTCCATCCACTTAAGTAGTTTTTCCTGTATTCCTCCAGTATTTTCTTTAGCAATTTCTTATGTGGCACCTTATCAAAAGCTTTTTTTCAGGTCTAGAAAGGCACAATCAGCCTATCCATTTCCTTGTGTTATATATATTAGTCTTGAATAGAAACACATCAAGTTTGTGACTCATGATCGTCCTTGTCTAAATCCAAAACTGTTATTTTTTCCAAATGTCTTACCCATCTACTTTTGATAATTCTTTCACAAATTTTAGCTACCGTACTTGTAAGAGAGACCGGTCTACAGTTTGTAGGATCTTCTTTGTTCCTCCCTTATATATTGGTGCTATATATGCTCTTTTCCAATCTTCTGGAACTTTTCCTTCTTTCAATGAACTGCTTATTAGACTATGTATTTTTCTGTTCGTTCCTGCATTCTCTCGTAATCCAGTTTGCCATTTCATCTGGAGCATGCGATTTTCTATCATCGAGATTACTCAAGTGATTCATTATTTCATTCTTTGTTACTTTGCTATCTCATTCATAGGGGGGACTTTCTCCTCCCACTCGACATCTCTAAGTTGTATGTTCTCTGAAACACTGATTTAAAATTTTACAAAGGATTACAAAGGCGGAGCATGCCGACAGGAGACCTTTTGATCCATATATAGGTCGGATGCGAAAAAAAGATCATATTAATAATAAAATAATAAATATAAACTATGATAATGTAAATAACAAATAAAATACATAAATAAATGCATAGGTATAGTTAAATAATAAACAAACAGGTAAATAGTAAATAATAATAAATTGACATATAACTAATAATAAATGAAAATCAGACAGACAAATGATAACAAAACAAAAACAAACAATATAAGATAAATTATAATCATTACAGCATCTTACTTAGGTGTTTATCTAAATAATTCTTAAAGCTTCGAACTGAACTACATTGCACTACCTGTGCAGGAAGTTTATTCCATTCATTAACTACACGGTCGGCAAAGTGGTTTCTACCTACTTCCAAATTGAATCTATTTCCGGACAGTTTGAGACCATTGTTTCTTGTCTGATTCTCATTCAATGTGAAAATTTGGTCACTTCTGATGTTGTCAATTCCCTTTAGAATCTTAAAGACCTGTATCAAGTCACCTCTGAGTCTACGCTTTTTTAGGGAAAACAGATTCATATGTTTTAGTCGATTTTCGTATGATTTATTTTTGATATTTGGAATCAGTTTTGTGGCTCGCCGTTGTACTTTTTCCAGTCTGTCAATGTCTTTAATGAGATTCGGAGACCATACGGAAACAGCATATTTCAAATGTGGACGAACTAACGATTTATATAGCTTGTTAATGAGTGATGGACTTTTGAAATCAAAAGATCGCGCAATCAATCCTAGAATCTTATTTGCTTTCTCAGAGGCGGAAATACACTGCTTGGATGATTTGAGGTCGTTACTGATAATTACGCCGAGATCTTTTTCACTATCCACTTTTGTTAACGAATTTCCAAATAACTTGTAATAGTACTTACTGTTATTTTTACCTATATGCATTACCTTGCATTTACTTGTGTTAAATTCCATTAGCCACTTTTCAGACCATTGCTGTAATTTATCTAAATCTTCTTGAATATCTAATTGGTTTGAGTGATCATTTGCCACTCCGCACATTTTTGTATCATCAGCAAATTTGGAAACAGTAGATTTTAGTCCATGGTCTATATCATTTATATATACTATGAATAGAAGTGGCCCAAGAACGGATCCCTGAGAAACTCCACTTGCAACACTTTTCCATCCAGAAGTTTTTCCATTTAAACAACTCTCTGTTTTCGACCATTCAACCAATTACTAGTCCAACCTAATAGGCTACCACTTATTCCATGTAAAGCTAATTTAGTAAGTAGTCTTTCGTGTGGGACGGTATCAAAAGCTTTTGCAAAGTCTAGATATACTAAATCTATATTGTTTCTTTTGTCATAAAATGCTTGTTCATAATTTCTGCCATTTCTATTTCCTCTGTGTATTGTATTCCTTACCTTCTGGGATATTGGCTGAATGTTATTGTGGCAAAGTAGCATGCAGTTGATACTTTAGGGTCTATATGGGGCGCCCCTACGGACCAGATTTATACATAATTTTGTCTGTGATAAAGGAAAACCCTGTTTAATAGAGAAATGATGACACTTTTATACTACGACTGTCCCTTCGTTATGCTGTCCCTCAACCCATTGTTACTGTCCTGCTGTCCCCCAACCCCTTGTTACTGTCTCTGAATATTCATTTCCCTTTTTCGCCTACCCTGTGGTGGGGGAAAAGAATGCTATCACAAATTCTTCCACTTGAGTCGTAAGAGGTGATAAAAAAAGGGACGGGGGATGAGATTAGGAGTCCTGCTACCTGTAGCCCCAAAGGAGACATTCCAAAAAAATAAAAAATAAAAGTAAAGGCATAAGAGGGCCTGGGAGTTTTCCAACCAGTACCCTAAGGTTTGGGTCTTTTAATGTGCGTGGATGTGGTACAGATGAGAGTAAAAGGGAAGAGATAGGCAGTATGTTTGTGAGAAAAAAGATGGATGTGCTGGCTTTGGGTGAAACTAAAATGAAAGGAAGGGGCGAGTGTGAGTTTGGGAGTGTAGTTGGGAGGCTCTCAGGAGTGAAGAGGGGACGAGGGAGAAAAGGAGTGGCTATACTAGTAAGTGAAGAGATAGGTAAGCGTATAGTGGAGTGGAAGGAGGTTTCTTCAAGGTTGATGTGGATGAAGGTGAAGCTGGGAAGAAAGATGTGGATTTTTTGTAAGTGCGTATGGGCCTAGCAGTGAGAAGAGCGTAGAGGAAAGGGAGGCTTTTTGGGTAGATATAAATGAGTGCATAGAGGGATTAGGGAGAAATGTCAATGTAGTTGTATTGGGAGACCTTAGTACTAGGGTAGGAAATGAACCAATAGACGGAGTGATTGGAAAGTATGGAGTTCTATGTAAAAATTGTAATGGAGAATTGATGGTGGAGATGTGTCTTGAAAGAGAGTTGATGAGAGCAAATACAGTGTTTAGGAAGAAAGTCAAGCATAAGTACACATGAGAGAGGGTGGCGGTGGGAAGGGTGGTAGATAGAGCATGAATGGACTATATAGTGGTGACCAGGAATATGGTAGGAAGAGTTAAGGATGTATATGTTCTAAGGGGAGAGAGTGGGGGAATATCAGGTCATTTTCTGGTGGAAGGTAAATTGAGAGTGGAGAATAGGTAGAGAAAGAGGAAAAGGGCAGAAGGTAGGGAGGTACTTAGAGTGAATTGTTTAAATGAGAAAGAAAAGGAGAATGAGTATAAGAAGAAGCTGAGAGAGGAGTGGGAGGGAGTGAATAATAGAGTAGAACTAGGAGTGGAGGAGGAATGGGGATGGTTCAAGGAGGGAGTCATAAGGTGTGCAGAGATGGTATGTGGAACAAGGAGGATGGAAGGAAATAGAAGGAAGGGTAGGGAGTGGTGGGATGAGGAAGCGAAGAACGGTATCAAAAGAGAAAAAGCAGGCTTTCAAAGATTGGCTACAAATTAGGACGAGGGAATCATATGAGAGGTACAAAGTAAAGAGAAGGGAAGTTAAGCATAGAATAAAGGGAGCAAAGAGGAGAGCAGATGTGAAATGGAGTAAGAGTATGACAGAAAAATTTGAAAATAATAAAAAGATGTTTTGGAAAGATATTAAAAGAGGAAGAGAAGGCGAATCAAGTAGAGAAGAAAAGGTAAAAGGTGCAGATGGAGAGATGATAATGGAAGAGAAGGCATTGAGAGGAAGGTGGCAGACTATTTTAGGGAGTTGCTAAATGTGAAGGAGGATAGGGAGGGAAAGGTTGTCGCAGTGGGAAGCACTAAGAAAATGAGAGAGATGAGTGAGGAAAATGGAGGAGAAATAGGGAAAGATGAAGTGAAATCAGCTGTTAAGATGATGAGAGCAGGTAAGGCACCTGGGCTGGATGGATGCCATGCAGAGTGTCTGAAGAAAAGAGGTACAGTGATGGTGGATTGGCTGTTTGTTTAAGAGAGGATAGAGTGCCAGAGAACTGGAGGAGTGCTTGTATCGTTCCACTTTACAAGGGAAAGGGGGACAAGTGTGAGTGTAATAGTTTCAGAGGGTTCAACTTGTTAAGTGTAGTTGGGAAGGCTTATGGGAGGGTACTGATTGAGAGGATTAGGAGAGGAACAGAGGGAGTAATTGGTGAGGAACAGTGTGGGTTTAGGACAGGTAGGGGTTGTGTAGATCGAATTTTTGTGGTAAGAAATATATGTGAGAAAGCTATAGGAAAAGGTAAGGATGTTTTTGGGCTTTTATGGATTTGGAAAAGGCTTACGACAGGGTAGACGGAAAGGCACTGTGGAAGGTACTGCAGATATATGGGATAGGAGGAAAGCTGTTAAGAGTAGTCAATAGTTTTTATGAGAGTAGTAGAGCTTGTGTTAGGATGAGAAATGGAGAGAGTGAGTGGTTTGAGGTAAAGGTGGAACTTCGTCTGGGATGTTATGTCGCCCTGGTTGTTCAATCTTTACATGGATGGGGTGGTGCGAGAGGTGAATGCAAGGGTAGTGGGTCAGGGGTTGGAGATGACTAAAGAAACTGGAGAAAAGTGGAAAATAAGCCAGTTGTTGTTTGCTGATGACACTGTGCTTGTAGCAGGATCAGAGGAGGGATTGAGGAAGCTAGTGACAGAGTTTGAGAAGGTGTGTGAAAGAAGAAAACTGAAGATAAATGTGGGCAAAAGTAAGGTGATGGGATGTACAAGGGGAGAGAGTGACAGCAGGCTGGAAGTAAGCATTAAGGGAGAGAGATTGGAGGAAGTGGATATTTTTAGATACTTGGGTGCGAATGTGGCAGGAAAGGGAGTGGAGGTAGAATGTAGATTGAGAGAAGCGAGTAAATGCCTTGGTGATTGTGCCAACAGAAACATGGAACATAGGAGAGGAAGAGAGAAGGAGTTTATATGTGTTTGAGATGAAATGTCTGAGAAGTATGATAGGGGTTACTAGGCTAGATAGAGTGAGAAATGAGGAGGTGAGGAGGAGAACAGGGGTGGAAAGGGAGTTGGTAGATAGGGTTGATGAAAGAGTATTAGGATGGTTTGGACACGTGGGAAGAATAAGTGAAGAAAGGTTTGTAACAGAGGTGTGGAAGGCAGATATGGAAGGAGTGAATATGAGGGGGCGTCCTAGGATAAGATCGATGGATGGGGGTAAAAGGGGCATAACAAAAGAGACGAATGTCTGTTGAGGAAGGACGGGAGAAGACAGAAGATAGGGGTGAATGGAGAAGGGTTGTGTATGGATGATGCTGTGATGCATGAGGGGGAGTGGATGGGGGAGGGGGGTGAGGAAGTATGTATGAGAAATAATTTGACGCAGCCCGAAGGGATTTCTGCCTGTCTTCTCCTTTTCTGCATGAGGGGACGGAGAGGGGGGTTCGCCGAATTAATTAAACGGCCTTGCTGTGGATGTGCTGTGTCTTGTGACACTGCTTCTGACACAGGGCAGTAGACAGGATGCAGGGATGATCCGTCATCCAGGAGGTGAGGGAGGGAGGGAGGGAGGAGGGTGGAGGGGAGCGGAATATGTAGGGGATGGAGTGGGTGGGAGTGGCTTCTATGCCTTTTTCTTTTTGGGCTACCCCCCGTGTAAGGGGGAAAAAGCCTTTGGTGTATGTATGTATGTATGTATGTATGTATGTATGTATGTATTCTATTCCTTCTTGTCGTAGTTTCACTAATTCTTGTTTGTTTTTCAGTTTGTTGTTTGCAAATATATAAAATAGTTTTGGTTGATCTATACATTTTTCTATGACATCCTTTTCGTATTTTCTCTTTTCTTCTCTGCGCATTTGTACATTGTCGCAAATCTCTGGGCAATGGAAAGGAGAGGATGTGGATGTGGGGTGGAACGGATGAGGGTAGATAGCTACAGTGGGAGCCAAAGTTCAGAAGATTTGCATCACCGACCGGGACCACACACGCTTCCCTCTGAGCGGCGTGTATAAATTTCAGTACTTGAAAGGGGATACAGAATGATTCAACTCATTTAGCTAATCACAACCCTGGGCTAATTCAATAAACTAGAAGAAATCGATTTAATAGAATAAATTCCACAGTGAATACATTTAGAAAACAAGCGACACGACACTTTAATTCTTCCCATTAAATAAGCACAATTTAAGAATGTAAGTTAACATGAGCCAAAAGCATGAGATTTTAAAGAAAATGTTACATTAAGTAAGCACAGTTTAAGAATGTAGATTAACATGAGCCAAGAGCATGTGATTTTAATTGAAGTATGACGTATCATGTACCTTTAGTTTACCGGTTTTACTCGCACAATTGATTCCTATCTAGAATTCACTCAATCAATACCTCTAGAACACTGAGGAACTCTCCATGCAGATCACTCCTTTAAATTTGAAGTCAATAATTGGTGGGCTTCCAATCTTAGAGGATGCGTTCGATAAAGCTGGATACATGTGGACGCCTCATCATGATGGGTACGGTTGATGGGACCAGACTCATAGTTCATGGGATGACGGCACCGCAGCTAATTTCCTTAAGGAGACTGAACGAGTCCATTTCACACGCCACAGGCACACCACTTCAACTACTAGTTCTATTGTATCGTTTTCACACGGGTTAGGAATGAGATGGAAAGTTCTGATAACCGCTCCATGCGGTTGATACGAGTTTCTTCGCGGAATGCCCAAGACACACTCGACCTCTACGAAGTTTCTTATGGAACTGACGCTGCCCAGAATTGGGTATGGCGGGAAGTCGTGCAATGGTGCCAAGTTTCTTAGTTTCAAATCATTGCCTCCGAAAGGTACGGAGTATAATGTGCCTGTAGGAGTTGATTCATCTCTAGCAATCCCTTTAAGACAATCACTAGAGACGAGAGAAAATTATAAATCCTAACTAACCTAAGCAACTAACCTAGTTACTTAACTTACATGAGAGGTGGCAAGTTCGTAGGGATTGAAATTTCAAACCGTTTAAACAAATTCACAAGGTAATGCTTAGTTGAAATGTTAATTTGTACAAATTATAATTACATGGCGGAACAATAAATTCACAAGGTTGACATTCTCCAGGTTTAATCATTAAACATTCGTGAATAGGCAATTATTTAAACTCATTAAGGCTCTACAACTAATGGCCAAATTGGTGCAACAGACAATAAGAATAATGGCGAGTAAAATAACAAGTAGTTGTTAAAGATTCTAAGAATTCTGGTAATTTCACAGAATAGAGGAAATGACAACTTATAGGAACGAAAGTACAAATATAAAGCCTACTATATCGGCTAGGTCCTTGAACGAAAGTATTTGCAAACTATGGTTTGAAAACAGACGTAGAATTTGGAAATGGATGGTGTGTCACAACCCCGAAAGTTGTGACATACATATTGATTTCTATAACCAATATGTATTTTCAAATTTTCGGGTTTTTGTCATTCCTCCATTTTATCCAAGCTTTATCCCTTTTATCTTTAACTCGCTACATCTTTTGTTGTACCAACATTCTACATATTGCTTTTCTTGTTTTTGTTTTGGAACATACTTTTCCACTCCTTCCTTTTAAATTTTTGTCAATATTTTCCATTTCTCTTCTACTGTTGTTTCCTCTTTGTATATCCTTTCCCAGTCTGCTTTTTGAAAAGAAAATCTCCTTTTATCAATTTTTTTCCATACATCATTCTTTCCTTTCTATATTGTTGATTTTTTCCATGTATTTTTCTTCATTTAGTTCCAGTTCAACTAGTATTTGGTCACTTTTACTCAGTGGTGTCTTATATTCAATATTGTCCACTATTTCTGGTTTTGTTGTGATTATTAGGTGTAGTCGCGATGCCTCTTTCTCATTTGTATACCTAGTATTCTCTTGTATCCATTGTGTCATTGTATGTTCTATAATCATATCAAGTAGTACATTTCCCCATAGGTCGTCTCCACCCTTCATTGTCATCTCTTCCCAGCAGATTTTTTACAATTAAAGTCACCCATTATAACTATTCTTCCTCCATCTTCCATGATCTTATTTAGTGTTATCCTTGTGTCTTCTAACATATTTTTGTGTTCTCTCTCTTCTCACGAAGCCGTTTTAGGAGGCACATAATTTACCACAAACTTCCTGCTCTTCTTGTCCCTGCCCTCTATTTACAACATAATTATCTCCACTCTTTTCTTTCCATATGTAACATTCCTCACATTTATATCCGTTTTAGTCAGGAAAATAACTCCACCACCTTGTTTTACTTGTCTGTTTCTAATCCAATAATTATATACACCATATCTTACATTATTGGGTGGTGATGGACCTTTCAATTTTGTCTCCACAATTTCAATTATGTCCGGTTCTTTTTCCTTCAGGTAATCATTCAGTTCATCCAAGCCTGTTATTAATCCATCTATATTTGTGAAGGACACTTTTAATTTTCTGTTACTTCCATCCTGTTTTCTTTTTCCCTTTTGTTTTTCTCTGCTATGAACCATTTCCTCACTTTCATATCCACTCCTCTTTGTCTGACTCTGTTCTGTTCTCGTTTTTTTTCTTTCGCTTCTATTCTTTTTGTTTTCTCATCCTCTCTTTCCTCTTTATTCATCTCACTTTTTATCCATACCTGTCGTTTGTGACCTGAATTTAACCTTAATTGGTCTGGTGTTCTCTATACTGTATTTCCCTAGCCTATATATTTCTTAAATTTATTTCCCTATTTCCTGTTTACCTTCTTGAAATATTTTGATACCTTGTTCACTATTTCTTTCTCATCTCTTACTCTTTTAGTCCTATTTGAATCTGCTTCTCTTCCATTCCTAATATAATCATACATTTCTTTTTATCTGCTAAGTCTCTTACCATATTCTCCTTCTCTCTCATCACTTTAATAACTGTGTCTTTAGTATGTTCCTTCATCTGTTGCTTTACTATATCTCTAAATTCAATCTCATTATCCTCCTGAACTATTCTCCAACCCTTTACCTCTTTTGCTATGGACTTCTTATTCTCTTTTGT